>NW_027465932.1:1200000-1500000 GCF_049634645.1 Pelodiscus sinensis | reverse complement strand
CTCTCGCAAGCACAGAGCCTCATTATAGTAGCAAACCTTTAATAACATGAGGTAACCGACATCTGCATTAAATTGGGGAAACACCACAACTCAGATTTACCAACCAAACAATGAGCAAAGGCCCTCCCCCCAGCCACAAATCTCCCCAACGTCCCAAAAGTCCAACACCCCAAGAGTCTCAGCCCTGGGTCAGTGCAGTCCCAGGGTTCAAAAGTCCACCCGGCAGGGTTTCACCATCCCAACCTGGAGGGGTGGGGATCAATGCACCTTACATGGCCCGGCGGTGGCTCCGCCTCTCCGTGCCGCCGCCGTCAACGCGAGTCACTCTGCCACACTTGTCGTCAGGTAAGCCGCCTCCGCTGTTCGGCTCCGCAAATTCGCCAACCGTCTCAGTCCACGCTCCGGGCTGCCAGCTGGTTGCTCCTGCCGTTGCTCCGCCAGCTGCCGCTCCTACCAGCCACAGGTCGCCGTCAGCCACTCTGCTGTCTGCTCTCAGGTCACCCTGCCAGCTGCATCTACTGTCCACCTGCACTTGCTGGTTGCCCCTTGCAAACCACTCTGCTAGCAGCACAGCACCAGGCTCCCCTCAGCAACAGTGATTTCAGCTCTTGTCCACAGCTCAGCAACAGTGATTTCAGCTCATAACAGAGGAGCCTTAGCGCTGGCCCACAGCAAAGTTAGCCCCACAGCTCACAACTAGACTCCTAATGGAATCTAAATTAACTCTGATATTCTACAGTGGAGAGAGTGCAATCAGTGTTGTTTAGGCCCTCAGACAGGGCCCCACCACCAGGTACCAAGACCTGTCCCCAACCTCTCTCAATTTGACTGGGTTTGGAACCCATGCCCCTTGTCTAGCGAGTGCTACTTAGTTTATGGCGAATCCCTCTGTCATAAACAGTTCCACCATTCCATTGTCCTTGATTCGCATAATCAGGGTAACAACACTTTTATCCCCTCTGCCTCAATAACAGAGAGACTGGGGCTCCCACAGTGGCCAAAGTGACGATTTGGGCTGCTGTGGCACATACTAGACAGGGTGGGTGTGTCTATGCAAATTGGGCTCAGCCCCTGAAGTCTCTTTGCACCACTTGCCACAGTTCGCCACTAGATGTCAGGATAGAGTTTACCCTGACCCTGCTTACATGTGTAAACTGCTTGTAAGGCACCCTTTAATAGCCAGATGCAAGCGCTTTTCCCTTCCTCATTTTGCAGGCAGTTTGCCAGTTATAGAACTCCTGCCAAATTTCCTTTGATTGTCCTCAATCTTTCTCTAACATCTCTTTATCCTACTTAGGGTTGCCCTATCCTTCTTGGGCAAACTCTTTCTCTATACAGCTAAAATCCATGTCAATCGTGACTGGCTTCATGCTGCTGTATCTGAACTAATAGCACAATCCTGCCGACTACGCCAATTCTGTCAGCAAACGGTCAGGGCAGTGTGTGTGGGTATGTTTCTGAGAAAAGGTTTAACGTCTTTGTCTTTACTGCTAGGACTGGGGTCCCGTTGCAGAGGGTGGCCAGCAGGCCAACAGCCGCCCTGGCTACGTCTACACTGGCCCCTTTTCCGGAAGGGGCATGTAAATTTCAGCAGTCGTCGTAGGGAAATCCGCGGGGGATTTAAATATCCCCCGCGGCATTTAAATAAAAATGTCCGCCGCTTTTTTCCGGCTTTTAAAAAAGCCGGAAAAGAGCGTCTACACTGGCCCCGTTCCTCCGGAAAAAGTGCCCTTTTCCGGAGGCTCTTATTCTTACTTCAAAGAATAAGAGCCTCCGGAAAAGGGCACTTTTTCCGGAGGATCGGGGCCAGTGTAGACGCTCTTTTCCGGCTTTTTTAAAAGCCGGAAAAAAGCGGCGGACATTTTTATTTAAATGCCGCGGGGGATATTTAAATCCCCCGCGGATTTCCCTACGACGACTGCTGAAATTTACATGCCCCTTCCGGAAAAGGGGCCAGTGTAGACATAGCCCCTGTGTGTAGGAAGAGCTTATTACACTTTAGATTTTAGCTGCTAGAACACAAAGTTCCTTCGCAGCGGGCAGCCTGGGAAAGGCTGGAAAGGTGCCCTAACGGATCTTGTCACCTGGGAGTGACACAGATCTAAACGCTTAAGCTCTCTTTATGTCTGTCTTTTTATGACCGGCTGAAGTTCTTTTAAATTGTGCTTGGTTCTATTACAGCAATTGAAGGAGTCAAGTTAAAATTTAAACAGTTACAGGTTTATTAAAAGACTTATAAATTATATGGTTACAATGGCTATTGCTCTATTTCTTAAATGCTAGTAAAATATAGATAGATCTTAAAAAGTGGTTACAGGAAAAAGGTAAAGATAGAAAATAGAAATAATGGTACTAAATGACAGCTTAATCTTTAAAGAGCTCTAACACTATGTATAGATACTTAAACAAAGGACTACATCTAGGTACAATTTTTATCCTCTTCTGTGCCTCTCGACTCCAGCGTGTCAGGCCAGGGCCGGTCTCTCAATTCCTCGGAAAGACGAATACGAGGTGGGCGTCCCCTCTGGAACCTCGGGAGGTCAAACACTAAACCTGACCAGCAGATAGGTGGTAGATTGACACACAAAGTCAGTGTGCTGCTGGACTCATCTTTATACCCCTGGGGGCCCGTATTCTCTTTCTTATCTTAAGAGGCCAAATTGTACTGGTCCGTTTTGTGGTACCAGTTCTTACAAGCAGGTTACAAGTTAATTTACACTTGTAAGAGAGGAAGATAGCTAAATTAGGACTGCCGGATGTTCTTGTTGGGCGGGAGATTCTTTCTCCCGCGGACGGTTATGTGTTCGTATCAATATGGGCACGATGTACAGCCTCTTAGTTTGACCACCCTCTTATCTCTGCTTACTGTTGGTCATAGTCACTGAGCCAGCATATCTAAACCTCTTGCTCTAAGGTTTTTCAAAGAATATGCTGTTTTCCTGCTCTTATGTGCCCTGCATGGTTTCAAGCAGACAAAGATGGATGTTAAATGGGGGTTCACGTCTGGCTACAGTCCCTCTGTCCTTACTGGGTGGGAGAGGCTCACTGCTCTGCCCTCAGCACCGAGCTGCTGCTGTCGCTGAGGGAGAAGTACCCCTCACCCAGCCAGGCAGCTTTGTGTGCAGAGCCCTGAGCCCCCGGCTAGGCAGGGCTCATTAAGCAGCTGCAGGGCCGTGCTACCGCGCAGCTTAGTGGGAACCTCGCCAGAGCCCTGGGGCCGTGGGGCTTGGTAGATGCGTTAGTAGGATGAAATCTGGGGACGTTATTGTCATACTCTCCTCGGCATCAACGAGGCCACATCCGGAAAACTTCCTTCAGTTCTGGGACCCCCACTACAGAAAGAAGGAGGGCACATTGGAGAGGCTGACAAAAGTGATTAGCAGACTGGGGCAAATGACTTACAAGGAGAGGCTGAGGGAAATGGGCTTCTGTAGTCTGTAGAAGAAAAGGGGGGTTGATAGCAGCCTTTAGCTACTTGGAAGGGGTTTCAGCGAGGCTGTTCTCAGTGGGAGCAGATGGCAGAACAAGGAGCAATGGGCTCAAGTGGCAATCTAGATGCGCTTTTCCACGAAAAAGCCCCGATGGCCATTTTCGCGATCTGGGCTTTTTTGCGGAAAACAGAACTATGCTGTCTACACTGGCCCTTTCGGGCAAAAGTCGTTTGGAAAAAGACTTTTGCCCGAACGGGAGCAGCATAGTTTTTCCGGAAAAGCACTGATGATTTTATGTGAGATCGTCAGTGCTTTTCCGGAAATTCAAGCGGCCAGTGTAGACAGTTGGCAAATTTTTCCAGAAAATCATCTGATTTTCCGGAAAAACTTGCCAGTGTAGACACAGCCGGGAAGTCTAGGTCAGCTGAAGAGCTGTTAGGAAGCAGGTAAGCTTTGGTCACATCCTAAGCACAGAGGCAGGGCCGGGGACCAGTTTCACAATGGGTTACTTACCTTTGGATTAGCTGAACAGTGAATGGTTGCATGAACGAATCTAAATAATTGGAGCTAGATGAGTCAGCAGTGTAAACGTTAAATATAACTGCTGCGTGCCATGACTAACCACTGCTCACCACTGCTTGCCAGACCATAGGGGTATGTCCAGAACATGCTAGGATCCTGGCTGTGTCTCTGTTTGCTTGGCGAGCTGCTGCCACTCCTGGTTTTAGGTGTCCACACCCTGGGTTTAGTCCTTGCTGATGGTTCATTGGGAGACGCAGCACAAGAAACAAGGGGAAGACAAGTTCCGCTCTCTTGGGTGTATGGCTGCATTCAGAATCAACTGACCACTTGTTCCTGCAGAATCAGACCCTGCAGTTACCAAAACTCATCTTGTCTTTGTCCCCTGTCTGTATTAGTGCTGTTATGTGAAACAGCTCAGGATCCACGCGTGAGGCCCCTGGGACCTGGCACATGCAGTGAAGAAGTCCTCTCTCTCTCCCGCACAGCTTTCTCTCCAGACCTGGGCAGTGATGGGACTCAGAATCTCAGAGCTGCCATGTTCCCTGGGGGGGTAGTGTAGACATACCCACAGAGACTTGGGCTGCTTTGAGGATAAAGGCCCCAGACCAGCCCCACCGCCAGGCCTCCAATGTATCTAACTTCTCATCCACAAAGTCATACTAAAACCAAAGCAATGTATTAATACTTGAGATATTTATTTATTAGCAAGCCATTATACAATCAAGTCAATCTAACATGTATATTAAAAATATAATTCTAACTGTGAGTTTCCACTGCAAGCAAAACCCTTCACTTTCAGAATGCTTTTCTGGCTTTGCTGTGTGCAGACTTGTTGAAGAATTGAAGAAAAATCTAATTTACAGTGATTAGAAGGAGGAGGGAGAAAACTTGTACATCTTGGCCTCTGAGGACAGAACAAGAAGCAATGGGCTTAAACTGCTGCAAGGGAGGTTTCGGTTGGACATTAGGCAAAAGTTCCTAACTGTCAGTGTAGTGTAGACAAACCCTATGTCTATAAGGTGCCACAGGCCTCCTTGTTGTTTTTGAAAGGAAAAGTTATTTTGAATCAAAAAGTTTTGACTAGTTTGAAAAAAATCCAGCTGAAACAACTTGACCAATTCAAGGTGAGTTCACACAATGTGTCAGTGACCCAAATGCACATTTTTCAGCCCAAACTCCCTTCTTTCAAAAATCAGTTTTGTAAACACATTCTAGAGTGTGCTCCTCTTCAAACAGGGCGCTTAGCTCTAGATCCTTTTTATCTAGAAATTGCTTTTATCTCACTAAAAATTGTGTCCCTGCAAAAGTGACCTGGTTAGAGCACAGGGGCCATTGGCCTCTAGGAGAGGGATGTTCTGTGGCTGAAAGCTTTCCCAGAAATGCAACAATCCGGTGCAAGCGGAGGCGGGTATGGGTGTCATGTGATGATTGTTTTACTTTCAGGTTTGCTGAAGATTCTGTGCCAAGCTCCTGGAGAAAGCAGCAAAGTTTCCTGAACTCACCTGCTGAAGTTTTATGATTAGAGTCAAGGGACTGATCCAGGTTAGGATTCAAGTAAGTCGCTTTGTCAGAATGGAAGCTATTGGCCTCTGCAAACATTGGAAGTTTTTGTTTGTTAGATTGTTCTTTTCCTGGTGACACTTCTGTCTGCTATTTAATAGAGATTGAAGGTTTGTGTGTAGTCCTGAGTGGGATACATTATTCCGGAAGCTTTTTGTGTAGCCTTGCAGGGAACCATGAGCTAGAAAGAACTGTGGACCCGTCCTGACATAGGATGTACACCAGAGACTTTTAAAATAGCAGTTTAGAACATCTCTGCTGAGAGCCTGCATTGAGAACTTGGTGATTCGATGCATGTAATGTATTCTCCTTACTCTCATGATTTCCTTTCTTTTATTAATAAACCTTTAGATTTTAGCTTCTAAAGGATTGGCCCAGCATGGTCTTGTGCGTAAGATCCAAAGTGTAAATTGATTGGGACCTGTGGCTGGTTTCTGGGGACAGAAAGAACCTGTTCGGGGTAGGTGAGATTGGGTTCTAAAACCTCTCATCTGTGTGCAGGCCCAGGGCTGATTGCGGCACAGGAAGAGCTGGGGTGTCGGAGGGTTTTGCTCGTGAGGTTTCAGGCCGGCTGGATAGGAAGCTGGAGGGCTCGGTGTGACTGGTGTATGGCCAGTTTGGGAAGGTCCCAAGTTTGAGCAATTCTCCCTGAGCGGATGCCCTCAGCTGTGCCCAGACCCGGCCCGGTCTGTCACACCATGCACCAAGTGACACATTGGGGAAGATATCTTGAACACCGGTCAGTACATTTCTGACATATGACTGGTCAGGCTGTAATTAAGTTCCGGGAGGATCTGTGTGATGAAATCTAGCCCTACAGACTACAACTCCCATGAGCCCTTGAGGAAACCAGGAAGGGAAGGCTTGTCCAGGCATGTGGAGAGAGGGTCTCAGGAGCCTGGGGGCTCTCCATTTTTGGGAGAGAGGAGCCAGGCTGCTGTGGAGGAGCCTTATCCAGTCCAGGAGCTGTTGTGTTGCAGCTACAGCCTGGAACTGAGAGCCTTGGGGACTTGGATCGAGCAGGCTGCTTCTGATTGCCCTAGAGGGGAGAAAGGATACACTACAACCAGCACACAGGAGGAGGCTGTAAGTGAGCTCTTTGGGAAAGTGCTGCCTGGGACAGACCTCAGGCTGTGTCTAGACTACATGCCTCTGTCGGCAGAGCCATGTAGATTAGACAGATCAGCAAAGGAAAATGAAGCCGCGATTTAAATGATCGCGGCTTCATTTACATTTACATGGTTGCCGCGCTGAGCCGACAAACAGTCTGCCAACAAACAGTCCTTTGTCGGCAGCCCCATTATTCCTCGTGGAATGAGGTTTACCGGGGCTGCCGACAAAGGGCTTTGATGTCGACAGGGGGAGCGTCCAGACTAGCTGATCAGCTGTTTGTCGGCTCAGCGCGGCAGCCATGTAAATGTAAATGAAGCTGCGATCATTTAAATCGCGGCTTCATTTACCTTTGCTGCACAAACAAATCTACATGCCTCTGCCGACAGAGGCATGTCGTGTAGATGTACCCTCAGAGAAATAGATCGTCTCTTGGTCCAAAGAGAGGCAGAGTGTCCAGCCCAGGTAACCAGATCTGCTGGTATTCGGTGGAGTGCTGGCTGCTGGCTCCAGTAGCAGAGAGAGTTTGCAGCTGGCTGGATAGCTTGGCTCACCCACGCACAACCTACAGAGAATCTCCACTCCAGCAGGATGTATATTCTTAATAATTGTTTGTCCTGGGGTTAGATCCAGATTATTGCTGGAATAATTTTATTCCTGGAGGCTCCCAAGGCACACCATTAAGTGTGTACAGGGCCAGCCAGGTGGAGGCACTGCCATTGAATAGTCTTAATGAGCCAGGGACTGCAGCAAGGGGGTGGATAGGGAATCCCCTAAACAACATCACCACTGGGGTACTCAGGATCTCCTTCTGTGTGAAAACCATCAGGTGCCCAGGCACGCCTGTGAGTGTGACCTACTTCCGAGTGACCCGAGGAGGAAAATGGGGGTTACATGAGTTAAAGTCAGGGACAGATCAGAGGCCCCAGGCACAAATCCCCGGCCCATGACTGGTTGGGACTTTTTCTATGAACAGCCTTGACTAAGCATTTCGGGGAGGGGGAAGTCACTGCTGCTGCTAGAGGCTCAGGAACCATCACTCAGGCAGCCCCCTGGGACAGCTCGTAAGAGCGGCTCCAGGAGCAGAGGGCAGAGATGGCTGCAGGGCCGCCAGTGCACTTGGCTCCAGAACTGCTCCAGCAGTGACGGGCGTGTCTGTCCCTATGGCCACCCGAGCCGCTCACCCTGGGCAGCCCTGGGCAGCCCTGGGGTCGGCCACAGCAGCCAGTGCTGAAGTCACTGAACTCGTGGGAAGTCAGCGACCTCCTTGAAAGACACGAAACTCTGATCCTGTTTGTTCTGCAATGAAGTGGTGTCAGCGCCCCCAGGCGTTCAGAACCCACGGCCTCCCCACTGCGAAATCGGCTCTACAATCATGAGACCGTACAATGGTGATTTCCTTACAGTTTTGTTTCTGAGCATGTAGGACTCAGGTTTTCTCTCAATCACAGAATCATAGAATCTCAGAACTGCCAGAGACCTCAGAGGTCACTGAGTCCAGCCCCCTGCCCAAAGCAGGACCAACCCCAACTAAATCATCCCAGCCAGGGCTTTGTTTGGCATGTCAGGAATTAAACACCTCGGCTATGTCTAGACTGGCAAGTTTTTCTGGAAAATCAGTCGCTTTTCTGGAAAAACTTGCCAGCTGTCTACACTGGCCACTTGAATTTCCGGAAAAGCACTGACGATCTCCTGTAAAATCATCAGTGCTTTTCCGGAAATACTACGCTGCTCCTGTTCGGGCAAAAGTCTTTTTCCGAAAGACTTTTGCGCAAAAGGGCCAGTGTAGACAGCATAGTACTGTTTTCCGCAAAAAAGCCCCGATCACGAAAATGGCGATCGGGGCTTTTTTGCGGAAAACCACGTCTAGATTGGCCACGGACGCTTTTCTGCAAAAAGCACTTTTGCGGGAAAGCATCCTGCCAATCTAGACGTGCTTTTCCGAAAATGCTTTTAACAGAAAACTTTTACTTTAAAAGCATTTCCGGAAAATCATGCCAACATAGACATAGCCCTCTAGTGATGAGGATTCCACCTTCCTCCCTAGGGAACCCATCCCAGTGCTTCCCCCACTTTTGCTGGGAAAGAGTTTGTCCTAATGGCCAACCTAGACCTCCCCCACTGTAACTTGAGCCCATTGCTCCTCATTCTGCCACCCACCACCACTGAGAACAGCCTCTCTCCATCCTCTTTGAGCCCCCCTTCAGGGAGTTGAAGGCTGCTCTCAAATCCCCCCTCACTCTTCTCTTCTGCAGACTAAACATGTCCCAATCCCTCAGCCTCTCCTCATAAGTCATATTCTCCAGCCCCCTCATCATTTTGGTCGCCCTCCGCTGGACCCTCTCCAATGCGTCCACAGCCTTTCTGTATTGGGGGACCCAGAACAGGACACAATACTCCAGATGTGGCCTCACCAGAGCTGAATAAAGGGGAATAATGACACCTCTGCATCTGCTGGAAATGCTCCTCTTAATGCAGCCCAATGCCACTCGCAAGGACTCGCAACTTGTGTCTAACAAGGGCTGAGGTTCTCACATGGTTCTGGGAGCAGGCACTTAAACAGACCTCAGATCTCCTGAAGCTCATGAGAAGAACATGAGGACTGGGAGCTGGGAGGTCAGACACATTGGCTGTGTCTACACTGGCACCCCTTTCCGGAAAAGGGATGCTAATGAGACACTTCGGAATTGCAAATCCGCAGGGGAATTAAATATCCCCCGCGGCATTTGCATTTACATGGCTGCCGCTTTTTTCCGGCTCGGGGTTATGCCGGAGAAAAGCGCCAGTCTAGACGCTCTTTTCCGGAAGATCCCTTATTCCTACTTTCAAGTGAGAGGTGAAAAAGTTCTTGGGTTTGGTGCTGCCTGTTTCCTGCTCTGGCTAGGACAGATCCTTGCTCAGGGCTCTGGCTTCATTAATGCAAAGATGCTGCAGTCTCCACTCATTTTCCCAGAGTCCCTGTCATAGTTCCTTCCCCACTCTGGCTCGATAAATGCAGAGGTGGGAGCCAGCAAACATACTCCAAACCCTTATCTACCGGGCTTTGGTATAAAACTCCCCCCTCCCCTCCAAAATCTTAAAGCCCTAGATTTTGGGAATGAAACTTCCACTGCCACCACCCAAATATTGATGTGGAAAATCTGGGGAGAGATCACTTGGGAAATCTCAGCCCTAAAGTACAAACCAGGACACAACCATTAACCAATGCCAGGTTAATAAAAGAAAAGAGAAAACTTTTATTATCACCATGATATTCCTGTTGCAAGCATAATACTAGATGGAAAGGTAACAAAATATAATCATGGAGAAACTCCATAGGCCTAGAACTTAGTTACAAAGGAAAGCCAAAACATCTGATCCTATTTCCCAAGCCATAAAATAATAAAACCTAATGATTTATCTAAACTTTACCCTACTTACAGAAAGTGAAGATTTTTTTCTTGGAGAGAGAGGCACGTCTGAACACTCAGACCAAAGGAGGGAAAAACCCAAATTCCTTTGTCCCAGTTTGAAAGTCCTACCTACATTCCTATTGGCCACTCCACCTGGCTAGGTGTAGTTAACCTCTTAGTCCCCAGGCAGCTGGCCATCTCTCATGATCATGACAGCCCCTCCCCACACAGGGCTACATGATTACAGAAAGTGCAGCCACCAGCCTCAGTGTCTCAGCCCCTCTGGCTTTCTTAGCACCGAAACTGGGAGCCAAGCAGCATGCGGCTAGCAGCCATTTCCATCAGTGGGCAAAGCCCTCGAGCTCTTCCAGGCACACTGTCCAAAGTGAGATGCAGTATCTGGGACCAGGCAGAACGAAACCAGGCCACAAACAGTGAGCAAAACCCCTCAGACACTCCAGTTTTTCTTGTGCCACAATCAGCCCCAGGCGTGCACTCAGGTGAGGGATTATAGAACCCAATCTCACCTACCCCAAACAGGTCTGTCCGGTCCCAAGAAACCAGCCACAGATCCCAGTCAATCTATACTCTGGATCTTACCCACAAGACCACGCTGAGCTGATCCTTCAGAATCTAAACTCTGAGGCTACGTCTACACTGGCATGAATTTCCGAAAATGCTTTTAACGGAAAAGTTTTCTGTTAAAAGCATTTTCGGAAAAGCATGTCTAGATTGGCAGGATGCTTTTCCACAAAAGCACTTCTTGCGGAAAAGTGTCCATGGCCAATCTAGACGTGGTTTTCCGTAAAAAAGTCCCGATCGCCATTTTCGCGATCGGGGCTTTTTTGTGGAAAACAATACTATGCTGTCTACACTGGCCCTTTTGCGCAAAAGTCTTTTGGAAAAAGACTTTTTCCCGAACGGGAGCAGCATAGTATTTCCGGAAAAGCACTGATGATTTTACAGGAGATCGTCAGTGCTTTTCTGGAAATTCAAGCGGCCAGTGTAGACAGCTGGCAAGTTTTTCCGCAAAATTACATGATTTTGCGGAAAAACTTGCAAGTCTAGACACAGCCTGAAGGTTTATTACTACAATAAAGAAAAGCCTGAGGGTGAGGTTGTTAAAGAAAATACATCACATGCATCAAATCTCCCAGTTCTCAATAGAGGCTCTTAGCAGAGCTGTTATAGCTGCTGGCTTAAAAGTCCTTGGTGTACATCCTATGTCAGGATGGGTCCACAGTTCTTCCTGGCTCTCAGTTCCTTGCCAGCCTGTACCTGAGATCAGAAGCAGAATTGCAGATCAAATGGAAATTGCCACAGGGCACTTATATCCCTCTCCTGGCATCTTTCTGGCCAGAGCAGGTGATATGGCCCAGTGACCTATCCCTGTGTCCCACGTCGGTGGTGATCCAATACTGGCTGGTTTGCAGGTACCCAGATTTCCAGACGCATTCCCCAGGTGTATTTGCACTTTGAGATCCACTGTCCCTGGGGCCGTGCTAATTAGCTAGCGCCCTCAATGTCACAGCATCGCTCAAGGCCGTGCTAGTCTCGGACAGAGAATGTTCCGGTATAAGCACAAATTCCATATTTCTAACTCCCCATGCCAGTATCACACAATTACGTCACTAGCATATACAGAGTCAGTAAAACACAAGCTTTCATCCGACACCTCACATGGCCCCTTTGTACAGACTTTGGGGCAAACACCCTCTCATGGGTGCCTCAGTGATTTGGCTTCTCCCTTTAAAATCCAATAACATGACAGAAGGGACACTCCAACATCCATGTCCCCCTTTTCTCCCTCCCACACTCTGCCCAGAAAGCAGGAGGCTCCCGGGGGGCAGCTCCAAGGCAGAGGGCAGGAGCAGCATGACAGTGGTTGGAGGGGCAATGGAAGTGCCAGCGTTTGAGAGCTTCCGGCCAAACCAGCCAGGATCCCCTGTCAGAGGGTCCACGATCTACCGGAAGGTTCCAATCTCCTGGTTGGTGATCACTGTGCTAGAGGTCACAGGGCTTCCATCTCCTGGCCCAGGCAGTTCTTTGCCCTGCTGCTGTTCCTGCTCCTCAGGGGACAGTGCGGGGCTGAGCCTGTGGCAGGGGAGCTGGAATGGGACACCCCAAATCCAGGCCCCAAATATCCACGGGACTGGAACAACTTCTAACTCCTCCTGAATGAGTCTGGTTCATACCAGTGACTGTAGCTGCAGACAAAAGGCCTTTAGCTCCGTAGCCTGAGCAGCCAGGTGCTAATGTGACGCCTTGGGGAATAGATTTCTTTTCTGGCAATGCCTGTTTATTAAGTCAAGTTCAGACCATGTTGGAATTTGTAGGGGCAGGGTCTAGCACCCTGAGCCCCGTCCATGCGTCCAGAGACAGCTCTTCTCCCAATGCAAACACTGAACCAATGGCACCTGTTCACACACCCTCCGAATGCATCTGAAATCGTTTTGCATGCGACAGGATCTCCCTGGTTACTGCAGGCTCTCACCTGAATTTACGAATTGCCCCAACACAAATCATGAGCTTTCGTGAGCACGGCCCACTTCTTCAGATGATCGGCAGCCCACGAAAGCTCATGATCCCATCTACATGTGTGGTTAGCCAGGTGTTGCTTTTGAAGTTCACCCTGTACAGACTAACTCGGCTACACCCTGAAGCCTTTAAAATGGAACAGTTAGAATCATCATGAAGTGTAACCCAATTAGTTCACAGACTCACAGAACACTAGAACCGGAAGGGACCTCGAGAGCTCATCGAGTCCAGTCGCCTGCACTCACGGCAGGACCCAGCACCGTCTAGACCACGGGTGGGGAGCCTCAGGCCTAGGGGCCAGATGCAGCCCTCAGCTTGCCAGGATCCAGCACCCAAGGCTCAGCCCCTCCGCCCCCCAACACTGGGGAGTCTGTGCTGGTGCTCCAGTCCCCCTGCTGCCTGCCTGTGGGGCCGGAGCACAGAAAATCTAGGGTCTGGTGTGCGAGGGGAATGTGGGGAGGGTCGTTCTGCTTCTCTGCTGGGGCCACTCTGAGGGGTTTTTCTTCTTCTTAGTCGTGTCTGGCCCCCAACTGAGTTTTCTGTGGGTCCGCAGCCTCCAACCCAAAAAAGGTTCCCCAGCCCTGACAGGTATGTGTCCGCCCTCCTCTTAAATATCATCAGGGATGGAGATTCCACCACCTCCCTCGGCAATTCATTCCAGTGATTAACTGCCCTAATAGGCGGGAAGTTTTTCCTCACATCCAACCTATTTCTCGCAGGCCAGAGAGAGGAGCGAGCGTCTGGGTGCTGAACAATGGCCGGGTCAGGAGACACGATTGAGATGCCAGCCCTGGGCCGCCCCTTCCAGCTGGGGATGCTGTACGACTGCCGCAACGACGCCCTCATCCCAGGTACCTGTCGCCGGGGAGGAATTGGCCCCCTTCCCACTGCAGCAAAGGAGGCGTTTGGCGCCTGTTTGTTTTCGGCACATTTGGGTTGGGATTTGAGCTGGGGGAGGAAATGGCACCAAACCTGCAGGGGCAGAGCTGGCCCTTCCCACGGCCCCGGGGCACTCGGAGAAAAGGGAAACTGCCCATTGGCTCCCCGGCCACGGTAGCATCAATGCAGCACCCTGGCAGCGCTGTCAGGCTAGGAAAAGGAGAGAGCTGGGTCCCCTGTGTCCCTGTCAGAGGGGCCAGGTCTCTTTGGAAAGGCCTCGCTCTGCACACAGCCCTTTGGGGTGCACCAGGAGGCATTGGAAGGAATAGCTCCAGCTACACACACACCTCCTGGTCCCCCACACTAATAATAAGCCTAGGAAAGGCCTGGGCCAGTCTGTGCCCAGCTCAGTGCAAACACCGGCTCTGCACTGGGGCAACCCAAACCAGGGTGCGAGGGGCAGGAGGAATGGGATGGAAAATGCCACTAAACGATCCCAAGGGCTTTATGTACGTAACCCCCTGCCAGGTGGAGCCGGCAGCAAGCAGGGCTGGGCTCAATATCTAGGGGTGCATGTTTAACAGTTCAGCACAGAACCGGCTCCAGCCCCCAGCCAGTGACTTTGGACAATTACACCTCTCCCTGGGCACCACTGGGAGACAATTCTTAGAAGAATAGAATCCCAGGGATGGCAGAGACCTCAGGATCACTGAGTCCAGCCCCCTGCCCAAGGCAGGCCCAACACCAACTCCATTATTCCAGCCAGAGCTTTGTCAAGCTGAGACTTAAACACCGTCCTGTGGCCTTCCAGCTGAATCACTCGGGGGAGGGGGCCTCAGGGAGTGCAGCACCAGGGGCCAGGAGCAGAGCAATGTGGCTGGGAGCTGGCAGGGCGGAGCAGGCTGGGACTGAGTTGGTATTGCTGTCAGCACCAGGCTCCCCACTGTCCCTGAGCCATGGGGGGAACAGGCAAGGGCACCACTGGGGGAGGGTTGTGGGTACTGCTGGAAGCTGCAGCCCTTGGCTCCGGAGGCAGCTCTTAGCTGTGACAGAGTCTGGGCTGCCTGCAGCTTTGCCTTTGGGCAGGGAGTTTGTTATCGAAGGAGAGAGGGAGGTGATTAAAAAGAGGAAAAGGCTGGGTATGCCAGTCACTGAAGGATCATAAAAACATTGCCGGGTACTTGAGAGAGGGGGAGGGAGAAGAGTAGCAAGGAGGGTTGTGCTGCTGGGATTTGAATTTGGATCTGTGCTGTTAAAGTTCTACCTGGTGTTGACAAGGAGGTAAATTGTGAGGTGGCAACATTATCAGATTTTACAAAATGGCTCAATATAGTTAAGTCCAAAACAGGGTACAAAAAGTCACAAAGGGACCTCACCAAACTGGATAACTGGGCAACAGAGGGACAGAGCTGATAAATGCAAAGCAATGCACATGGGAAAATATAATCCCAACTAGACGTAGAAAAATGGATCAAACGTGGCAATTCTGAGCTGCCTAAATCAAAGAACCGGGTCTTTCTAATGGACGTGGCATTATAACCACAAATGTGGCATTTGCTCCCTGGACCAGTGAACTCCAGCATGGGGAGTGAACTCAGTCATTCTGGAGAGGGCTTTATAAAAAAGAAATTGCAAAAGATCACGTCTTCCAAAGTACTGTAAGGAGCCGGGAGTACGAGGAGGTTGTTAGCCATGTAATTTAGCCGTGACTAGGCATGTTTGTGGGATATCAAGTCAATTCACTTGGTGTCCCTCTGCCACAAGAGGATGCTGTTGTACGGTTGATGAGGTTGCACGCCAGGCATTTAATCAGTGTCACAGAACCAAGATCTACAGTAGCTCAAATGTACCTTTAACAAGTTTTATTGCCAGCAGTTGTTCAGGAGCAGTTTTTAAAGCGATATATAGAAATTAGAAAATTGAAAGGCAGGTTAAAAGCAATTGAACTTAAGTTGAATAGTTAGTCTAATTTTCAACCCAATTGTAACACACACTTTCGTGAACACATTCACACATACTGCTCATCCTCTGGGGCTGGCCAAACCGCAGGTAATGTAGGTTAATTTGGTTGAGGCGGAAGTCCTACGTGCATGTCACCCCAGTATGCCGAATTGATGGACTCCAGCTCCTGGCACAAAACGGTGTGGTATATATCCATGTACAGTGATATCCGTTGGTTACACACAGTCCATGTATAGGTGGGGTGATGTACGTAGGTTGCACACACACCCTTTTGCGGGTGTTCTCACAACTGATCTTGGAACGTCCTGCTTACACCACCCGATTCTGCTTGCCTTACCATGACTGGTAAACAATAGACTATCCTTGACTAGGTCTCTCCCTTGTTATTCCTTCTTATCTAGGAACGTTGCCTCCTTCTGCACCTTTTTGTCTCTTCAGCACACAAAGTCTCTTCTTTCACACAGTCCTTTCTATCAAAGTTTTAAGCAAGTCCATAATCCTCTGGGGGCACTGACTTGAACCTTAGTATGGCCTCTCTTCAGCTCATTTACTGTTAATTCACTCATGCCAACCACTTACACCACCCATGATTCATGACATCACACCCGTTATTTTTCAATCTCAGAAATAGCACAAGATTAAACCCTCCATAGACGCTGTGTGCTGTGTATCCCGTCAGCTACGTTACCGTGTGCTTCTCTCTCACATTGCAGGGATCACGCTGTGGGGCCTGGAACGGCTTCGCATGGATGTAAACACAAAACCACAACCCAGGACTGAATTTGAGATCATCGCATCTGACACCATTGAGGACAAGGCCAACGCCCTCAATGTCACGGCATCGCTCAAGGCCAGCTTCCTGGGGGGCTTGGTTGAAGTAGGCGGATCTGCCAAATACTTAAATGACACCAAAACATCCAAACAACAGGCCCGAGTCACTCTCCAGTACTCGGCCACAACAAGGTTTGAGCAGCTGACCATGAACCATTTAGGAGCAGAGAACGTCGCTTATCCTGCTGTGTTTGAGCAAGGCACGGCCACCCACGTGGTCACGGCTGTACTGTACGGAGCCCAGGCTTTCTTCGTGTTCGACCGAGAAGTTTCTTCTTCTGAGAATGTCCGCGAGATCGAGGGATCACTTCAGATTGCAATTAAAAAGTTACCCACGTTTTCTGTGGAAGGAGAAGGGTCTGTCAAAATGGATGAAAAAGACAAATTAAATGCTGACAAATTTAACTGCAAGTTCCATGGTGATTTTGCTCTTGAGAATAATCCAACTAATTTCCAAGATGCCATAAAAACATATTCCACCCTCCCAACGCTGCTGGGTGAGAACGGGGAGAAGGCCGTACCCATGAAAGTCTGGCTGTACCCGCTGACCAAGCTGGATTCCAAAGCTGCTAAACTTGTGCGTGAGATCAGCTTAATGCTGGTTTCTGATGCTCAGACTGCAATGGAGGACCTGGCAGAACTGGACATGCGATGCAACGACATGGGGAAGAATCTGATTGCCAGAACCTTCCCTGAAATCCAGAAGAAAATCCAAAAGTTTAAAGATGTCTGTAAGCAACACAGACAGAATTTCCAGAAAGAGCTGGCAGGACTCTTACCGTCCATCCGTGGAGGAGGAAAAGAGGAAGGGGCCCTGGTGGACATTCTGACACGCAAAAGCTTATCACTGTTCAACATGCAGAAACTCAACGAATTCCTGGACACAAAGGAGCGAGAGATGAATTATGTGAATTCCTGCCTTAGTGTCCTAAAAAATATAGATATGGTGTCCTCCCAGAATGAACTAGAGAAAATAGTGCTCAACCCCGGGGTTGATGGTGACCTTGACTTTGTTGTTTCTTTTACATTCACTTCCTTACACAATGAGGAGCCGTATTTAGCAGATTTACATCTCTGTCTTCGGACCCAGTCTACAAAGGACACTCAAGATCCTGCAGCCAGTTCTGAGAGTAAGGAATCAAAATCCAAAGCCTGGTTTGAGGACAAGGAAATATATAAAAAAGCTCGAAAAGCTGCAAAGTGCTTTTCAGATTTTGCCCGTGTTAATGAATCTAACAAGAAGACCCGGTTCATAGTGGCCTCTGTTCCAGACGAGGCCAATCCAGGTGCTTCCATTTACCTGTATGCAGATGGAGACTTGCTCAGCACTGACTTCCAGCCTCCATCGAAGCCTCTTCCTCTCCTGGTTGGTGGAGTCCGAAATGACCGTGTGCAGCTCACGCTGAAACCGGCAACCTATGGCAAGGCTGAGATATGCGGCTACCGGGCAGAGTACAGACTTGTCGGGCAGGAGAACTGGGCGGCTGTGAATGTCAGTAACACACAAGAGACACTCACAGTAACAGGGCTCCGTCCAAACACCCAGTACCAGTTCCGATATGCGGCCGTGAGCAAACCAGGGCTCAGCGAGAGCAGCGATGTGAGCGACACGGTGAAGACGCTTCCTCCTACCAACCCGCCTGGGAAACCTGTAGCAGCTGCTATAGCTTCATCAGCCCTAGCACTGGCCTGGGAGAGTCCACATGCCAGTGGAGATGGAGTCAGTATAAGCGAGTACAAGGTGCAATACAGAGAGGCGGCTGGCGAAGCCAAATGGCTGGAACGAAAGACGGGAAAGAGAACCGAGTCCTGCACCATTGATGGACTGATGCCACAGACGCCCTACAGATTCCGGGTGTCGGCCGTGTGTGCGGACGGGGCTGAGAGTGACCCAAGTGAGGAGATTCGCATCTCAACGCTAAAGAAAGGTAACATTTAAATATACTGGCACATTCTCCTCCTGCCTTCCCTAGCACAGAGCCCTGGGTAACTAATTTAGGTAAAACTGTATTTATAATTGGAAGGAAACTGAGGGATCCGAGATGGATAATGTGGGAATTGTGATGAACACCACCCAGCGCTTTATGAAATGGACTCATGGACAGAGATATGCATAACTCGCACTTCCTTGAGACAAACTACCTCATTTAATGTCAGTCTTCATGTCATGATCCTCTGGATCTGTAGATCTTATTTTGGTGTGTGTATCATTCTTCTGTGTAGTGTTAGGTATATGGAGTGGGGAATGGTTTATGGCAGGGGTCTCCAACCTTTTTAAGCACAAGATCACTTTTTCAATTGAAGTGCAATGTAAGTTCTACCTCAATCCAAATCCCCTTTCCCAGCTTCCTTCCCGCCTCTTCTTTGAGGCTCCGCCCAAGCTCTACCCCTTCTCCAAGGCCTCACCCTGCTCCTCCTTTCCCCTCCAATCCTCACTCACTTGCAGGGGAGCAGGTTCTGGTCTTGGGCCATGGGGTTTTGTGTCGGGGAGGAGCTCTGGGCTTAGTCCAGGGTGAGAGATTGGGGTCCAGGAGGGGATTCAGGGTGCAAGCGGTGGGAAGGAGTTTGGGTTCAGGGTTGGGACAGGGATTCAGGAAGCAGACTCTGGCTGGGCACTGTTTAACTGAGATGGCTTTTGGGTGCTGGAGCACTTGAGAGCTTCATGGCCAAACTAGTCAGGATCCCCTGTCAGAGGCTACAAGATCTACTTGTAGGGTCCTTATCTAGTGGCTGGTTACCACTGGTTTATAGTTTTCAAAGTGCAAATTTCTCTTGTCCACATAACTGATGACACTCTCAAAGAACTCTAGTGAATTCGTAAGCTATGATTTCCCTTTACAGAACCCATGTTGTCTTTTCCCCACAAATTACGTTCCTCTGTGTGACTGAAAATGCTATTCTTTCCCTTTTGAGTCCTTTCAGAACGCATGAGTGAATGCCGTCTGCTCCCGTGACTTGTTACTGTTACCTTTATCAATTTGTTCCAAAATCTCCTCTAATGACACCTCAATCTGGGACAATTCCTCAGATTTGTCATCTAAGAAGAGTGGTTCAGATCCATCAGTGGCTATTAGCCAGGATGGGTAGGGAGGGGGTCCCTAGCCTTTGTTTGTCAGAGCTTCATGGAAATGGGTGACAGGAAAGTGATCACTTGATAATTCCCTGTTTTGTTCATTGTCGCTGGGGCTTCTGGCATTGGCCACTGTTGGAAGACAGGATTCTGGGCTAGATGGACCTTTGGTTTGACCCTTTATGGCCATTTTTATGTTCCTATGAGGGCTCCTTTAGCATCTCGATCATCCAGAGCCTCACTAGTTTTTAGCAGGCTTCCAGCTTCTGATGTACTTAAAACATGTTTTCAATTACTTTATGAGCTTTTGTATAGCTGTTCTTCAACTTCCTTTTTGGCTTTCTGAATTGTATTTTTATTCTTCATTCACAAAGTTTATGCTCATTTTTATTTACCTTACTAGGATTAAACTTTTTAAACAATGCCTTTTTATCTCTCAGTGCTTCTTTTACGTAGTTGTTATGCCCAACGAGGAAGCCTTTTTGGTATGAACAAAGGGCTGGGAAGGATAGTTGTCCCACCCTAACATAGGATGAATTCCAGAGACGTGTAAGATAGCAGTTTAGTTCATCTCTGCTAAGAGTCTGTATCAGGAACTTTGTGATCATTGTGGCTGTGTCTAGACTATATGCCTTTGTCGGCAGAGGCATGTAGATTAGATACATAGGCAAAGTCAAATGAAGCCGCGATTTAAATGATCGCGGCTTCATTTACATTTACATGGCTGCCGCGCTGAGCCGACAAACAGCTGATCAGCTGTTTGTCCACTCAGCGCGCTAGTCTGAACGCTCCCCTGCCGACATCAAAGCCCTTTGTTGGCAGCCCCGTTATTCCTTGTGGGATGAGGTTTACCAGGGCTGCCGACAAAGGGCTTTGATGTCGGCAGGGGAGCGTCCAGACTAGCGTGCTGAGCGGACGAACAGCTTGTCAGCAGTTTGTCGGCTCAGCGCGGCAGCCATGTAACTTTAAATGAAGCTGCGATCATTTAAATCGCGGCTTCATTTGACTTTGCCTATTTGTCTAATCTACATGCCTCTGCCGACAGAGGCATGTAGTCTAGACACAGCCTGTATGTGATGTGATTTCTTTAACATTTTTACTGTTTTACTTTAACATATCTTACTGCCCGTGTATAAAACTATGGCATACCCACATCTTGAATACTGTGTACAGATGTGGTCTCCTCACCTCAAAAAAGATATTTTGGCCTTAGAAAGGGTTCAGAAAAGGGCAACTAAAATGATTAGGGTTTTGGAACGGGTCCCATATGAGGAGAGGTTAAAGCGACTGGGACTTTTCAGTTTAGAGAAGAGGAGACTGAGGGGGGATATGATAAAATCATGAGTGGTGTGGAGAGGGCGGATAAAGAAAAGTTATTTATTAGTTCCCTAAATAGAAGAACTAGAGGACACCAAATGAAATTAATGGGGAGCAGGTTTAGAACTAATAAAAGAAAGTTCTTCTTCACACAGCGTGTAGTCAACCTGTGGAACTCCTTGCCAGAGGAGGCTGTGAAGGCTAGGACTATAATAGAGTTTAAAGAGCAGCTAGATAATTTCATGGAGGTTAGGTCCATAAAAGGCTATTAGCCAGGGGATAAAATGGTGTCCCTGGCCTCTGTTTGTCAGAGGCTGGAGAGGGATGGCAGGAGACAAATCGCTTGATCGTGTCTTCGGTCCACCCTCTCTGGGGCACCTGGTGCTGGTCACTGTCGGCAGACAGGACACTGGGCTCGAAGGACCTTTGGTCTGACCCAGTACGGCCGTTCTTCTGTTCTGCTCTCAACCTTTTATTACTTTCTTTAGTTAACCCTTTAGATTGTAGACTCTAAAATAAAGCAGAGTGTGCTCTTTTGGGTTTGATCTAAAGTCTATATTGACCTAGGAACGTGGCTGGTCCTTTGGGATCAGAAGAACCTGTTTGGATTTGGTGAGACTGGTTTCCATAACCTCTCACCTGTGTGAACTGCAATGCTGGTTGTGGCATAGGGAAAGCTGGGGTGTCTAAGGGGATTGCTTGTATGACTTCTTGGTAGCCAGAGTGGTAGCTGAAGTGCTCTTTGGGGACTGGTTTGGTGCCTTATAGAGGAAGATCCCCAGTCTTGGGCAGAAACTGGCCCTGATTATAAACAATTTGTCCTGATTTGACCCTCTCAGCCGAGCCCCCAGACCACTGTTATGTTACAGCAGCCTAGTCACAAGATCCACAAGATTTAGGGTGTGTCTCAAGGAGTATGCACAGCCCATCAGTACACAATAGCGAGGCTCACGTAATGTGAGGCTGGGAGAGGGTGGGACCAGGTGACACCTTTTCCCAGGAAGCTGGACTAAAGGGGAGGAAGAGCAGGAGCGTAATGCTGCTGGATGTGTGAGGGAGGTGAGCTGGATTGGGGGAGGTAGAGTTGAGGGCCAGACCCCAGGACTCTGAGCCTCCTTCTCCCCAATATGGATTGTACTGGATGCTTCTGGTTCCTGTGCTAACCAGTCTGTCCTATGCTGCGTCCCTGTGAACCAATAACCCTTCTGTTTTACCTGCTGTCCGAGAGTCACATCTGGCTGTGGATGGGGAGGGCAGGGCCCAGTGGCTCCCCACCCCACAGTGACAGCTTGCTCAGAAGGACCTATGTAGAAACATAGAGCTATGGGAAATTTACTGGGCATAGTCTTTGGAGGGTAGGGACCAGAGTGACCTAGAAACATTGGAGGATTGGGCCAAAAGAAATCTGATGAGGTTCAACAAGGACAAGTGTAGAGACCTGCCCTTGGGACGGAAGAATCCCAGGCATTGGTACAGGTTGGGGACTGATGGGCTAAGCAGCAGTTCTGCAGAAAAGGACCTGGAGGCTACAGTGGATGAGAAGCTGGAGATGAGTCAACAGTGTGCCCTTGTAGCCAAGAAGGCTGATGGCATGTTAAGAGGAGCATTGCCAGCAGATCCAGAGATGCGATTATTCCCCTTTATTCAGCTCTGGTGAGGCCACATCTGGAGTATTGTGTCCAGTTCTGGGCCCCCCACTACAGAAAGGACGTGGACGCATTGGAGAGGGTCCAGCGGAGGGCAACCAAAATGTTGAGGGGGCTGGAGCACATGACCTATGAGGAGACACTGAGGGTATGTCTACACTACCCCGCTAGTTCGAACTAGCAGGGGTAATGTAGTCATCCACAATTGCAAATGAAGCCCGGGATTTGAATTTCCCGGGCTTCATTTGCATGAAGCCGGCTGGCGCCATTTTTAAATGCCGGCTAGTTCGAACCCCGTGCCGCGCGGCTACACGTGGCATGGAGTAGCTAGTTCGGATTAGGCTTCCTAATCCGAACTAGCTATACTCCTCATTCCACGAGGAGTACAGATTGGGCTTGCTTAGTGTGCAGAAGAGAAGAGTGAGGGGGGATTTGAGAGCAGCCTTCAGCTGCCGGCAGGGGGGTTCCAAAGAGGCTGGAGAGAAGCTGTTCTCAGTGGTAGCAGATGGCAGAACAAGGAGCAATGGGCTCAAATTGCGGTGGGGCAGGTCTAGGTTGGATATTAGGAAAAACACTTTCCCTAAGAGGGTGGGGAAGCGCTGGGCTGGGTTCCCTAGGGAGGGGGTGGAGTCTCCATCTCTAGAGGTGTTTAAGTCCTGGCTTGACAAAGCCCTGGCTGGGTTGATTGAATTGGGGTTGGTCCTGCCTTGGGCAGCGGTCTGGACTCGATGACTCCTGAGGTCTCTTCCAGCTCTATGGTTCTGTGATTCTATGAGCGGAAGCAAAGTGCGAGGAGGGGCCTAGTGGGCCGTCTGACTCGCTGGGCAATCACAGTGCGAGGCAGGGAGCTGTGCAGCATCCCAGGCCGGAAGCAATGAGACGGGGTCTGTGTCCAGGAGAGGTGACAGCTGTGAGCTGGGACCCTTTAACGAGGTCCCCATGACAGACTGTGGATGGAGGGGCCATCCCCCTGGGAAGATGTCAGTCTTTTAGGTGCTACTGGTCTATTTGCTGCTTTTTAAGTTTCTCTGAAGCTCCTGAAAAGATGAGAAGCTCGAGGCGATAACGGGGAAGCTTTTCACCCTGAGCCCACCCAGCCAATGCCAAGCCCAGCTGGAGCAGAAACCTAGAAAAGGCTCCAAAGTCTCTCGCTAAATCTGCCCGTAACCTTACATGGGCTAGACTTCCCTGCCCTTCTCCAGTGCGGAAAATAACCCCACCCCCACAGCAGTGGAGACAGAGTTCAGCCTGTAAGGAATTTCAGCAAGGACTGCCAGTGCCAGCCTCCCTACATTCACATTCCAAAAGAAACGGAAGAAATGAATTGAATTAAAGAACTTTATAAAATCTTATGAAGAAACAAATAATCTAATTCTCATAACAGAACACAGCTATTTATAACCCACGGATATTGTTCACGGTTACAGTAACCATAAGAAAAACTAAAAGTAAAATGTGAACAGTTCAGTCCACACAAACACAGTAAGAAGAGACTGAGAGCTGCCATAATCTGAGGTGTATTTCACCAAAGTCTCAGTTTGTGCCTCTGATCATCAACACTGCCCCATATGCTGAGTCTGAGCCATCTCTCCTCTTGCTCGTAGGGATCCTCAATTGGGCTAACTCTACACTACGAGTTTTGCTGGAAGAGGCAATGCAAATAAAGCGCAGATTAGCATTTTCTCATGCTTCATTTGCATAATCTCTTCCGGTCTGTTTTTGCGCAAGGGGTTTTTGCATGACAACAAGCAGTGTGGATGGGTCTGTTTTGCGCAAAAATCCTTTTTGCAGAAGATCCTTATGCCTCCCCATGCTCCAGTCCCCTGAGCGTCGACTTGCAGTGTCCAGTCCCTGCTCCGCTGGACACCCGGGGAATGAGCAGAGCCACATTCCCAACGGGCGAGAACCAGCAGCCCATAGGTGGAACCCAGCTCTGCTTAACGCAGCACTGAGATCAGTCTCCGGAGAAAGCATGTCGGCCTGGATTCAACATGGCACACTGACTGACATGAAGGCAGCAGAACACTGGAGACAGTTACATGATTGCAAGGGTACCCACGCTTCCCCGACCTCTCAGCCACATTCCCATCCCACAGCGATTCCAGCAACCAGCGTGCCACAGGCTTTCCGCAGGGACCTCGCGGGACACTGTCTGTGAACCAGAATGCAAAGAACAGATCCAGGAGAGCCCTGCAACCCTCATGTGCCTCTGGGCCCTCTGCCAATCAGCGCCAAGAGGACCCCGAGTGACAGGAAATCTTTTCTTGTTGTTTTGGGGAAGAAATGGTCCCATGAATGTTTGGTTGGAGGGGAGGGGCTGGGACAGGGGAATAGGGGAGAGTGTTTGGGGGATCAGCCAGGGGAGGAGACATTATGGGGAGGTGAATACGTGGGGATTGTCCCACCAACAATTCTCCTTCTGCTGAAAAACATCTTGGAAATCAAATGTCAGAAAACGTCATTAGCCCTGGGCTGAGGCTGCCTGGGGACAAATCACGTCCTTCCAGAGCATCAAGGGCAGCAACACTCACCTCTGTGAAAACAAGGAAACACCAAGCGAAGGGAAATGCCCAGACAACCTTAACTCTGCCCCCCTTGAGCAATGCCCCAGGGTACCCATAACACAGACACACTGTCTTTGTGCTGTAACAGAACAGCTCCTCACACCTGCCCAACGCAATCTCCACCCACCCTACACCAACGTATCCCTCCACCCATCAGTACAGTGATACCTAGCACAGTGCAGCGCAGGCAGTTAATTCCCAGGGGCTATTCCCAGCTCCAGGGGGCAGAGTTAAGGCTGTGAGGGCATTTTCCTGAACTCGCTACTTCCTGGCATTCACACAGTTCAGTGTTGCTGAACTTGGCTTTCTTGTGGGGCACCAGGTATCCCCAGGCACCTTATTGCGGGGTCAGTGAAGTGTTGCCATGTAATCTCGCTCTCTGGGTAGCTCATTAGCTAACACAAAGAGCAGCACCGAGGGGCCCATGCTAACACACATCACACTGCCTGGCTCCTAAGCAGGTGAGCGCAGGGGGAACATTTTGAGTCTCAGCTCTGGCCCAGGTGACTCTTTTGCTCTGTCATTGACCCGTGTCTGCCTCTAACACTCCCATTCTGTCTCTCCCCAGTGAATTTGTCTCTGGATCCAGCCACAGCACATCCTGAGCTCGTCCTGTCTGCAGACCTAAGAAGCGTGAGCCGGGGAGAAAAGAGCCAGATGGTGGCTGATAATCCATGGAGATTTCATGATGTGCTTTGTGTGCTGGGCTCTGAGGGCTTCACCTCTGGGAAACATTCCTGGTTGGTGAAGGTGGAGGGAGGGCTCACTAGAGACTGGGCTGTGGGGGTGGCTAGGGAGTCTGTGAAGAGGGATGGAGAGTTTGGCTTCACTCCCGAAGAGGGGGTCTGGGTAGTGCAGAAGTGGGGCAGTGCCAGAGACTACCGGGCTCACACCTCCCCTATCACCCGCCTGTCCTTGAGCAGAGAACCCAGCGAGATCTTGGTCTCCCTGGACTATGAAGGGCGGCAGGTGGCATTTCATTATGCTGATGACCTGGCCCTGATCTTCACTTTCCAACAGGCCTCTTTCAATAGGGAGAAAATCTTCCCTTTCCTCTGGGTGTGGGGCACAGGGTTCCAGCTGACCCTCTGCCCCTGAGCCGGGCCCTGCCAAAGCAGGCTGGATACACCCATGCAAGGTCTGCAGATCCTGCCCAGCCTGCTTTGTCCTCACGCTGCCTGGCTCTGGTCCCTACGCAGCGCTATGAAACCAGGGCCCCCCTGCCCAACGGCAGCCAGGGGCGGGGGAGAGGGGAGGATGATTTTTTCGAGCTGCAATGTTATAATCCTCAGCAACACGCTAATGAAATAGTTTTAAAGCAAATTTTAATCTCCAGTCCTGTCGACTCTCACGGCACATTGAGAAACCGGCCGTCTAGGCCCCGGCAGTCTAGATGCCTGTGAAATGGCTCCATTCCCACTTGAACGGCTCTGTCACAGGTTCAGTGTGCTGCTCACAGCTCTGGGAGGCTGGGCCCCTTTTCAGTTCACTGAACCCTCATCCCACGAGGCATAATGGGGCGGTAGACAAAAGCTTCTAATGTCGACTGCCAATTATCCAGCAATTTTGATGTAAATGAACTGGCAGTTATTTAAATCACCACTTCATTTTGCTATGTCTACAACCCTCATCTACATGTCTCCTTCGAGGGAGCCATGTAGTGTAGACCTACCCGTAGTGAAGATGCTGCTGTGTTGAGGGGAGAACATCTGTGACATGAACAAGTGACCGCAGAAGGACCCTGTGCCCGTAAGAGCCCAAGATGCCTGGAGAGAAGGACCCACAGGTGATGTTACGGAAAATCGACCACAATGTTCTGTGAGATAATGAGATTGTACCTCACTGCAACATCAATCACAGCACGTCCTGACCGCAGGGTGTGCACTGTGCACAGGTGCCATTGGAAATGAGAGGCACTAGAGAGAGCCTGTGGGAAAAAGGGCACCCTGTAGGTCTGGGGGATGGAAATACGGATGAGGACAAAGAGGGTTGACCCCTTCATGCACATGCCGAGTATGTTAGAGGGGGTCAAAATGACAATAGAAAAGCAGGTTCACAGAGTGAGCAGAACTTGGAGCATCCCAGGGAAAATCCCCAGCAAGAACCATCCCTCTCCTGACCTTCAGTGGGGGAGGAATCCATCACTCTAGGAACATCTGTAAGGCTGAGAGTGCGACTACACTGGTCACTTGGGCATGGGAATTCGCAGGGCTTCTATACGCTTGGATAATTGTAACCGTGCTTGTCTCTAATAAAACGTATCATACAGACCAGACGTGGTACTTGTGAATGTCTGTGTCACTGTCCATGGTCTTCATGAGCTGCTAGAGACTCTGCATCGAAAGCCACAAGCAGAGGTGACTGTTGCTTCATGAATCTTAGAAACACAGAATCATAGGGCTGGAGGAGACCTCAGGAGTCATTGAGTCCAACCTGCTGCCCAAAGCAAGACCAAACCCAACTAAATTGTCCCAACCAGGGCTTTGTCAAACCATGATTTTAATATCCCTAGAGATGGAGATTTCATCCTCTCCCTATGGAACCCATCCCCACCCTCCGAGGCCAATCTAGACCTCCCCCTTCGCAGTATGAGACCACTGCTCCTTGTTCTGTCATCTGTCACCACTGAGAACAGCCTCTCTCCAGCCTCTTTGGAACCTCCCTTCAGGCAGTTGAAGGCTGCTCTCAAATCCCCCCTCACTCTTCGCTTCTGCAGACTAAACAAGCCCAAATCCCTCAGCCTCCCCTCGTAGGTCATGTGCTCCAGCCCCCTCAGCATTTCCATTGCCCTTCACTGGAACCTCTCTAATGCATCCACATCCATTCTGTAATTGTGTGTGGGAGTGGTGGGGGCAGGGAGGAACGGAGGCGGGGAATTGAGAACATCCTTTGTAGGAAAAGAATGAGTGGAAAAAGGTAATATTAGGAACACTAAGCGTTACGGTGGCTTTGAATAATCGGACTGTCACTTTGATAAGGATACATGAAAACTCCACGAGCACAATGGAAACATTACACGTTGTGTACAAATTGACACACCTAATGTGATGTTATAGGCATTATAGATGTTAAACTATGAAGGAATGTGCATTTTCCTTTGACACATGCATTGTGTATTATGGAAAGGGTAGGGACAATGGAAACAAAACATGATACATAATTAAAATCCTATTAGGGCTCCAAAAAAGGGCCAGGATAGGCTGTGGTTTGTTTTTTTTTTCAGATGTCTGGGTGTTGGGGAAGCGGGAGCTGAAAGTGAAAAGCAACCAGAACTCTGGAACAGTGTTCCCTCTAACATCTTCTATCATAGGAGGGTTGACTTTTTGTACGTGCAATACTGAGGTAGTGTGTGGATGTGCATCACCAGTACAAACACAAAACACATAGTTGTAAGCAGGGTCTGAATCAATGCTTCCATTGCAGACAGCTGTACAGAAAGAAATCCTGGGTGTGGTTATGTAAATGCAGTTGCTCCTGCTTTGCTGGTGTTTTGCCTCTTCTAAGCACTTTAGCTGTTGTGGGGTCACAAATTGTGTTAACTCTAAATGGAGGAATTGCGGGAGATGACCAGCAATGCTTGCAGCTATTGTAGGAATGTAGAAAAGTCAAACTGTGTTTAACTCAGTTCAGAGAGACCTTATCAGTGGAAATACACTTGGACGGACAGAGGCTCCGCTGCCAGAGCCCTATAGATTAAGCTGAGGAGGGAGGTAAGTAGGCAAGGCTTCATGCTCAGAAAAGAAAACAACAGAACACCACTTGTCATCCATCACCTACAGATCCCAACTTAAACCCCTCCAGCACATTAGCAACAATCTACAACTTAGTCTCGAAAATGACCCCTCACTCTTACAGGGCTTGGGAGACAGGCCAGTCCTCACCTACGGACAACCCCTGAACCTCAAACAAACACTTTCCAGTAATCACAAAGCACACCTCCATCATACTCACCCAGGAACCCACCCCTGTAATCAGCCCTGGTGCCAACTCTGCCCACATATCTACACCAGCGATTTCATCGCTGGACCCAACCACATCAGAGGCTCATATAATTGTGCACCCACCAATATGATCTGTACCATCAAATGGCTGCAATGACTCTCTGCCATGTATATTCGCCAAATTGGACAGTCTCTATGAGTAAGAATTAATTGACACAAATCAGATCTCCGAAAAGGCAACACAGAGAAAGCTGTTGGGGAACATTTTAATTTGCCTGGGCACTCACTAATGAATCTCAGAGCCACCCTATTGTTTCAGGCCAATTTCACAAGCCAACTCCACAGGGAGGCCTCAGAGCTCAACTTCATTTATAAGTTTGATTTTACAACAGAGGTATGAACAAAGACACTGGGTGGATGGCCCGCTGCATTCCACAGCCTAACAATATATGTCACCCCCTTTTTCCTCCCTGGGTCACTGTGGAGCAGGTCACACTCACAGGTATGCCTGGGCACCTGAGAGTTTTAACATAAAAGGAGATCCTGAGTACCTTAGTGGCGATGCTGTTTAGTTGAAGAAAGCCCTATCCACCCCCTTGCTGCAGTCCCTTACTCATAAAGAACATACAATAGCAGTGCCTTCACCTGGGTGGCCCTGCACACACTTAATGGTGTGCCTTGGGAGCCTGCAGGAATCAAATTATTCCACCAATAATCGGGATCGAACTCCAGGACAATTATAAATAATATGCATTAAAATGAGAACACCTTTACTTAACTTAAACAAATAGGGTTTAACAGCTTAACAGTGAATAACATCAATTAACAAAGTACACAGAAGTAATAGGAACTTCTCTAGCTGCATTTGCACTGTCGCCATTTATCCCACCCCAGAGTGTGCACTCCTCTGGACTCAGAATCCCAGATGCTTGCTTGGGTGCACTTGAAGATCTACAGCTGTAGTGGAGGTTCTCTGTAGGTTGTGCGTGGGTGAGCCCACGCTGTGCAGCCAGCTGCAAACTCCCTCTGTCACTGGAGCAGGTTCCACCAAATGCCAGCAGCTCTGGTTCCCTGGGCTGGCCACTCAGCCTCTCTTTGGACCCAGAGTTCGTCTACATCTCTGAGGTCTGTCCCAGGCAGCACTTTCCCAAAGAGCCCAGTTACTTACAGCCCCCTCCTGTGTGCTGGTTGCAGTGTCATTCCTCTGAGCCACACGCACAGCCAAAGTCTTTCCTCTCTAGGGCAATCAGCTGCCCCAGAAGCAGCCTGCTCGATCTAAGTCCCAAAGGCTCTCAGTCCCAGGCTGTAGCTGCAGCACAACAGCTCCTGGACTGGATAAGGCTCCTCCACAGCAGACTGGCTCCTTTTGTTCCAAAAAGGAAAGTACCCAGACTGCTGAGACCCTCTCTCCACATGGAGAGCCCGAGACAAAACTTCCTGCCTGGTTTCCTCAAGGGCTCATGGGAATTGTAGTCCCTAGAGTTAGATTGCCACACACAGGCTCCTCCCACAAATAAAGTCAGAGACACCTTTAGTAAGGGGACTACACATAAAAAACCAAACAATAGGTACGTAAAACACTTAGTGCCTTCTCTATCAGCTTCATGTAGCAGGGACGATTCTTTTCCCTTTTTTCCCTTCTTTTCCCCTCTCTCTCCCCCATTCACTATTTATTTAGAAAGTGGGCCTTTAATAACTCCAGTCATCTGAGAAAGTGGGTTGTGCCCATGAAAGCTCATGAGACCATCTGCTTGTTTTGTTAGTCTCTAAGGTGCTGCTAGACTGTTCATTGTTTTTTAAGATTTCCTGTTACAGACAACCGGGCTACCCCTCTGAAGATTTTGCCCTTCAGGCATGAGCTGTAAGACCCATTCAGCCTGTTCCTCCCCACTGGTTCAATGAGACAGTTGAAGAAAGGCTCCATATGCAGTCCCTTGTGTATGTAAATGTTCTCCAGTGAATGCTGGGATCTCTTGTGGCTGGATTGTCCTTTGGACTAAGAGCTGAAATCACTGAGGGTATGTCTACACTACAGAGTTAGTTTGAACTAACGGACGTTAGTTCAAACTAACTTTAATAGGCGCTACACTAGCGCTCCGCTAGTTCGAATTTAATTCGAACTAGCGGAGCGCTTAGTTCGAACTAGGTAAACCTCATTTTACGAGGATTAAGCCAAGTTCGAACTACCTAGTTCGAATTAAGGGCTGTGTAGACCCTTAATTCAAACTAGTGGGAGGCTAGCCCTCCCCAGCTTTCCCTGGTGGCCACTCTGGCCAACACCAGGGAAACTCTATGCCCCCTTCCCGGCCCTGGACTCCTTAAAGGGGCACGGTCTGGCTATGGTGCCTGTGCCAGGTGCAAGCCTGCCAGCACCCAGCCAGCAGACCCTGCACCTGGCACAGATCGATCCACCCACCCGATGCCCCCCAGCCCTCCCCCTCTTCCCGGGACTAGGCTGGCGGCTCCCGGGAGCTTGCCTGGGACTGCAAGAGGCGGGCACCCGCCTGGGCTAGTGCGGACATCGTGGACCTTGTCCACGATCTCCGCACTAGGCACAGGAAAGTGGCCGGCTTGGGCAAGAGAGCTGCCAGCCTGGCCACCCAGGAGCATGTGTGCAAGAGAATCAAGGGGGTCCACTGAGACCCCCGACCCTGAGCCCTGAGCTTACAATGGCCGTCCTGGGTCAGACCAAAGGTCCATCTAGCCCAGTAGCCTGTCTGCCGACAGCGGCCAACCCTAGGGACCCTGGAGGGGATGGACCGAAGACAGTGACCAAGCCATTTGTCTCGTGCCATCCCTCTCCAGCCTTCCACAAACCTTGGGCAGGGACACCACTCCTACCCCCTGGCTAATACCACTCCATGGACCCAACCTCCATGACTTGATCTCACTTCCCTTTCAACTCTGTTCTAGTTGTAGCCTTCACAGCCTCCTGCAGCAAGGAGTTCCACAGGTTGACTCTTTGCTTCGTGAAGAACAACTTTCTGTTACTAGTTTGAAGCCTGCTACCCATTCCATTCCTTTGGTGTCCTCTAGTCCTTCTTTATGGGAACTAATGAAGAACTTTTCTGTATGCACCCTCTCCACCCAATTCCTGCTTTTAGAGACCTCTATCCTGTCCCCCCCTCCGTCTCCTCTTTTCTAAGCTGAAAAGTCCCAGTCTCTTTAGCCTCTCTTCATATGGGACCTGTTCCCAACCCCTAACGTAAGAACATAAGAACGGCCGTACTGGGTCAGACCAAAGGTCCATCCAGCCCAGTATCCTGTCTACCGACAGTGGCCAGCACCAGGTGCCCCAGAGAGGGTGGACCGAAGACAATGATCAAGCGATTTGTCTCCTGCCATCCCTCTCCAGCCTCTGACAAACGGAGGCCAAGGACACCATTTTATCCCCTGGCTAATAGCCTTTTATGGACCTAACCTCCATGAATTTTTCCAGCTTCTCTTTAAACTCTATTCTAGTCCTAGCCTTCACAGCCTCCTCTGGCAAGGAGTTCCACAGGCTGACTACACGTTGTGTGAAGAAGAACTTTCTTTTATTAGTTTTAAACCTGCTACCCATTAATTTCATTTGGTGTCCTCTAGTTGTTCTATTATGGGAACTAATAAATAACTTTTCTTTATCCGCCCTCTCCACACCACTCATGATTTTATACACCTCTATCATATCCCCCCTCAGTCTCCTCTTTTCTAAACTGAAAAGTCCCAGTCTCTTTAGCCTCTCCTCATATGGGAGCCGTTCCAAACCCCTAATCATTTTGGTTGCCCTTTTCTGAACCCTTTCCAAGGCCAAAATATCTTTTTTGAGGTGAGGAGACCACATCTGTACACAGTATTCAAGATGTGGGCGTACCATAGTTTTATACAGGGGCAGTAAGATATTTTGGGTCTTATTTTCTATCCCTTTCCTAATAATTCCTAGCATCCTATTTGCCTTTTTGACCGCCGCTGCACTCTGTGTGGAAGTTTTCAGAGAACTGTCCACGATAACTCCAAGATCTCTTTCCTGATTTGTCGTAACCAAATTAGCCCCCATCATACTGTACGTATAGTTGGGGTTATTTTTCCCGATGTGCATTACTTTACACTTATCCACATTAAATTTCATTTGCCATTTTGTTGCCCAATCACTCAGTTTGGTGAGATCTTCTTGGAGTCCCTCACAGTCTGCTTCTGTCTTGACTATCCTAAACAGTTTGGTATCATCTGCAAACTTTACTACCTCACTGCTTACCTCTTTCTCCAGATCATTTATGAATAAGTGGAAAAGGATGGGTCCCAGGACTGACCCTTGAGGTACACCACTAGTTACCCCTCTCCAATCTGAAAATTTACCATTTATTCCTACCCTTTGTTTCCTGTCTTTTAACTAGTTCTCAATCCAAGAAAGGACCTTCCCTCTTATCCAATGGCCATGTAATTTACACAAGAGCCTTTGGTGAGGGACCTTGTCAAAGGCTTTCTGAAAATCCAAGTATACTATAGCTACTGGATCCCCCTTGTCCGCATGTTTGTTAACCCCTTCAAAGAACTCTAATAGATTAGTAAAACAGGATTTCCCTTTACAGAAACCATGTTGACTTTTGTCCAAGAAATTATGTTCTTCTACATGCTTCACAATTTTATGCTTTACTATTGTTTCGACTAATTTGCCTAGTACTGATGTTAGACTTACTGGTCTGTAATTGCCAGGATCGCCTCTAGAGCCCTTTTTAAATATTGCTGTCACGTTGGCTACCTTCCAGTCATTAGGTACGGAAGCCGATTTAAAGGATAGGTTACAAATCACAGACAATAGCTCAGCAATGTTCCATTTGAGTTCTTTTAGAACCCTTGGATGAATGCCATCCGGTCCCGGAGATTTGTTAACATTAAGTTTTTCTATTTGTTCCAAAACCTCCTCTAATGACACTTCAATCCGGGACAGTTCCTCAGATTTTTGTTAACATTTAGTTTTTCTTTGGTTCTGTTGTGAGCAGATCTTTGGGATTTGTTATATATTTAGTATATTTAGTGCAGGTAATGCAACAGTTAATGAGCACATATATTATCACAAATATGACAATAATGATTATCAGATATTTCAGCAAAATGCAGGACAATGTAGCACTTTAAAGACTAACAAGATGGTTTATTAGATGATGAGCTTTCGTGGGCCAGGCCCATTTCCTCAGATCAAGGAAGTGGGCCTGGCCCACGAAAGCTCATCATCTAATAAACCATCTTGTTAGTCTTTAAAGTGCTACATTGTCCTGCATTTTGCTTCAACTACCCCAGACTAACACGGCTACATTCCTATCACTATATTTCAGCAAGGCTTTTAAGATTCCTCCGAACCACCCTCCAATATCTGGGAGCCAATTCAAGGGTTCCCCTGCTTGGACTTCACTGGTCCTTTTTAATACCTTGATTGCTGACTTTATTCTCAAAAGATCTTATTCTATAATGCCTGTTTTATTAACATAGAAGCAGCAGGAGGTGTTAACAATAGCACAAACTCCTCTTTGCTGAGCCAGGAGTAAGTCCAGTGCTTGTCGATTTTGACTGGCTAGTTTTGCTACAGAATCTATTTCCCTTTCTAGGGATTGGATACCTTCAAAGGTGGCGTTAAAGCTCTGTTCCAATACCCTAGAGATGTTGCAAATGGCACGTTCCAATTCATTAACACCCACACCTGGAAGTATAGCACGTACAATGGAATGAAAAAGAGTGGGCCATTCTACTAATGCGTTAACAGCATTGGATGTATCATGCTTTACTCTGTGCACAAAACTGCCTAGGTTTGTAATGGTATCTGCCTGGAGATCCTTAACTAATGCAGCTACCGATGCTACGTAGCCTATAGTGCATCTGCCCTTCCATCCAGGTGGTAAAGCCTTATAAGCAAAGTTTCCACATATGAAAAACATACGAGGCTCACTGAGGATCAGAGTTAAAATGTTATCCCTATACCACGTGCCTTCAATCCTTATGCCTTGTTTTATATAGAGAGCATCACAGAGCCTACGGAACTGAGGCCATCCTGAGGCATTGTGGCCCTGCATCAGGTTATATGCACAAAAGGTGAGAAGATGAATCCATTCCAGAGCCATGTTAGAGATTAGGGACTCCTTTGAGCATTTCGGTGCCTTCCTGGAATTGGCAGATAAGGCTCCATTATCCACAATTAGGAACAGGGAGTGATTATACCAATTTTTAGTTTCATTTGCCCACAAGGGGGAGTTAAATCTTATGGGTTTGATAGTAATGTTGTTCAGAGGATAGGTATGTGTAGTGGTCATGTGGAAGGTGATGGATAATTCTCATCTTAGAGGGAGGTTTTCTTTATCAGCTGGGTAAATGGCCAACTGCCCATTTTTTGGATTTAACCTTATCTACGATAGCAGGTATTTTCTGGGATCCACCCCAGATCTTTACCACTGCCAAATTTGCTTTCAAAACACAATGGAAACATAGTCCCTGATGGATGTAATGCTTGACTTAGGGGAATTCCTGAGGCAATTAGATTGTTACGCCAAATCTGCCTGTTCCCCCCATGACTATGTACTCCTGGCACAGTGTTTTCATCCTGGGCATCTACCCACTCCCGCTCTCCTGTAGAGTACTGACTACCAGGAAATCTGAATTTTAGGGGTCTGGCCCACAGGGACGCAGGAGTTGGGATAAACTGTAATGGTAAAAGGCCTCCAGAGCCTTTGATAAGCTGTTCACATATCCAACAGTCACTTGCATTGGTGAGGGACACAACCTTCTGCAGGGCTTCCCGATGAGGGTGGGGAAAGTTATATACTAAGGCTATTCTGACTACTAAAAGAAGGAAAACAATCCTCATCCTATTATAGTATCTTAAATCTCTAAAGTAGAAGGATAATAATAATACAGTAATTAGAGCAACTAGCAAAGCAGTCTCTTTAACTAAGCTTAATCAATTAGTATTGTTTGGCTTGCCTCTGCAGGCGCTCTTCGAGATTTCGTAGTCTCTCAGTTCACTCAATACTGGAATGGATTCCCCTTTGTGAGAGCTACGGGGCGCCAGGCTCACCTGTAGGTCTGTTCTGGCACAGTCCTACCTCTCAGGTTGTATCTTGAAGCTCCTGGTGGAGGCTGGTTTGGTGACAGTCTGGTTTGAGAGTCTGCCACCTCGGTCCGCTGAACCTCGTCCTCAGGTGATTCCTCCGGGGAGGGGTCCTGGGTGACGGGGTCAATCAGCTCTGTTGGATCTGCAGTTCGGCGTACATGACTTGTGTGGATCCACGAGGGGCCCTCCTTCACCTTTACTGCTGTGTGGGTGATGAGCAGCACTTGGAACGGTCCTTCCCACTGGGCTGCCAGGCAATTCTTTCCGCGATGTTCCTTCACAAACATGTAGTCACCTGGTTGGATGTTGTGGGTCGGTACATCAGTAGGTACTGGGAGGGCTTCCTTCACCTGCAGGTGCAAGCTAGAAGCAAGCTTAGTTAGTTGGATAACATACTCAGTCAGGGAGTCGAACTCCTCACTTAGGCTTTTTACAGCCCTTGGGGGAGATAGCTCCACTGCCATGGGTCGGCCAAAGACTATTTCATAAGGTGTGAGATTGTGTTTTCTGTTGGGTGTATTTCTAAGATGCATTAGCACTAAAGGTAGGGCCTCTGGCCACTTCAGTCCAGTGTCAGCGCAGACCTTTCCTAACCGTCGTTTTATGTCTAGGTTTCTTCTTTCCGTGTGGCCGCTAGCCTGTGGGTGGGACGGGGTATGGAACTGTTGAGAGATAGTCAAAGCCTTGCAGATGGCCATCATAAGGGATGCAGTACAGTGGCTCCCTCTGTCAGAATCAATTCGTAAGGGTATTCCAAACCTAGGAATGATCTCCTTCAGTAACTTCTTTGCTACAAAATACAGGACAATGTAGCACTTTAAAGACTAACAAGATGGTTTATTAGGTGATGAGCTTTTGTGGGCCAGACCCACTTCCTCAGATCAAATAGTGGAAGAAAATTGTCACAACCATATATACCAAAGGATAGAATTAAGGTCAGCTTTTAAAAACTGGGAAAACAGAGTAGGGCTTTCACAATAACCTTGGGGAAAACGTGTCCAGGTTAATTGACGACCCTGAAAGGAAAAGGCAAAGAGAAACTGGGAATTCTTATGCACTGGAATAGAAAAGAAGGCAGAACATAAATCTATTACAGAGAACCATTTAGAAGTGGGTGGAATAGAGGAAAGAATAGTAGGAGGGTTAGGCACTACTGGAAATCTAGGGATTACAAACTTGTTAATGGCTCTTATAGATTTGCTTACCCTGTCTGTCAAATTTTTCCTCCTTTTTCACAGGTAGTATAGGTGTATCACATGGTGAAGTTGTATAAACAAGTATCCCTTGTTCAAGGAGGAAAGAGATTACAGGCTTAATGCCCTCTTCTGCCTCCCTAGACAATGGATACTGGGGTACCCTCAGGAAAGGCTTGTTGTGTTTGTATATTACTTGCACTGGTGTTGCAAAGGCTAGCAACCCCACTTCATTCACGTGGGCTGCCCACAATGTCTCTGGGACATCTGGGTATGTCTACACTACCCCGCTAGTTCGAACTAGGAGGGTAATGTAGGCATACCGCACTTGCAAATGAAGCCCGGGATTTGAATTTCCCGGGCTTCATTTGCATAAGCCGGGCGCCGCCATTTTTAAATCCCGGCTGGTTTGAACCCCGTGCCGCACGGCTACACGCAGCATGAACTAGGTAGTTCGGACTAGGCTTCCTACGCTTGGCTTTGCATTGGGAGGGTTTGGAGAAACTGCTTTAAAGGAATTTGAGCCACAATTTCCTCGATGGACTTCTGCTCCGGGCACAGCCACCGTCGAGCGAGGCTTCCAATGGTGAGGGCGACTGCCCTGGGTCGGGCCCCAGCTGGATAGTTACCACCCCGTGGCGCTGCTGAAAAGTCTCAGGGGGTCCAGGATCGCGGCTTTTACGCATCCATAGTCTTGGGCCTCCCCAGTAGGAAGCCCTTGATTTGCGGTCTGGAAGTTCCCACGAGGTAGGGGGTCGGAAGCATAGCCCATGGCTCTAGCAGCCAGCCAGCGGCCAGTGCCACCCGTTCAAAGGTCCCCAAAAAAGCTTCTGAGTCATCGTCAGTCCCCATCTTAGCACAAGAATGGCCGCACTGGGTGAGACCAAAGGTCCATCTAGCCCAGTATCCTGTCTACCGACAGTGGCCAGCACCAGGTGCCCCAGAGAGGATGGACCGAAGACAATGATCAAGCGATTTGTCTCCTGCCATCCCTCTCCAGTCTCTGACAAACAGAGGCCAGGGACATCAATTCTATCCCCTGGCTAATAGCCTTTTATGGACCTAACCTCCATGAAATTATCTAGCTTCTCTTTAAACTCTGTTATAGTCCTAGCCTTCACAGCCTCCTCTGGCAAGGAGTTCCACAGGTTGACTACACGCTGTGTGAAGAAGAACTTTCTTTTATTAGTTTTAAACCTGCTACCCATTAACTTCATTTGGTGTCCTCTAGTTCTTCTATTTAGGGAACTAATAAATAACTTTTCTTTATCCGCCCTCTCCACACCACTCATGATTTTATAGACCTCTATCATATCCCCCCTCAGTCTCCTCTTTTCTAAACTGAAAAGTCCCAGTTGCTTTAACCTCTTCTCATATGGGACCTGCTCCAAACCCCTAATCATTTTAGCAAGCCGTATGGGTGCGGTGAGCTGCGGCAGCTCTCCAGTAGCCCCTGGGGTTGGTCGGTCGGGTTGGACCGATAGGGCGGCCAGCTGCTGGAATCCTTGTAGCTGGAGTTCCTGCTGTTGAGTAGCCGGCCTTTGCAAGGACTGTCGCTGCTGCTCCTGCTGCTGGTGCTGTTTCTGCTGGCTCTCCATCCAATGCTTACATTTTTTTTCCAGATCCATTTTCTCCAGATTGATATATATAAATATTTATTCTTTCTTTCTTTCTTTCTTTCTTTCTTTCTTTCTTTCTTTCTTTCTTTCTTTCTTTCTTTCTTTCTTTCTTTCTTTCTTTCTTTCTTTCTTTCTTTCTTTCTTTCTTTCTAACGAGGTGTGGCTAATCCCCTGGCTGTCAGGAGTTGGCTCAGTGCCCACGTTCTCCACCATGTGTAAGCTAGTCAGCTGCGGGAGGGATGCGTCCGCTTCGGGGTCAGTGGGTGGCCACTCCACCCAACTACACCAGGCTCAGTCTCTGGGGGGAATTAACATCCGATGAGCAGTCCGGGGTCCCCACTCTTGCCTCAGGGCAGGGTGACAAATGTGAACAATAACCTGGTTTCGGACAGGCCGGCAAATGACAGTCAGGGGCCAGGCCGCAGTTCAGGGCAGGCTGCCAAGCCTCGGTTTAGGAAGGCCCAGCTCTTGATCAGGGTGGGGCAGCCAGCAAACAGTTGATAAGGCCCAGGAGGTTATCAAGGCCCAGCTCTGGCATAGGGTGTGTCTGCAGGAAGTCAGTCTGTAAATAATCTACACAATTCAGGCTTCCTGGCTCATGAGGGTTGCAGGAAGCTCGCCGGCAATGGTGGAGAGGGGGAGGCTAAAACCCAAGCGGTAGGTGGTGGTGGTGGTGGGGGGGGTGGCACAGGACTGCCCACTCCACTGTGCCCTGGCCCAGGGCCCTAGAGGCAGCAGTTCACTGCTGCTGGATCAGCAGGCACTCCAGCCTGAAACACGCTAATCCGGGCATGTCTACTTCCATGCTGTCCCCTTCCCTCCTCCCCCTCAGCGCGTACCTAGCAGTAGCATAGGTCTCCTGCAGAGTCACAGGGATCCAGGTCCATTGGAGGAAGGGCAGGACGGAGGTAGGTCCACCCGTATGCCCAGGTCCTCCAATGGCCTCCGGCTAGAGCTGCCTCTCACTCTGGCCGAGTTCGCGGAAGCCCTCCGTCTCATTCCCATGAACATTCCCTCTGTCTCATTCCCATGAAGATTCCCTCCGTCTCGTGCACATGTCACCATCTGGGCCAAGTCCTTGGCAAGCAGGGTCCTTCCTCTAGTGCATGTGAGGTGCGCTCACCTTTTTGCCGAAGAAGGGGGACCTCCGTGACCTTCGGAATTGGCGTCTCGTCTTGCTCATCAGTACAGACTAAAAGGTCATAGAAAAGGCCATCTTGTTGCAACTGCAGTCCATGCTGGTGGACATGATCCCCCCCAACCAGACCAACAAAATCCCGGGCCACAGCATCTTTGATAATTTATAGTTCTTCTGGGATCTCTTGGAGCTTGGGTGTAGGGACTGTCCGTCATTCATCCTCCTGTCCCTGGAGTTCGACAGGGTGAACCATGGGTATCTCCTGGGCATTCAACAGGTCTTCAGCTTCGGGCCCCGTTTTTTGAGTGCTCAGTGTGGACATTATCTTTGAAAACTCATGGCGATTGGGAGAGATCCTGGCTGATTGGAGATAGGCAAATGTAGTGCCCATCTTTTAAAAAGGGAAGTAGGACAATCCAGGGAACTACAGACCAGTCAGCCTTACCTCAGTCCCTGGAAATATCATAGAGGGGATCCTGAAGGAATCCATGTTGAGGCACTTGGGAGAGGGGGAAGTGATCAGGAATAGTCAACATGGATTAATGAAGGGCAAGTCATGCCTGACCAATCTGATTAGCTTCTATGATGAGGTAACTGGCTCTGTGGACGTGGGAAAGTCAGTGGATGTGATATACCATATTTTCCGGCGTATAAGGCGACTGGGCATATAAGACGACCCCCTAATTTTTTAGTTAAAATATAGGGTTTCGTCTTATACCCCAGCGCCACTCCGCCTCCTTTGCTCCCGATGTCCCTGGTCTGCTGGAGACGGTCCCCAGCAGACCAGAGGCACCGGGAGCAAAGCCGCAGCAGCGGCGGGGTCCCGCGCCTCTGAGGCTTTGCCAGAGCAAAGACTCAGAAGTGTGGCACCCGCTGCTGCTTCGGCTTTGCTCCCGGTGCCTCTGATCTGCTGGGGACCGTCTCCAGCAGACCAGGGACACCGGGAGCAAAGCCTCTGAGGACGCCCCGGCAGCGGGACAGCCCCCGCCACTGGCTTCCCCCGAGGCTTTGCAAAGCCGCGGAGGGGCTCGGGCGGCGGGGCAGCCTAGGCGCGCCTGGGATGCCCCGCCGCCTGTATAACCGGCGTATAAGACGACCCCCGATTTTTGGGGGATGTTTTTTAACATCAAAAGTTGTCTTGTACGCCGGTATATATGGTACATTGACTTTAGCAAGGCTTTTGATACGGTCTTCCACAATATTCTTGCCAACAAGTTAAGGGAATGTGGATTGGATAAATGGACGGTAAAATGGATAGAAAGCTGGCTAGACTGTCAGGCCTAGCCGGTAGTGAGGTTTTTAAATCTCAGCTTGACAAAGCCCTGGCTGGGTTGAATTTGTCTGGATTGGTTCTCAATGTCAGGATGGTGGTCGGTTTCCAGTGAGTGCCCCATGGATCTGTTCTTGGACCGGTTTCGTTCAACATCTTTATTAATGACCTGGCTGAGGGGATAGATTGCACCTCCAGCAAGTTTGCAGACGACACTAAGCTAGGGGGAGAGGTAGATACGCTGGAGGGCAGAGATAGGGTCCAGAGTGACCTAAACAGATTAGAGGATTGGGCCAAAAGAAATCTGATGAGGTTCAACAAGGACAAGTGTAGAGTCCTGCCCTTGGGATGGAATAATCCCGAGCATTGGTACAGTTGGGGACCAACTGGCTATGTACTAGTTCTGCAGAAAAGGAACTGGGGTTACAGTGGATGAGAAGCTGGAGATGAGTCAACAGGGCGCTCTTGTAGCCAGGAAGGCTAATGGCATATTAGGGTGCATTAGGAGGAGCATTGCCAGCAGATCTGGAGAAATGATTATTCCCCTTTATTGGACTCTGTTGAGACCACATCTGGAATATTGTGTTCGGTTCTGGCCCCTTCCTCCCCCCACTGTAGAAAGGAAGTGGACGCATTGGAGAGGGTCCAGTGTAGGGTGACTAAACTGATGAGTGGGCTGGAGCGCATGACCTATGAGGAGAGGCTGAGGGATTTGGGTTTGTTTAGTCTGCAGAAGAGAAGAGTGAGGGGGGATTTGAGAGCAGCCTTCAACTTCCTGAAGGGAGGTTCCAAAGAGGATGGAAAGAGGTTGTTCCCAGTAGTGATGGTTGACAGAACAAGGAGCAATGGTCTCAAATTACAGTGGGAAAGGTCTAGGTTGGCTATTAGGAAAAACTCTTTCCTTAAGAGAGTGGTGAAGCACTGGGATGGGTTCCCTAGGGAAGTGGTGGATTTTCCATCCCTAGAGGTTTTTAAATCTCAGCTTGAGAAGGTCCTGGCTGGGTTGAATTTGTCTGGATTGGTTCTGCCTTGGGCAGGGGCTGGACCTGCTGACCTCCGGAGATCTCTTCCAGCTCCATGGTTCTATGATTCCATGACATGGAGCTGCACAGTCTGGTCTCTCTTGCCCGGATACCTGCGATGCGACAGCGGAAGGGTGGTGGTAGCTACACTGTGCTGTTTCCACATTTCCTCTCTGGTTTTGTATCTGTATCCTGCACAACACACACGTCTCTGAGTGGTTGGGTCACCAGCTGCCCTCTGCTTGGTTTCTGCTCCCTCTGCCCTCCGGTCTCTGCCCCAGCAGCAGCTACAGGCTCGGAGTGTCCCCTGCAGGCGAGTTTCTCTTTTCCTTCCTGTCACTGTCCCGTGTGTGTGTGTGTGTGTGTGTGACAGAGACAGAGACCTGCACTGAGCTGGCGTTTGTGTCCCTGCTGTCTCTGCATGGATTTGACCCTCTGAGCTAAAAGCCAGCTGGCTCCCAGCCCCTGCTGTAGAGGTCTCTTGAGCTTAGCTGTTGCTGTGGGCTCGGGGCCACTGCATTGCTCAGTAACCACACTAGGTGTGTGGGTTACACACACACACTCGTGTCCAGCTCCTTTCTTTCTGCCTAGGACGTGAATGGGGGCTCCGGTTTCTAGTCGGTTCGGGAGCTGGCTCCGTGGCAGCTCTCACTTGGCTCTGAGGACTTTTACCTCAGAGTCCCTGCCACACTCCCCAGGAGCTTGAACCTGGGCAGAGCCCAGGGGTGAGGCCTGCACCTGACAGGCCCCCGGCTGCTCTGTGCTGTTGAAATCTTCCTGCTCCACTGCCCCTGTGAAAAGCAGCCTCACCGCTGCCAGGCCTTGTACTGAGCCCTCAGACCAGCCCATCCCCGCCCCCCAACATTCCCTCACGCCCACGCTCAGCGACAAGTGCCCTGGCCGGATGCAGCCTCCTGCCTCAGCTCAGCTGGGGTCCCTCACTCGCCGGAGCAGCCCTGGCCCCACATGCGGGACGTGATGGGGGATTCTGCAGCCTGCTGTATGCAAGGGCCGCATCTCTGAGAGCCTGGGCAGGAAGCTGCTGAGCCATTTGGAAACCCCTCCACCCCCGTTCACTGGCCCAGCGAGAGGTTGTTCAGGGTAGGGGAAGCTTGTGACTTTTTACACAGCTCGGGGAGACTGGGCCTGAGGGTGCTTTGTGCTCTGTGTTGTGTGTCAGTGTGTTCCTTTGTGTGTTTTGCAATGTGTGTCAGTGTGTGCTGTGTGCTGTGTATCAGCACGTCCCCTTGTGTGCTCTGCGTCGTGTCAGTGTGTTCCTTTATGTGCCCTGCGTGTTGTGTCAGTGTGTGTCACCTCAGACCGGCCCCACTCTGACAGCACCAGGAACAGGCTCTGGTCTGTGCAGACCGTAGAGCAGGGTCACGGCCCTGCAGCCTCCTCTCTGCCTGCAGCCTGCGCGCACACCTGGGGCAGAAGGCCTGTCCTGGCAGGAACCAGGCACGTCTCCCAACATGCCACAGGCTGTAGCCCACAACTTCTGGACCGCCAGCTGCTCTTGCAGCTCCCTTGACCTGGGGCTGCACCCAAACTCCATCCCAGACACTGCTTCCCCTGCTACATCCCTGCACCTCTGCTGCACCCAACCTCTGCCCCCAGCCCTTCCCTTAATATCAGAGGAATGTGCTTACCAACACTCTTGGAGTGGCCTCTCTGCAAAAATTATGGCCCACCTCTGTGATGGGCAGGCAAGAGCCAGTCTCACAGAGGCTCCCGGAGAGGCCTCTTCACGTCACGGTCAGACAGAAAGGCCATAGTTCTAGCTGCTTGATGTTGACTGCAGGCTAGGAAGGGCGGCCAAAGAGCATTGCTTTACATGTACATTGTATCGGCAAAACTAGCTCTCGCCTTCACATTCGCTAAACATATCACATAGCAACAGCCACCCTGGCTCAGACCAAAGGCCCATGCAGCCCAGTGTCCTGTCTGCCCACAGAGCCAATGCCAGATGCCCCAGAGGGAGTGAACAGGTAATCATCAAGTGATCCCTCTCCTGTCACCCATTTCCAGCCTCTGACAAGCAGCGGTTAGGAACACCATTCCTGCCCATCCTGGCTAAGAGCCTTTGATGAACAAAACCTCCATGAATGTATCTAGTTCTTTTTGGAACCCTGTTATAGTCTTGGACTACACAACATCTTCTGGCTAGGAGTTCCACGGATTGGTTGTGCATTGTGTGAAGATACTGCCTTTAAAAAAAATACCCTGCTACCTATCAATTTCATTTGGCAACCCCGACCGCTTATTTTATGTAAAGGGCAATAAGATATTCTCCATCTTATTCTCCATCCCCCCCTTTTTTTATGGCTATTTAGCACATCAACAGGCTGATCTAGTAATTTTTGCGAAAATGAGATGAAGAGGTCGAGTATCTGCTCCCAGACTCCAGTTCTGGCAATCTCAGGAGGTCTTTCAGCTAGGATTCTACCCTCTTCCTCCTCCTCTTTAAGAAATTGCTGGCTCAGCTGTTCCAGTTCCCCAAGGGCTTACTGAGTGCTCCCTGCTCTTACGTAACTCAGGGAGAAAAGGTTTCCTGAAAGAGCAATGGTGAAATAATTTAAAAAAAGCAAAGAATACAATTCATTTAGAACACGGTGGTTTTTTCCATTTTTAGGTTATTTTACCGTTTAAAGAAAGAAAGAAATTGAAAGTAAATTTTGAAAGGAAAAATTATTTTGAATCAAAACATTTTGACTAGATTGAGCAAAAAATCCAGCTGAAACAATTGGGCAAATTCAAGGTGAGTTCACACGTTTTAGTGACCCAAATACACATTTTAAAGCAAACAAAGAAGCAAAGCCAGTTTTGTAAACACATTCTAGAGTGTCCTCCTCTTCACACAGGTTTGTTGTCTCTAGATCCTTTGCTTTTATCTCAGCAAAATTCCTGTCCCTGCAAAAGTGGCCTGGTTTGGCGCCTATGGGCCCCTGGTCTCTAGGACGGTGGTGTTCTGTGACTGAAAGCTTTCCGAGAAATGCAGCAAGTAGGGGTGGTGTGTGTGTGTGCTTGATAATTATTTTACTTTCAGGTTTGCTGAAGATTGTGTGCGAAGCTGCTGGAGAAAGCAGCACAATTTCTTGAACTCTCCTGCCTAAGTGATATGATTAGAGCCAAGCTTTGAGAACAGGGGCAGTTAACAGGGCGTTTGGAGAGGGAGTTCTCCAGGGGAAGAAGGAGCAAATACAGGACTCTTGAGAGAAGTGGATGTCTGTGGTGTGTGCGTGGGGGTTACTTGCTTTGTGTGGAGTTTTTGTCTGTCTTTTTGTTTGAAGGACCATGTTCTGTGGCCAACAATTGGAAGCTGTGAACTTCCAAACAAGGTTTGAAATCTCTGTTCATTGGTTGAGCCTTAGACAGGAGGTGGTGCTATCAGGAAGGCCAGGGCTTTATAAAGCCGGAGAGTAAGTGACCAGGGAGCTTTGCAAACAGAGGCAGCAAACAGGGAGTTTGGAGAGAGAGGTTGCCTGGTGAAGGAGGAGCAAATACTGGACCCTTGAGGTAAGTCAAATCCTAGTGAGGAGCATGAACACTGCCAAATTAAGTGTAAACATGTAATCAGAAAAATGAAAAAGGAGTGTGAAGAACAGCTAGCCAACAACTCCAAAGGTAAAAACAAAATGTTTATTAAGTACAGCAGAAGCAGAAAGCTGCTAAACAGCCAGAGGGGCCCTGGGATGATGGAGTTACAAAAGAAGCACTTAAAGATGAGAAAGTCATTGCAGAGAAACTAAATGGGCTGAGCATATTGGGGAGATTTCCAAACCTGACCCATCCTTTTTAGGTGACAATTGTGAGGAATTGTCCCAGATTGAAGTGTCATTAGAGGAAGTTTTGGATAAACTGAACAGTAACAGGTCATGGGGACCAGATGGCATTTACTCAAGAGTTCTGAAAGAACTCAAATGGGAGACTGTGGAACTATGAACTGTGGTTGGTAACCTATCCTTTAAATCAGAGTCTGTACCAATGACTGGAAAATAGCTAATGTCACACCAATATTTTAAAAGGGCTCCAGAGGCGATCTTGGCAATCACAGACTGGTAAGTCTAACGTCAGTACCACGCAAATTAGTTGAAACAATAGTAAAAAGTCAGAGGGGTAGCAGTGTTAGTCTGGATCTGCAAAAGCAGCAAGGAGTCCTGTGGCACCTTATAGACTCACAGATGTATTGGAGCATAAGTTTCGTGGGCAAAGATCCACTTTGTCAGATGCATGTAGTGGAAATTCCAGAGGCAGGTATAAATGTACAGGCATAAGAAAAGAGTACCAATCAAGAGTAAGCAGCTGATGTGAAGGTTTGAACACTGCTTTTCTAGTTGGCTAGCCGTTCACAGTCTTTGTTTAATCCTAAACTGATGGTGTCAAATTTGCAGATGAACTGTAGCTCAGCAGTTTCTCTTTTAAGTCTGAAGTTTTTTTGTTGTAGGATGGCTACATTTAAATATTCTCTGTGTCCAGGGAGATTTGACACCATCATTTTGACTGGATAACCGTACTCAGAGAGTAGTTATTAACAGTTCACAATCCTGCTGGAAAGATATAACAAGTGGGGTTCTGAAGGGATCTGTTTTGGGACCGGCTCTGTTCAATATCTTCATCAACGATTTAGATATTGGCATAGAAAATATGCTTATTAAGTTTGTAGATGATACCAAACTGGGAGGGGTTGCGACTGCTCTGGAGGATAGGGTCATCATTCAAAATGACCTGGACAAATTGGAGAAATGGTCTGAGGGAAACAGGATGAAGTTTAATAAAGACAAATGCAAAGTGCTCCACGTAGGAAGGAACAATCAGTTTCTCACACACAGAATGGGAAGTGACTGTCTAGGAAGGAGTCCGGCAGAAAGGGATCTAGGGGTCATAGTGGACCACAAGCTGAATATGAGTCAACAGTGTGATGCTGTTGCAAAAAAAGCAAACATGATTCTGGGATGTATTAACAGGTGTGTTGTGAGCAAGACACGAGAAGTCATTCTTCTGCTCTACTCTGCGCCGGTTAGGCCTCAGTTGGAGTATTCTGTCCAGTTCTGGGCACTGCATTTCAAGAAAGATGTGGAGAAATTGGAGAGGGTCCAGAGAAGAGCAACAAGAACAATTAAAGGTCTAGACAACATGACCCATGAAGGAAGGCTGAAGGAATTGGGTTTTTTTAGTTTAGAAAAGAGATGATTGAGAGGGGGACATGAGAGCCGTTTTCAGGTATCTAACAGGGTGTCATAAGGAGGAGGGAGAAAACTTGTTCATCTTGGCCTCTGAGGATAGAACAAGAAGCAATGGGCTTAAACTGCAGCAAGGGAGGTTCAGGTTGGACATTAGGAAAAAGTTCCTACCTGTCAGGGTGGTCAAACCCTGGAATAAATTGCCCAGGGAGGTTGTGGAATCCCCATCTCTGGAGATATTTAAGAGTAGGTTAGATAAATGTCTATCAGGGATGTCTAGACCAGTGGTCCCCAACAATTTGAGGTTGCCGGGCACCAGGGAGCATGGCTGTTCACCCGCCGGGTGCCAGAGGGCAGGGCCCCCTCCAAGGGCCGCATGCCCGGGACCGGACTCCTCCCCCCTTCCAAAGCACTGCACGCCCGGGGCTGGCGCCCCCCCTCCAAGTGCCGTGCACCCAGGACCAGGGCTGGCGCTCCTCCCATGCGCCACGCGCCCAGAGCGGGGGCGGCCAATTCACGGTGCTCTCGGGGCCGGCGCTCACTGTGCGCCATGCACCCGGGGCCCACTCTGGCACCATGCATGCGCCACATGTCCGGGGCCAGGCCAGCCCCGAGCACTTGGTGGGCGCACACGAATGCCCCCGCGGGCGCCATGGCTCCCACTGGCACTGTGTTGGGGACCACTGGTCTAGACAGTATTTGGTCCTGCCATATAGTGAATGGCTAGCAAACTATAAACACTTTCTTCTCTCTTGGGGTGTGATTTAACTCCATCCCTTTTTTGGTAAAAGGATGTAGATTAGGCATGTCAATATTGCAAATGAAGCTGGGATTTAAGTATCTCGTGCTTCATTTGCATAATGGCAGCTGCCATTTTTTTCAAAATGGGGCTTTTCGAAAAAACCCAGCAGTTTAGATGGGGATTTTTCAAAAATAAAACCTTTTTTTGAAACATACTGTAAACCTCAATTTTTGAGGCGTACAGGATCTTTCAAAAAAGGGATTTATTGTTGAAAGATCCCCATCTAAACTGCTGGCGGGGAGGGGGGGGGGGTTAAAATGCCCTGTTTTGAAAAAGTGGCGGCCTCCACTATGCAAATGAAGTGTGGGATATTTAAATCATGACTTCATTTGTACTTTCAATGTGTCTAATTTACATTCCTCTGCCCACAGAGGGGTATAGTTTATACACACCCTTGATGTTCACATCAGCTGCTAGAAGTGGGCCTCATCCTCCCTGACTGAATTGACCTCATTATCTCTAACTTTACTCTTGATTGGAACTCTTCTTATGCCTGTATATTTATACCTGCCTCTGGAATTTCTACTACATGCATCTGATGGTATGGGTCTTTGCCCACAAAAGCTTATGCTCCAATAAATCTGTGAGTTTATAAGGTGCCACAGGACTCCTTGTCGCAACAGTAAAGAATAAAATTGTCAGACACATCGAAGAACATAATTTTTGGGCAAAAGTCAACATGGGTTTCTGTAAAGGGAAATTCATAGAATCATAGAATGCTAGTTTCCATTTTTTAATGATGTCTTACTAATCTATTAGGGTAAGGCTATACTAGCTCGTTAGTTCGAGCTAGGTAGTCTAATGAGGGCAACCAGAGTTGCAAATGAAGCCCGGGATTTAAATATCCTGGGCTTCATTTGCATCTTCTCAGGCGCCGCCATTTTAAAATCCCCCTTAGTCCGAACTCCGTGCCCGCGGCTACACGCGACACGGAGCAGGTAGTTCGAATTACAGATCCTAATTCGAACTACCGTTACTCCTCCTGCAATGAAAATCTGTGGGACAAAATCATACCGGGATATAAAATATATCAGAAGGATAGAGCAGGCCGGGTGGGTGGCAGAGTGGCACTGAATGTGAAAGAAAATGTAGAATCAAATGTAATAAAAATATTAAATGAATCAACATTTTCAATAGAATCGCTATGGATAGTAATTCAATGCTCCAATAACACTGCTCTACAGCCAAAATGCTTCTGAAATTAATGTAGTCAAACTTTACTAATTCTGGGTCACTGAGAACGAAAATGATGCTTAAAATTGTTGATTGACTCTAGTTTTCAAGATATGCTATTGGGTCAGTATATATGACCCTTGACTTGCGAATGGCGGAGGATAAGTGCGTTATAAAGGGAAGGGATCTCAATTTAAACCAGAAATGACTAAAATACATCTTTGACTGGATCTATGAATAAATCTATGACTGGGTTTGGACAGTACTTGCTTTTTAGGCAAAACAATGAATGATGCAATCTGAAGCTGGTATTGCATCATACATGATATGAATTGCATCATGTTATTCCTAGAAGGCATGGATGATGCAATCATAACGAAGCTTACATCACTCTGCTGAACAAATTGCCCTATATCAGCTCTAGAAATCATACAGTGTCGTGCTCTCTTATTTGTCAGAGTTTGATTTTGCAAAGGGACACATTTCTGTTTAGCCAAAGTGAGCAGAGATGCCTCGTACTTGTGTGAACAGTGCAGATAACTTCTGCTATGTTTGTGGTGAAGTGACTTTTGCATCACAAAAGCGCAGTATAACCACTATGGTTAAGAAAGTCTATCACCTTGATTTTGGATGCAAAATTGGAGATCAGGACAAGAGGTGGGCCCCACACATATGCTGCAACACTTGTGCAACAAATCTTTGCCAGTGGTTGAACAAGAAAAGGAAATCTATGCCTTTTGCAGTGCCAATGATTTGGAGAGAGCCAACAGATCATACCAGCAATTGTTACTTCTGCATGGTGCCTCCAGTTGGGAAAGGTGTGTCAAAGAAGAAAAAGTGGACTGTGCATTATCCAAACATTCCATCAGCTATAGGCCCAGTACCCCACGGAGGAGGACTGCCGGTTCCTGATGCACCAGAATCATTCTCACTTGAGTCAGACGAGGAAGAGGATGAGGATGAAACATCTGGTCCTGAACCATCAATGTCAGAGGACCCACATTTTCTCCCATCCTCCTCCTCTGAACCTCACCTCATAACACAAGGTGAACTGAATGACCTTGTCAGGGATTTGGAACTACCCAAGAATAAGGCAGAGCCGTTGGGCTCCAGACTACAGGGCTACGTCTACACTGGCCCCTTTTCCGGAAGGGGCATGTAAATTTCATGAGTCGTCGTAGGGAAATCCGCGGGGGATTTAAATATCCCCCGCGGCATTTAAATAAAAATGTCCGCCGCTTTTTTCCGGCTTTTAAGAAAGCCGGAAAAGAGCGTCTACACTGGCCCCGATCCTCCGGAAAAAGCGCCCTTTTCCGGAGGCTCTTATTCCTACTTTGAAGTAGGAATAAGACCCTCCGGAAAAGGGCGCTTTTTCCGGAGGATCGGGGCCAGTGTAGACGCTCTTTTCCGGCTTTCTTAAAAGCCGGAAAAAAGTGGCGGACATTTTTATTTAAATGCCGCGGGGGATATTTAAATCCCCCGCGGATTTCCCTACGACGACTCATGAAATTTACATGCCCCTTCCGGAAAAGGGGCCAGTGTAGACGTAGCCCAGCAGTGGAATCTCCTGGCAGGTGATGTTAGGGTTTCCATGTTCCGTGACCGTCAGAAAGATCTTGTCCCATTCTTCTTCATGGAAGGTGATCTTGTAGCCTGCAACAACATCGATGGTGTGATGGCAGCCCTCAACTTCGTTCACGATCCAGATGAGTGGAGACTGTTCATTGATTCATCGAAGACGAGTCTTAAAGCTGTTTTGCTGCATAATGGCAGTGTTTTGCCATCAATTGCAGTTGGTCATGCAGTCCATATGAAGGAAACCTATGACAACATGAAACAACTTTTGATGTGCATAAACTATGACCAACATCAGTGGCAGCTTTGTGGCGATTTGAAGGTTGTTGCTCTCTTGCTTGGTCTGAAGACTGGATACACAAAGTAATGTTGTTTTCTCTGCGAATAGGATAGTCGTGCAAAAGATTCCTACTACCTCAAGATAGATTGGCCACTCCGACAGTCATTGGAGCCTGGGAGGAAAAGTGTTCAGCATCCACCACTTGTTGAATCAAGGAAGATTTTGTTACCACCCTTACACATCAAGCTGGTTCTGATGAAGAACTTTGTCAAGGCCATGGACAAAACACAAGCAGCTTTCAAGTTCCTCCGTGGAAAACTTCCAAGATTAAGTGAAGCTAAGATAAAGGAAGGTGTCTTTGTTGGTCCTCAGATTCGTGAACTTCTTCGAGATGATGCATTTGACCATGCACTGCGTGGCAAGGAAAAGACAGCATGGAAAGCCTTCCAGTTAGTGGCAATAAATTTTCTTGGAAACAACAAGGCAGACAACTACAAGTTGTTGGTGGAAAACCTCCTCAAGTCATACAAAAGCCTTGGTTGCAACATGTCACTAAAGATACAGTTTTTGCACTCTCATCTAGATTTTTATCCACCGAACTGCGGAGCAGTGAGCGACGAGCACGGCGAGCGATTTCACCAGGACATTGCAACAATGGAGAAACGCTATCAGGGCAAATGGAGCCCATCAATACTTGCAGACTATTGCTGGACAGTGACAAGAGATGCTCCATTTAATGAATACAAGAGACAAGCCAAGAAGCGCCGAGTAGACACTGAATAGGACTGAACTATGTACATAATAGTTTTTTGCCTTTTGTTTCATAATAAATTTTATTTATGTAACCCTTTTCCTGATTTTTAAAGTGTTACATAAACAGGAGAAGTGAAACATTATCATATAAAGCAACCATAAACACATGAAAAGACCTAGGTTTACAAGTTATGATTAAATCTCTACTATCTACACAATATACATAGATGTAAAATGTAAAAATGTAAGTATCTTGGAAACAGTAGCAAATCAGTTGTTTTAATTGTCATATTTGAATTCAGCACATCAAAATACATAATAAATCGCACATTATATCTCTGAAGCAGACAACTTCTAAAAAATTGTAGACCAGTGTAATAAGAAATTAGCAGTAGGGATATATTACTGACCACCTGACCAGGACAGTGATACTGACATTGAAATGCTGAGGGAGATTAGAGAAGCTAACAAAATAAAGAACTCTATAATAATGGGGGATTTTAATTATCCCCATATTGATTGGGTACATGTCACCTCAGAAAGAGAAGCAGAGATAAAATTTCTCAGTGGCTTAAATGACTGCTTCTTGGAGCAGCTGGTATAAGAACCAACAAGGGGAAGGCAATTCTCGATTTCGTCCTGAGCGGAGCGCAAGATCAGGTCCAGGAGAACTATTACAGGATCGCTTGGGAATAGTGACCATAATATAATAACTTTTAACATTCCTGGGGTGGGAAGAACATCTCAGCAGTCCAGCACTCTGGCATTTAATTTCAAAAAGGGGAATTCCACAAAAATGAGGAGGTTAGTGAAGGATAAACTTAACTGTTGTCAGTATGACCCCTGCTGATAAAGTCTGGTCTTTGTAAAGAGGTACGTGCTTGAACACAGGTATACAAAAGGAGGGGACAGGTGAAACTGGTTTGAACCTGTTGTAAGGCCTGCAAAGGGACTGTGAGGGGACAAATGATGATTGGAGGGAATTTGGTGCAAAGGGGCATGACCTGTATATGCATACAATTGTCAGTGGTCAGTAAAAGGGGGGTAATTACCATGTAAGAAAGTACAAAAGACCTTGCCGTTTGTTTGGGCATTTGCAGAAACTTTGCAGAAACTTTTTTTCTCCTGAGTATCCTGTAGGTTTTTGCCCTGGAATGCATTCCTGAATAAAGCTGGTTGCTTAAGAAGGGTGTCTGGAATTGATTTGGTAGGGGTTTTGGGCCCCCATCCGAACCCTCGGATTAAATTCTCCGTCATTAGTTAAACAGAAATTAAAAGGCACAATAACTAGAGCCAAATCCCTGCAAGCTGCATGGAAACTTCTTAGACACCATAATAGAGGCCCAACTTAAATGTATACCCCAAATTAAAAAACAAAGTAAGAGACCTAAAAAAAAGTCATCGTGGCTTAACCACCATGTCAAAGAAGCAGTGAGGGACAAAAAGGTATCTTTCAGGAAGTGGAAATCCAATCCTAGTGAGATAAATAGAAAGGAACATAAACACTGTCAAATCAAGTGTAAAAATGTAATAAGAAAAGCAAAAAAAGATTTTGAGGAACAGCTAGCCAAAAACTCATAAAGAAATAACAATGTTTTTTAAGTACATTAGAAGCAGGAAGCCTGCTAAAAAACCTGTGGGTCCCCTAGATGATCGAGATACAAAAGGAGCAATCGAGGACAATAAAGCCATTGCGGAGAAACTAAATGATTTCTTTGCTTCAGTCTTCTCGGCTGAGGATGAGGGGGAAATTCCTAAATGTGCATCGTCCTTTGTGTGTGATGAATCTGAGGAGGTTTTGGAACAAATAGAAAAACTTAATGTTAACAAATCTCTGGGACCAGACGGCATTCATCCAAGGGTTCTAAAAGAACTCAAATGGGAAATTGCTGAACTATTATCTGTGGTTTGTAACCTATGCTTTAAATCAGCTTCTGTACCTAATGACTGGAAGGTAGCTAACGTGACACCAATATTTAAAAAGAGCTCTAGAGGCGATCCTGGCAATTACAGACCGGTAAGTCTAACTTCAGTACCGGGCAAATTAGTTGAAACAATAGCAAAGAATAAAATTGTCAGGCACGTAGAAGAACATAATTTGTTGGACAAAAGTCAACATGGTTTCTGTAAAGGGAAATCATGTCTTACTAGGGTATGTCTACACTACAGCGCTATTTCGAATTAACTTATTTCAAATTACTTAATTCGAAATAAGATAAATCGAAATAACGCATCTTGACACAATCTAATTAGAAATAGCACTTTGCTATTTCGAAATAGTGTTTCCACACTGATTGGATGCTGGATCGCATTTAAGGGCAGCTGAAACCGGCATCAAGTCAGTAGTTGCTTTGTGTGGCTGCTGTCTGAGGCTAGCTGAGGCTCGTGCTTAAAGGGACCCCTCTGGACAGCCGGTTCTCAGCTTTCCCGCTTGCTTGGCTACCTCGCTGAGGGACAGCAAAGCATTTGCCTCCCCACCTGCTTCGGTCGCTCTCGTTTGGGACACCACAGCAGTCAGCACCATGGAGCCAGAGCCTCCCCTGGGCACTCTGGTACTCATGTTAAATGTCTTGCTGCAAGCCTGGCAGCAATAGCTGGAGGCTGCCTGGCACCTTCTGCTGCAGGCCAGCCCCCTGGCCCTGGAGGAGCGGCACCCAGACGCCAGCGTGCCCCACCGCATCTGGCGTCTGGACACCAGCAGGGACTGGTGGGATCTCATCATCCTGGAGTGCTGGGGAGACCAACAGTGGACCCAGAACTTCAGGATAAAGAAGGACACCTTCCTGGAGCTTTGCGAGTGGCTCGCCCCTGCTCTGCAGCAACAGGACACAGGCATGAGGCCCTCCATCCTCCTCCACAAGCGGGTGGCCATAGCCCTCTGGAAGCTCTCCATGCCGGATAGCTACCGATCCGTGGGGAACCAGTTTGGCGTGGGGAGATCCACCATCGGAGCAGTGCTCATGCAGGTATGGCACCCACCAGCCTTTGGGCCAGAAGGGGGGGCTGCACAGAGGACATGGGCTGCCCCAGGGAAAACAGGGGGGGGGAGGTAGTGTAAGTGCCCTCTCCGGGAGGGTTCAGTCTGTCCTGGCTGCGCTACAGACCACCTGCAGTGGCCAGGATTGCAGGGGGGGTTGCTCCAGGGAGTGGGGCGAGGGGCAGTGGTGGGGAACGAGCACTCCCAGCCATCCCAGCACCCCAGTGACCCTCGGTTTTGTGTCTCTCTCTGCAGGTGGGGAAGGCCATCGACAGGGTGCTGTTCTGCAGAGTCGTCTGCCTCGCCAACCTGGACGTGGTCATCCAGGGCTTTGGTACCCTGGGCTTCCCTAGCTGCCGGGGGGGGGGGGGGGGCAATCGACGGTACGTACATCCCCATCCGTGCCCCGGACCACCAGGCCTCCCTCTTCATCAACAGAACGAGGTACTTCTCCATGATCCTGCAGGCCGTGTCTGACCACTGGGGCCAGTTCATGGAAATCAATGTGGGCTGGTCCGGCAAGGCACACAATGCCAGGGTGTACCGCAACTCCTCTGTGTTCCAGAGGCTGCAAGCCAGGACTTTCTTCCCCGACCACCACATCAGGGTCGGGGACGTGGACATGCCAGCGTGCCTGCTGGGAGATGCCGCCTACCCCCTACAGCTCTGGCTGATGAAGCCCTACACGGGGCATCTCAGCCCCTCCCGGCAGGCTTTCAACGCCAAACTCAGCAGGGCCCACATCGTGGTGGAGGGGGCCTTCAACTTACTGAAAGCATGATTTAGATGCCTCCTCACCCGCCTCGACCTCTCCCAGCATGATATTCTGCACATGGTGGCAGCATGCTGTGTGCTGCACAATTTATGCGAGAGGTCAGGGGAGTCTTTCCTGCCAGCTTGGATGGCAGAGGCTGCCCACCTGGCTGGCCAATATGCACAGCCCCGCTCGGCTGCCAGCGGGGAGGCTCTTCGGGGGGCTGTCCACATCCGAGAAGCCCTGTGGGAGAGCTTCCAGGCAGACAAGGACTGAAGTCCCCCTGGCGTGACCCACTGGGGCCATGTGCCTTACATTCCACTCCCACCTCTTTCCCCTTTCCCCTCCCTAACCCCCCTTCCTGATATACAATAAAAACACCCGTGTTGCCACAAAAAACTCTTTTTATTTAACATAACTGGGGCGGGGGGAGGGGGAGAAACCTGGGAAGAGGGAGCTGGAAGGGGGAGGGGAAGCTCAGCATTGGGGGGTCTTGCTGGCCCTCCCGTCTTGCAGCACTGCAGGTGCGGGGGCCTCGGATTTCCTGGGGGGGAATGGGTGTGGAGGGTGGTGCAGGAGGGACGGGGGGGTGCAGAAGAAGCAGGAGGGGGAGCAGGGGTGGGAGGAGGAGCGATCGCTGGGGTAGCTGCAGGGGCTGGAGCAGCAGGAGGCACAATCGGTCCGCCAGGGCCTGCAGGTGCTCGCGGAAGGCACGGCCCTGTTCCCGCAGCTCCTGCAAGCTCTCCTGCCGCAGCTGCAGATCCTCTTGCACCCACTGCTCCTGGCTGTGGACCTGGCATCACTGCAACCACAGCTACTGCCTCTGGAACTCCTCCAGGTTGCAGGTGCGCCTGCTGGCCTGGGTGCGGGTGGATGGTCCAGGCGGGGTGGTGTGTCCTGCACTCGCAGGTGCTGCAGTGAAACGAGAAGTGGTCAGTTCTCCTTGGGGACACAGTGGGTGAAATCCAGCCCTCTCTGCAAGGCGAGGATGGCAGGTGCTATCCCCGGGAGTGTGAGCTGGCCCAGGACTGCACCCCAGCCCCTGTGCTGCCTATACTGTGTGGGGGGGGGGAAGAGGGGAGATGTGCCCTGCCTCTGTGTATAGGGGGCGTCTGGAGAAAGGGCAGTGTGCAGTGTCTCTCCCCGGGATCATGAGCCTGTCATGTGCCTTCACGCGTAGACGCATGTGGGGAACAGGCCAGGGCTCCTGCATGGCACCCAGCTGGGGCCACATGACCTGGATGGCATGGCAGATGCACAGGTTGCCACCTGCTCTGTGGTCGTCAAGGCCGACTCGCACGGTCTCTGGGCTTCCCCTCCCTCCTGGCCCTGATTAGGGGGACCATGATGTCACTCACAATTGGAGGCCTCCCCAGACTTGGATGAGGCTGCTGACGGGCTCTCCGGTGTGGCTCAGGGGTCCTGGGTGCAGGGCACACTCCCTGCAGGCTCCTGGCTGCCGTCGTCCTCCTCTTCCCCTGTGTCAGTGGCAGGGCCCTTTGCCCCGGGGTCGATGATGACCAGGAGGGCACAAACCGTCTGACCCCCCAGAATGCAGTCCAGGGCCTCAAAATGCAGGCAGGCCTCCTGGTCAGTCTCTGGTTGGGAGGCTCTGGAATAGGCCTGCCACAGTTATTTAATTTTGCTGCGCAGCTGCTCCTGGCTGCGCATGTGGCCTCTGGTGGCCAGGCTGGCAGCCATGCGGCTGTAGATGGCCGCATTCCTGCACATAGTGCAGAGATCGTGGGCATTGGAGGTCTCCCCTCAAACCTCCATGAGGCCCACGATCTCCGCACTAGACCAGGAAGGCGCCCGCCTTTTGCGGCCCCTGGCAGGCTCCTGGGAGCCGCCAGCCTGGTCCTGGGGAGCGGTGGAGGGCCAGGTGGCTGGGCAGCAAGTGGCTGGCTCATGGTGTGCCAGGTGCACGGTCTGCTGGCTGGGTGCTGGCAGGCTTGCAACTGGCTCAGGCACTGTGGCCAGAGTCATAAAAAGATCTCACCAAACTGAGTGATTGGGCAACAAAATGGCAAATGAAATGTAATGTGGATAAGTGTAAAGTAATGCACATCGGGAAAAATAACCCCAACTATACGTACAGTATGATGGGGGCTAATTTGGCTATGACAAATCAGGGAAGATCTTGGAGTTATCGTGGATAGTTCTCTGAAAACTTCCACACAGTGTGCAGCGGCAGTCAAAAAGGCAAATAGGATGCTAGAAATTATTAGGAAAGGGATAGAAAATAAGACCCAGAATATCTTACTGCCCCTGTATAAAACTATGGTACACCCACATCTTGAATACTGTGTACAGATGTGGTCTCCTCACCTCAAAAAAGATATTTTGGCCTTGGAAAGGGTTCAGAAAAGGGCAACTAAAATGATTAGGGGTTTGGAATGGGTCCCATATGAGGAGAGGTTAAAGCGACTGGGACTTTTCAGTTTAGAAAAGAGGAGACTGAGGGGGGATATGATAGAGGTCTATAAAGTCATGAGTGGTGTGGAGTGGGTGAATAAAGAAAAGTTATTTATTAGTTCCCATAATAGAAGAACTAGAGGACACCAAAAGAAGTTAATGGGTAGCAGGTTTAAAACTAATAAAAGAACGTTCTTCTTCACACAGCGCGTAGTCAACCTGTGGAACTCCTTGCCAGAGGAGGCTGTGAAGGCTAGGACTATTAGGGTATGTCTACACTAGCTCGTTAATTCGAGCTAGGTAGGCAAATGAGGGCAACCGGGGTTGCAAATGAAGCCCAGGATTTAAATATCCTGGGTTTCATTTGCATGTTCCCGGGCGCTGCCATTTTTAAATCCCCCTTAGTCCAAATTAACTGCCTACAGCTCCACGTGGCAGTTAAATGTTAATTCGAACTAACTCCTTAGTTTGAATTAACTATTACTTCTCATTCCACGCTCCTCATTCTACAGGCACAGAGCCCACAGCTGCTACCGGCCACAGTTCCCCGTCTGATCAATGGGACTTGCAGTCTGGTGTCTGCAGACTAGGACAGCACGTGGAGACCCACTGATCTGGCCTTTGTCAGGGGCCGCGGGGACATACCAGCTACTTCCAGGAGCAGCAATTGCCACAGGGTGAATGACCTCAGCCACTGCAGGTTGTTAGGCATTTTAAAACTCGCTGCCCAAAGAATTAAATGTCAGCGTAAGAGAGAAATGAAAATTCTGAAATGCATGGACCAGCCAAACTAAAAAGAACTCACTTTGTAAGCAATAAAAGAACTAACAACTTCTCCCCCCGTGTGTGTGTATGAGACTGACACACACACACACACACACACACTTTGTGGGTATGTCTACACTACCCTCCTAATTCGAACTAGGAGGGTAATGTATGCATACTGCACTTGCAAATGAAGCCCGGGATTTGAATTTCCCAGGCTTCATTTGCATAATCCGGGTGCCGCCATTTTTAAATCCCGGCTAGTTCGAACCCCGTGCCGCACGGCTACACGCGGCACGGAGTAGCTAGTTCGGATTAGGCTTCTAATCTGAACTAGCTGTACTCCTCATGGAATGAGGAAGCCTAATCCGAACTAGCTACTCCGTGCTGCGTGTAGCCGCGCTGCACGGGGTTCGAACTAGCCGGGATTTAAAAATGGCGGCACCCGGATTATGCAAATGAAGCCCGGGAAATTCAAATCCCGGGCTTCATTTGCAAGTGCGGTATGCCTACATTACCCTCCTAGTTCGAACTAGTGGGGTAGTGTAGACATACCCTGTGAGTGCAGATTTGCTTCCCTCCATCCCCTTCTCTGTGTGGCAACAGGGTACAGGAGTGAGAGGAGGAGGGACACCCTGAAATCAGCGCCCTCCTCCCCCTTTCTCCTTCCCACAGCCTGCACGGCAAGCAGGAGGCTCCCCGGGGGGCAGCTCCAAGGCAGAGGGCAGGAGCAGCATGACAGCGGGGGAAGGGCAATGAAAGTGCCGGCACTTGAGAGCTTCCGGCCAAACCAGCCAGGCTCACCCGTCAAAGGCTCCCAGATCTTCTGGCAGTTCCCGATCGACTGGTTGGTGACCCTTGCGCTAGAGGTCACAGGGCTTCCATCCCCTCGCCCAGGCAGTTCTTGGCCCCGCTGCTGTTCCTGCTCCTTAGGGGACAGTGCGGGGCCGAGCCTGTGGCGGGGGAACTGGAACGGGACACCCCAAACCCATCTCAAATCACGGGGCCCAAATAACCACGGGACTGGAACAACTTCTAACTCCTCCTGAGTGAGCCTGGTTCATACCAGTGACTGTAGCTGCAGACTGTGATGTGGGGGGGCTGTACACTCACTGGTCGCTATGTTTGGGCTGTGGGCTCTGGGTGACCCCTACTGGCCTGTGTCTGTAAACACTGCCCATGTAGACAGTGACCCAACCAGTTCTCACCTGGGAAGGAAAGGGGTCTGAACGAAGGGAGGGGGTGGCTTGGAGAACAGTCAGTCTGGACAGGAAAACACGAAGAGAAGAGGCTGAGCTGAGCACTGGAGTTCGGGGCCCTGTGGAGCCCACCCCAAAGGGTCTGAGGTTGCCTGGCCCCTCACTTCGATGCCCGCATTGAACCTGGGCTGTGCTGTACGGCGCGGAAGGAATAAACCCTCCCTGTTCGACTGGCTGGTGGAGTCTCAACTTGTAGCAGATGGGGTGCAGGGTCAGGGGGTACCTGCCACTGCCACATGATCAAAAGGCCTGTAGCTCGTTAGCCTGAGGCAGCCAGGTCCCTTGTGGGCGCTAATGTGACGCCATGGGGAGTTAGGGTTTGTTTCCGGCAATGCGTGTTTATTAAGTCAAGTTCAGGCCATGCTGGAGTTTGTCGGGGCAGGGTCTGGCGCCCTGAGCCCCCTCCCTGTGTCCAGAGACAGCTCTCCTCCCAATGCAAACGCTGAACCAATGGCACCTGTTCACACTCCCACATGCCCTCCGAATGCATCTGAAATTGTTTTGCATGCGACAGGATCTCCCTGGTCATTGCAGGCTCTCCCCTGAATGCATGGATTGCCCCAGCCAGGTCTGAGCCCTCAGCCTTGCTCTGGTTCTGCAGCACAGAATGTTTTCACTCCACCAGGAGTATGCTGATGGCAGGTCCTAGCCCCACAGGGTTGCACTACTAGCTGTGGGCTCGCACTAGGGCGTTGGTGCCAGGATTCTGGATTCGTTTGTGGGAGCTGGGAGAAGAATGTCTAGTGGGCAGAGTCAGGGAACCCAAGGGGAAGGAGAACCTGGCCTGGGTCACCTTCTGGGAATGAATCGGGTATTTCTAGAGCTATGAACAGAGCCTGGAGCTCAATGGCCATTCCTCTTAGGGGAGATAGTAACAGACTCCTGAATCTCTCTCTGTGGGCTCCCCAGAAGGGAGGTGAGGGGCTTGCTGGGTAGTGGGGGTTACACAGGGACGTAGCTTGGCCCAGCGCCTCTTGAAAGCAGAGCGGCCGAGTGCTGCAGCCTGGGGACCTTTATGCAAAGGTTCAGGCTCCCTTTCACACTCTATGGGTGTGTCTAAAGTACAGGGTTTTGTCGACAAAAGTGGACTTTCTTTGACAAACCTATACCTACGTCTAGACTACTGCTGAGTTCTGTCACCAGTAAGTCGACAGAACGTGGCACTTTTGTCGAGGGCGGTAAACCTCATTCTACGAGGAATAACGCCTTTTGCTGACAGAGTTCTGTGGACAGAAGGCGTTATTGCATCTCCACTGTCCTTTGCGTCTACACTCTCATGTCGACAAAGCGGCTTGCTTTGTCGACAGAACTGGCTGTACTCTAGACGCTGTTTGTCGACAGAGGCTTTGTAGTCTAGACGTACCCTATGAGACCTCACTTAGCTCAGTTCCCAGCAGTGTCAAACCACAGCACCACCCCAAAGGAGTCCGATGCCCCAGGTTCCTTCCTGCTGGCTCACAGCAGCTGTTCCCCACAAGCCAACTGAAAGGTTTCCACTGGCTTTGCTGATGGGCCGTCAGCCCTGTTCAGTGTCTTCTCCTCCCTCAGAGGCTAGCCGTGGGGTGTAGGCCAACAGCTCTGTCCTGCGGCTCAGGCCTATGCTTGGGCCAGCACCCACCCCGTTCCTGGCCTTTGTATGCCCAGGGGCAAGCAAATGTTCCCTATCCAATCCAGGGCCCGCACCCTGTGGGCTGGCTGGACCCCAGCCTGTAAGTGCAGCCCCTGGGACATGGCCAGACACATGACTCAAACACCCAACGTTCCCTTTCAAGCCCAGGCCCTTCGTACAGGGCAGGACAGTCAGACACAGTTCGTAGTGGCAAGGGGGAGCAGACACCCAGAGACTGGGCTGACAGAGGGCACAGCCCCGCCCCATTCCACTGCATCCTCACCCGGGGCACAGGCAGAGGCAGGTCTGGCTGCCACGGGGGTCAGCGGAGATGTGGCCCACAACACTCTGACTCCCTACAGCACCATTAGCTCAGCCTGACTATCGTTGGCTGCCCCAAGCCACTTCTGGACTCCTTCTCAGGATGCACCTGGCCCCATCCCAGTCCTGGGGTCATCAGGGTCTGAATCCTTGGGGAAGCTCAGCAGGGTTTCCTCGGCAGTCTGGGGTCCTGGTGGTCTGGGCCAGTCCCGAGTGGCCTCCCAGCTTGGGAGCCTGGGGTGGGCGTCTGCTTCCTCCAGTGGCTGGGGCCTGACTGAGCTCCTGGCCTGGGCTTTTATACTGGTAGTCCCGCCCCCTGCCTTCCAGTCAAGTAAAGGGGCGGGGCTAGGCTTGGCCCACCAGGGCTTGGGGAGGGGTTCTCCCCACTCTGGGTCAGTGAGCAGCCAACCCTAATCAGAACATACCTCGCCCCCCACCTGCAAGTGCAGCTCCCAGTCTCTAGGGCTGGGCCCTTGATCCACTCCCGGGCGGGACAGACAGTTTGCGTTAGCGTTCTCTCTCCCTGCTCCGTGCTGGATCAGAAACAGGCAGGGCTGCAGGGGAGGCACCAGCGCACGGCCCGGCACTGGGCCTTTCCTTGTGTGCAGCCACTGTAGGGTGCATGGTCTGTGACTAGCAGTCCGGGGGGGGGGGGGGGGGGCTAGTAGCATAGGAATTCCATTGCCCATTGAATGGTGACGACCTCTCTCTCCACCTCACAGGGATTGCTCTCCTTGGGGAAGGGCTTTCTGCTAATACAGAGGACGGGTGCCCCTCCCCATCCCTGTCCTGTGAGAGCCCGGCCCCCAGGCTTCTGTCTGTACAAAGCTACCGTCCATCTTGGGACAATCCTGCTTCAAGTGCTCCGAGGCTGCAGGCGAAGCAGGGCCCCAGCTCCGGGTGAGCTGATCAGGTGGATTCATCTAGTGGGGGTTGACCCTGCTCTCCCTGGACCCAGCGGAGCCGCCAATGCTCAGTAACACGCTGAAGCCTCTGTCTTCCATCTGCCCTCCTCCACCCCGCTGCCCCATGCTCTCACTCTCTCCTTCCCCCGCCCCGTCACAGCATGCACAGGTCTCCCCTCCTATCACAATCTGAAATGGCGCGCTGATTCCCCGTGGGGAGGGGACCCCGGGAGCAGGCACAAAGCCGGCTGGACAGCAGCGGCTGAACTGAGACCGGCATTACTGGCGCAGCAGCGAGGATGCGGGGATGGATCCGGGGTGAGTCGGGGGCAGCCGGGGCTGCATTGGGCAGGGCAGTGAAGCTGAGGACGAGAGGTTTGAACAGATGCAGTGAAGCAGAGACGTGCCCCAGGAGGGACCGAGCGAGGGAGGATGGGTCTGCTCAGAGCGGCAGGCTGGGAAGATAGTTCTAGCAGCCCCATTTGCACTGGGGAGCAGCACTGTGGGATCGCAGAGCCAAGAGGGGAGGGGCAGTACTGCATGTCGGCGGTCAGCAGGGAAGACAAGAGGCTTTCAGAGGAAAGCAGTCAGGCCTCAGTCCCTGCTGTCTCAGCCTGCCCAGCCATCTCCTCTCGCCCTTCTGCTCCCTCCTTTAACTCCACTTCTCCCAGCCGCCCTTCCCGGGCTGAGCTCCCCAACGAGCTGATGCCGCAGCCACCGGGCCAGTGTCATGTGATCGTACCAATACGAAAGTGCTACCTGTAGCACATTCCTATAAAGTAGGAGCTGTCGACATTGCACCAGCACCTCCCGCCCAGAGCTCTGTTCACACTGGCCAGTGGGACCCCGGCATCTCACAGTCGTGACAGTGACGCACCCAGGAGTGAACCCAGCCCCGTGTCCAGGCTCTACAAGGGCGAGTTCCCGCTGGGAATCGGGTTCTGAGCCCTGCGCACGATGCCCCTGAGCGTGACACAGACCCACACTCACACCCCCACACGGCCGGTGGGATGAACCCAACGCCCCCGGTCACAGAGGGGTGGAGCCCACAGCCAGGGGGATGGATCAGACACTGGCCCAGGTGTGACACAAGTTATTTCTTGCAGGCCGATACCAAGGAGAGCGTTAGGACGTTGCCATGCCTGCGTTAGGAGATACAATTGAGATGCCCACCCTGGGTCGCCCCTTCCAGCTGGGGATGCTGTACGACTGCCGCAACGACGCCCTCATCCCAGGTAACCCCAGGGCAGCCCTGAGCTCCAGAGCTGGGTCTGGGTGAGCCTTGTAGCCAGGGCCCATGTTCTGTTCTTACCCCTCTGGACCACGTTACAAATACTTTGCGTAAAAGCAGCCACCTTGGGTGTGGTGGGGCAGGGTCCCTGGGACTCATCTCAGCTACTTCGACCCCACTGAGATTCCTTCTCTGCCAGCCTGGGCCTGCTATTGCCTGGCCTTGCTGAACCAGGGCCAGCAGCCTCCTCCAGCAAAGACAGAAGCAGGCCCACACTCAGCTGCTGAAGTACAGACGCTGAGAACACCTCTGGGATTTAATGCAGCTCCCAGATGTTCCTCCCCCCACCCTTTGCAGCACTGACATCAATGTAAATGAAGTTCAGCTCTTTCCTCAGCGTGAAGGAAGGGAGGCACAGCCTCTTACACGGCCCCTGAGTTAGAAATTACATAGACTCTGCGATCTTAGAAACCAGAAGTCAGGGTGCCACCTGGGAAAAGTCGTGTTTAAGTGGCCAGAGATGCAGCCAACAAAACAAGGGAGGTTACTAAGAAAATAACACACAGCTCACATCTAAGGGAGGTACACTAAAGAAACTAGTTACACAGATGATCTCACCCTATGGGGGTTCTAGTAATATTCTTCACAGGCCAGATGCCCTTCCAGCCTGATCCCTGTCTCTTCCTCCAGTTCAGTCCCAGCTGTTTCCAGCAGTCCTCTTGGGTGGGGTAACCAGGAGAACCGATGGCCAGGATCTCCCACTTCCCACCCATCAATAGGATTTGCACAAGGCGGGAGTCCTCCGTTCCCTACTCTGACCCCTCCCAGCCACTCCTGGGCTGTGTCTAGACTGGCAAGTTTTTCCGCAAAATCATCTGCTTTTGTGGAAAAACTTGCCAGCTGTCTACACTGGCTGCTTGAATTGCAGCAAAAGCACTGACGATCTCATGTAAGATTGTTAGTGCTTTTGTGGAAATACTATGCTGCTCCCATTTGGGCAAAAGTCTTTTTCCGAAAAACTTTTGCACAAAAGGGACAGTGTAGACAGCAGAGATTGGTTTTCCGCAAAAAAGCCCCGATTGCAAAAATGGTGATCGGGGCTTTTTTGCGGAAAAGCGCGTCTAGATTGGCCACGGACGCTTTTCCGCAAAAAGTGCTTTTGCGGAAAAGCATCCTGGCAATCTAGACGTGCTTTTCCGAAAATGCTTTTAATGGAAAACTTTTCCGTTAAAAGCATTTCCGGAAAATCATGCCAGTCTAGACGTAGCCCTGTATCAGTACAGAATTCAAGCTGGGTTCCACTATCAGCTGACAGGGTCACTTGTCTCTGAAAGGCCCCGTAGCCATTCCTCACTGGCTGACCCACAGGCGCAGAAAGGTTCCGTTCCTTTACTGGTCATTATCTCATCCTGCCGGTCCGTCAAACTGAGCATAAGCAGCAGGAGTGTCCCAAAGCAACAGATATGAAATTTCAAGTACTTGGGTCAATATTCTTAAGTTCTTCTGCAAAAAGGACACGTGCTTTCAAGTGGAATAATCATATTCAGTGACTCTTAACCTTTCCAATGATATGTAACATGAGGTATCTTGAATAAGGCATATCACAGTCATGACATTCATATTCTAAGCATATTTGCATAAGGCATAGGGAATATTGCAACATTCATCTGAAGAAATGGGTTGAGCCCACGAAAGCTCATGATCCCATCTACATGTTTTGTTAGTCTCTAAGGGTATGTCTACACTACCCTCCTAGTTCGAACTAGCAGGGTAATGTAGGCATACCGCACTTGCACATGAAGCCCGGGATTTGAATTTCCCGGGCTTCATTTGCATAAGCGGGGAGCCGCCATTTTTAAAACCCCGCTGGTTCGAACCCCGTGCAGCGCGGCTACACGGGGCACGAACTAGGCAGTTCGAACTAGGCTTCCGCGCTGCACGGGGTTCGAACCAGCGGGGTTTTAAAAATGGCGGCTCCTCGCTTATGCAAATGAAGCCCGGGAAATTCAAATCCCGGGCTTCATTTGCAAGTGCGGTATGCCTACATTACCCTCTAGTTCGAACTAGCGGGGTAGTGTAGACAGACCCTAAGGTGCTGCAGGACAGTTTGGTTTTTTTTTTCACTTTTCCAGTTGCAGACTAACTCGGCTCCCCCTCTGAAACATCACACTGGGTCAGACCAAAGGTCCATCTAGCCTGGTATCCTGTCTGCCTACAGTGGGCAATTCCGGGTACTTCAAAGGGAATGAACAGAACAGGGAATCCTCTAGCAAGCCCTCTCCTGTCCTCCATTTCCAACTTCTGACAGAGAGACGTTAAGGACACTAACCCTACCCATTTTGTCTACTAGCCATTGATGGACCTAAGCTCCATGAATTTATCTTGCTCTTTTTTAAACCCTGATTTAATCTTGTGATAATCTTGGCCTACAAAAGCACAACAGAAACATTATTAAGGTAGGGCTCAAAACAGCGCCATGAAATTGTAAATCACACCCCATGACTGGGGTCAAGGAAGCACGCTGCGATTGCTCAGTTAGAGCAAACTGCAAAGAATGGGTCAGACACTCCCCAAAGCTGGCCGCTTGGATTTACCAAGCTAGCGCAAAGCAGCCTCTATGATACCTTAGTGGTTACTCAGAAGCCAGCAACTGTTTCCATAGCAACCCAATCTTGGGCTCGTCCCCAGAGACAAAGGTCAGATTGAAAGTTCGATCAGTCCCAAAGGATTGGACACATCACCTCCTAGGCTAATGCATGTTTCAGATCTTACCCAAATACAAACTTACAGCCAACTCTTACTAAGCTAAGAATACATTTTAGCTAAACTGAAATGTATTGGAAAAGTGAGTATTGGTTAAAAGATCTGTTTACATACAGACATGAGTACAGTTCTACAACGACTTTCTTAGTAGAGATCCAAAGCTTTGGTGTTGCAAAGAATTCGTGGACTTAAGTCTCTCAGTGTTCACTAATGTATGTTTCATCTCACACACGGACACACTAGAAGAAGCCAGATCTGACACTTTGTTCAGGGACATTCAGCTCTTATTGTGATGTTAGAAAACACCTGGCAGTTACAGAGTAGAAAGGTCTCTTACCCTCTCTGCCACTGACCATGTGCCCATCTCTACTGTTCTAGGCATCACTTTATGGGACCTGGAGACGCTTCGAAATGATATAGATGCAAAGCCACAGCCCAAGACTGAATTTCAGATTGTTGCATCGGACACCATTGAAGACAAGGCATCAGCTCTCAATGTCACTGCATCGCTGAAGGCCAGTTTCCTGTCTGGCCTGGTGGAAGTGAGCGGCTCTGCAGAGTATTTAAATGATACCAAGACATCAAAGCATCAAGCCCGCGTTTCTCTCCAGTACTCAACTACGACACAGTTCAAGCAGCTGACTATGAGCCATATAGGTCGCCAGAATGTTTCTTACCCTGACGTGTTTGACCAAGGCACGGCCACCCACGTGGTCACGGCTGTGCTGTACGGGGCACAGGCTTTTTTTGTCTTTGATCGAGAAGTTTCTTCATCTGAGAATGTACAAGAGATACAGGGAAACCTACATGTTATCATTAAAAAGATACCTCTCGTTTCCATCGAAGGAGAAGGCACTCTCAGAATGGATGACAAAGAAAAAGCACAGGCTGAAAAATTTAGTTGCAAGTTTTATGGAGATTTTGCTCTTGAGAACAATCCACTTACTTACCAAGATGCCATGAAAACATACTCCACCCTCCCAGCACTGCTGGGTGAGAACGGGGAGAAGGCCGTACCGGTGAGAGTCTGGCTGTACCCGCTGACCAAGCTGGATTCCAAAGCTGCTCAGATGGTGCGTGAGATCAGCACAGCGCTGATCTTTGATGTTCAAATGGCCCTGGAGCAACTGACAGAACTGGACATGCGATGCAACGACTTGGTGAAGAATCCGAAAATGAGAACTTTCCCTGAAATGCAGAAGAAAATCCAGCTATTCAAAGATCTGTGCATGCAACACAGACAGATTTTCCAGAAAGAACTAGCAAGAATCCTACCCTCCATTCGTGGAGGTGGAAAAGAGGAAGGGATCCTGGTGGACATTGTAACCTACAAAAACCAGTCACCATTCAATACCCAGCAGCTCAACGAATTTCTGGATAAAAAAGAACGAGAAATGAATTTTGTCAGTTCCTATCTTTCTATCCTAAGGGATGTGGAAGTGGTGTCCTCCCAGAACAAACTGGATGAAATAGTTCTGGATCCTGCGAATGAGTTTGTCGTAGCCTTTGTGTTCACTTCACTACATGTACAAGAACCATATTTATCAGAGTTAAGGTTCTGCCTTCAGACCCAGTTTCTGAAGAATTCCCAAGATCCTGAATCAGCCAGTTCTGTTCGTGAGAAACCCAAACTGTGGTTTGAGGACAAAGAAAGAAACCGAAATGCCCGAAAAGCTGCAAAATCTGTTTCAGACTTTGCTCGTGTGAATAAATCTAATGGGAAGACTCGATTCATTGTGGCCTCTGTCCCAGATGAGGATTATCCAGGAGCTTCAGTTTACCTCTATGAAAATGTAGACTTGGTCAGCGCTAACTATGAACTTCCCTCAAAACCACTTCCTCTTCTGATTGGTGGAGTCAGACATGACTGTGTGCAGCTCACGCTGAAACCGGCAGCCTTTGGATGTAAGGAAATATCCAGCTATAGTGTAGAGCACAGGATTGTAGGGCAGGAGAATTGGACAGCTGTGGATACAAACGGTAACCAGGAGACCTTCACAGTAACAGGGCTCCATCCAAACACCGTGTATGAGTTTCAATACGCAGCAGTGAGCAAACCAGGGCGAAGTGTGAGCAGTGACGTGAGTGATCCTGTGAAGACGTTACCCACCAGCCCACCTGGAAAGCCAAAAAAAACCATAGTAGAATCATCAGCCATCACCCTCTCCTGGGAGAGTCCAAGTGTCATTGGCGATGGAGTCAGTATAAGCGAGTACAAGGTAGAATATAAAGAGGAAACCGGGGGTGAGCAGAAGGACAAATGGATGGAGCGAAGGACGGGACAGAGAACCGAGTCCTTCACCATTGATGGACTGAGGTCACAGACGCCCTACAGATTCCGGGTGTCGGCCGTGTGTGCGGACGGGGCTGTGAGTGACCCCGGGGAGGAGGTCTCAATTACAACAGCAGGAGAGGAATCAAAGACACTAGCACAAGATTTCTTGAGAAAGAGCACTCAGATAGGAGAAGGGCGGCCCACGGTGTATGCTCTGCCCATAGAGAAGGTGTTTGATTCTCGTGCAACAAATCCAAAGTACAGGCTGGGGAAGGAGACCCTGCAGATCCCTAACAAAGTGATTATGGTGATGGGAGCCACCGGGTCGGGGAAAACGACTCTCATCAACGGGATGATCAACTACGTCCTGGGTGTGCAATGGAAGGATGAATTCAGGTTCCAGCTCATCCATGAAATAACAAACAGAAGCCAGGCCCAGAGCCAGACATCTGAGGTGACGGCCTATGAAGTGAATCACACAAGGGGTTTCCAAGTCCCCTACTCGCTGACTATAATAGACACGCCGGGATTTGGCGACACCAGAGGGATAGAGCAAGACAAGGCGATAACAAGGCAGATCCAAGAGTTCTTCTCCACTCCAGGGGCCATTGATCACATCGACGCTGTCTGCGTTGTGGTTCAGGCTGCACTAGCTCGTCTGACCCACGCCCAGATGTACGTGTTTGACTCGGTGCTCTCTATTTTCGGGAAAGACATAAAAGACAACATCCAAATCCTGGTCACCTTCGCTGATGGACAACCCGCCCCTGTACTAGAGGCCATTAAAACAGCCGATGTCCCTTGTGCTAAAGATGCTCAAGGCAACCCTGTTCATTTCAAGTTCAATAACTCCGCACTTTTCGCCTGTAATACTGCAGCTGACAAGGACAGTTTTAATTTTGATAAAATGTTCTGGGACATGGGAGCCATGAGCATGAAGACATTTTTTGGGGCCTTATCGAAGCTGGAAATCAGAAGTCTGACATTAACGCAGGAGGTTCTCAGGGAGCGGAAGAAGCTGGAGGCGGCTGTGGAAGGGCTGCAGCCACAAATCAAAGCCGGCCTGGTGAAGCTGGAAGAACTGCGCAAGACACAGGAAGCTCTGGAGCAGCGTAAGGATGACATGGAGGCCAATAAAGACTTTGAGTATGAGGTGGAGAAAACAGTGCCGGTGCAAACAGACATCTCTGGGACAGGTGATTATATATCCAACTGCCAGCAGTGTCACTATACGTGTCACTATCCCTGTATGATCCCTAATGATGCTGAGAAGCTTGAGTGTGCAATTATAAACAGCGATACAGGATGTTGCACGGTGTGCCCTGGGAAATGTTTCTGGAATGTTCATTTCAATCAAAAGTACAAGTGGGAATACACAGTAGTGAAAGAGAAACAGACCTATGCACAACTGAAGGAGAAGTACGAGAAGGCGTCTGGGGAGGTGCTGTCCACACAGGGCGTGATTGCAAAGCTGTCTCAGGAATACGCTGCAGTGGAACAGATATTAATGAAGCTTATTGATAAATCATCTCGCAGCCTCCAACGTCTGCAGGAAATCGCTCTGAAACCCAACCCGCTGTCCACCCCGGAATACATTGACCTGCTGATCTTGTCGGAGGAACAGGAACTGAAGCCTGGGTACCAGGAGAGAATAAAAACCCTGAAGGAAGTGAGGGAAGTGGCAGAGATAATAAGAAAGATTGCCAGTAAGGAGCCCCTGCTGCCAGGCGAGAAGGATCTGTACAAGAGGCTTGAGGAAAAACGGTCTGCATTCAAAACATATGTGAAAGGAAAAGTGGGGATGGTTAGAAGTTGGTTTCTTTAAAAACATTTTCAGCTTCCTCATGGAAACCTAATAGCCAGTTTAACCAAAGCATGTAGCTTCGCCGTGATCCAGGACTAGGGTCTCTTGCTGGTTTTATAACATTTTCTATTAAGATTCAGTAACCCTCATTTTTCTGACCTACCCAACTTTTTATTCCACTGACTTCGGTTCGCACCAGTGTTCCTAACAGCAGAATCTGGTCCCTGGGATTTGGGGAGGGAAAGTCGGCACCAGTGACAGAAGCAGCAGTTTCTCTATTCTTTCAGCAATGCGCATTTCATACCCATTGTAGCTAAATGGGCTTTATTTGTTGCCCTGTGTATCCACATGCAGTGTGTTCTGCTCCATTCCCCGTGTGTTCATGTATTATGAGTTTTTATTAAATCATGTAGCCGTAGTTTTAGTTTAATAAAATGAGATTTGATCTGGATCAGGCATTTGTGTCTGTCTTTTTCAGAGTTCAGTCTAACACGAAACCCCCAGGTGGGAGACCCGCCCTCCCCGCTCCAGACCTCACTAAACCCCTCCTGCATTCAGAACTGGTGTTTGATTGATTATTATTATTTTTAGTAGGGATGTAAACAGGTAACCAGTTAACCAGTTACCCATAAGCATTGTCAACAGTCAGTGTTGTCTGTCAAGGTTTGCAAGGCTGTCCTGGTGCACTCCTGACAGGACCTCCAATCCATCGGTGATGATAAACTTTCGGCTGTATGCACGTGTGTGTGTGTGCTCCCTTCATCTAAAATGGTAAGATTCTGTGCACTTGGGGCAACACAGGAGATCTCTGAGAGCCCCTGGAAATGACAGATTCGGGCAAGGATGAAATCAATCTTGCAGGTTTATTGCCAAATGCTCTGCAGTAACAGTGGTCCACAGAAAAGACTCAACACTGAGCCACTGTGCATGCTACAAGCATTGACAAGGTACCAACACATAGCAGGGCTATTTCCAAATGACAGATATTAACAGTGGTGAGCCAGTGTTAAGCCCCTGTGCATTCTGTAAGTCTCAGCAATGCCACCTGCTGTTTCAGGTGCCTAATGCACCCTCCCCCAGGTCAGTCGGTGTTCACCATTTGCAGTGCCCTTCTATAGATAGGTGCAAACAACTTCCATCACTTCTTTATGTACCAGGTTGCTACCTTCTGTTGCCTCGTTACCACCCCTCAGCTTACAGAAGGGGGACTCACTATCCTTCATGCTGTCAACTTCGACCCAGTCCTGAACCTAGGTCAGTAGGTGCATTTCTCATTCAGATGTTCCGCTACTCCCCTTTGGCTTATAGTCTGTACTCGGTGCCTCTCTGTGTCCTTCCATGCTCCACCAAATGTACACAATCAGACAGTTATCCCTAGGGCCTCTTTCTTGGCTGCCGTGTTACTGAACCAAAGTCTTGCTCACTATATTCTAGGCCTGCTTCTGTTTTTATGTTACAGGTCTACTCAGGCCTGCTCACTCCATGTTACCGACCCTCAACTTACTACAAGCATCACCCTGAGTTCCCCAGGAGCAGCCGTCCTACCCTCCCACTGCCACTTCCACCCTGCGTGAGGCTGCCACTCCCAGCCCGCGTGGGTCTGTGGGTTATACAATAGCTGGGTTGTGCGGTAAGAATTAGATTATTATTTGTTTCTTCATCATAAGATTGTTTAACGTTATTTAGTTACATTCCTTTCTTTAGTTTCTCTGGGGACTTGAATGTAGGGAGGCTGGCCCTGGGCAATGCTTGCTGCCCATCCAACCACTGAGCTCTGGGTCCCCAGCTACTTTCTACAGGAGTGGGGTGTTTTAAAGCACTTGGGAAGGGCAGTGATGTCGAGCCCGTGTGGAGATAGGAAAAGGGAATAAGGGAATTTGTGTGCAGCCATCTTGGTCTTGTTAACAAGAGAGCAAGAGTCAGGCTAAGTCTGTGGCCTGACAAGGCGAGATCTGGAATTAGACGCTGCCTTCGCCTCTCGCCTCCATACGGAGATAAGGGTAGGACGCTGACTCTGGCATCTGGGAGCATCTGGGTGGAACTAAATAACTGTTAGTCATAGGTGTTTGTAATGGGAAGGAGACGAATTGTTATTGTTATTATATCTAATAGACAGTATAGATACTGCTTCAGAATTGCTCCTATTCGAAGATCTGCCTCGGAAGGAGGGGGGCTTCCCCCCATCTGAACCAGTTTTTCCCTTGCTGCAGCTCGTAATAAAACTGCCTCTGTCTACTTGCTGCTTACAAACGCAGAGTGGGGACAATGTTTTCTTCCACACCCACCTAAGGTGACAGAAGCAACACCCAGCACCCAGCTAGGCTACTTAGCAACTCCTCCTCTTATTTTTGAAGTTGTTGCATCCACCTTTGCTCCCAGCCAACCCAAGGAGCAGGCACTATGGAGTCCTGTACAACCCTACTGAAGGGGACGAGATATTTCTGGGGCTGAGATCAGATCCCCAGGGCCAGCAGGGCTCTGAGTTTCACTACAGCAGTGATCACCAACCAATAGATCAGGATCTACTGGTAGATCGTGGACCCTCTGACGGGGGATCCTGACTGGTTTGGCCAGGAAGCTCTCAAGCGCTGGCACTTCCATTGCCCTTCACCCTGCTGTCTTGCTGCTCCTGACCTCTGCCTTGGAGCTGCCCCCTGGGAGCCTTCTGCTTGCTGGGCAGGGGTGGGAGGGAGAAAAGGAGGGGGGCTGATGTCAGGGTGTCCCCCCCCACTCCGGTACCCTGTCTCCACACAGAGAGGAGGGGGTGGAGGGAGCCTGGCGATGCAAATCTCTGTTACACACACACTGCGTGTGTCTGTCACTCTCACAAACACGCCCTGACCTTCCCTCGCATCTCCCCACCCAACACACACGTGCACGGTTGTTACTGCTGTTACTGTTTGCAAAGTGGGTTATTGTTGTTTTTTGACTGGTGTGCCAGACTGGGCCAAGCCTGGGCACCGCTGAGGGCCTCCGCTCAGGGTGAATTGCTCAAAACCGGGGCTCCTTACAGCTCTCGATTGGAGACCTTTCCCAAAATAGGCCACAAACCAGTCACACCGAGCGCTCCAGCTGCCAATCCGGCCAGCAGGAAGCCTCACAAGGAAAACCCCTCAGGCACCCCAGCTCTCCCTGTGCTACACCCAGCCCCGGGCCTGCACACAGGTGAGGGGTTATAGAACCCAATCTCACCTACCCCAAATGGGTTCTCCTGGTCCCAAAGAGCCAACCACAGTCCCCAGTCAACTTATACTTTGTATCTTACCCACAAGACCACGCTGGGCCAGTCCTTTAGAATCTAAAGGGTTATTAACAAAAGAAAGAAAAAGTTGAGAGTGAGATTGTTAAGGAGAATACATGATATACATCAATTACCAAAACATTTGGGGTGTGTCTAGACTGGCAAGATTTTGCGCAAAAGCTGCTGCTTTTGTGCAAAAACTTGCCGCCTGTCTACACTGGCTGCTTGAATTTGCACAAGAGCACTGATGTTCTAATGTAAGAATTCAGTGCTTCTTGCACAAATACTTTGGTGTTCCCACTCAGGGATAAGCCCTCTTGAGCAAGAATACTTGTGCAAGAGGGCCAGTGTAGACAGGCACCTTAATTTCTTGCACAAGAAAGTGCGATGGCAAAAATGGCCATTGGAGCTTTCTTGTGCAAAAGCGCATCTATACTGGGCACGGATGCTTTTGCGCAAAAGCACTTTTTGTGCAAAAGCATCCGTGCCAGTCTAGACGCTCTTTTGCGGAAATACTTTTAATGGAAAAACTTTTCCGTTAAAAGTATTTCTGCAAAATCATGCCAGTCTAGACGCAGCCTTGGATGGTATCATGAACTTTCATGGGCACAGCCCATGATCCCATCTACATGTTTTGTTGGTCTTTAAAGTGCTACCAGACTATTTGTTGTCTTTTAAGTTTCTCCTGTACAGACTAACACAGCTACCCCCTGAATCAATTACCAAGTTCTTGATCCAGCTCTTAGCAGAGATGTTATAAACAGCTATCTTAAAAGTCAGTGGTGTAAATCCTGTCAGGATGGGTCAACAATCCTTCCCGGCTCGCTGTACCTAGGAAGGCTGAATCTGGGATCAGTAACAAGACTGAAGACAAGATGGAGTCCGCCTCATGGCACCTTTAAATCCCTGGTGTCTCCCAAACTGGAGCTGGTCACATGATCAAGTGACCTGTCTCTGTTTCACATGTAAGTAGCCATTATGCCCTGCCCAATCTGCAAGTTTGGTTGAGAGGTCACCGAGCCAGTTACCTCATCATACAAGCTAATTAGGTTGGTCAGGCACGACTTGCCCTTTGTGAATCCATGTTTACAGTTCCTGATCATTTCCCCTTCTTCCAAGTGCTTCAAAATGGATTCCGTGAGGATTCCCTCCATGATTTTTCAGGAACTGAGGTAAGGCTGACTGGTTTGTCATCCCTTGGATCATCCTTCTTCCCCTTTTTAAAGATGGGCACTACATTTGCCTTTTTCCACTCATCCGGGATCTCTCCCGATCTCCACGAGTTTTCAGAGATAATGGCCAAAGGTGCTGCAATGACATTTGCCAACTCCCATAGATGCATTATATCCGGGCCATGGATTTGTGTATGTTTAGCTTCTCTAAGTAGTTCCTAACCTGTTCTTTCCCCACCATGGGCTGCCCACCTCCTTCCCCTACTGCGTTGCCTAGTGCATTTCTCTGGGAGCTGAGCTGTCTGTGAAGACAGAGGCAGAGAAAGCATTCAGTACTTCAACATTTCCCACGTCATCGGTCACTGGGTTACCTCCCTCATCCAGTAGGGGCCCCCCACCCTCTCTGATCACCCTCTTATTGCTAACATGCCTGTAGAATCCTTTCCTGTTCCCCTTCACATCCCTTGCCAGCTGCAATTCCAATTGCGCTTTCGCCTTCCTGATAACTCCCCTGCATTCTTGAGCAAGATATTTATATTCCTCCCTAGTCATCTGTCCAAGCAATCACCGCTCTGCTCCATCACAGCTCTGCTCCCTCAGCCACCCTACCAGACCCTCCCTGGTCTGTTCCATCAGTCACCCTGCCATCTTCCCCCCCCCATCCGCCCTGATGAGCAGACCTCCTTCTGCTTCCTCACCCGCCTTGCCATCCATCACCAGTTTACACCATCATTTCTGCTGCATCTGCCTCTCTCCTGTGAGCCCTTCAGGTCGGTCTCTGAAGGTTCCTCCAGCTCCCATTGACTGTCAGGCTGGGCAGGACCACGGCCCCACAACGGTGATTTCAGAGCTAGTGATCCCTGAACAACACAACAGATTCCACATGACACCTGCTTGGCCCTGTCTGTGAGTGGGTTAAGACATGGCCTGCACCTTTGGGCAGCATCCCCTCAAGCAGGACACCTGTCCCCTCTCACCGTTGCAGGGGGCTGGCATCTGACCCCCCCCAGTGTATTGAGTCCCGTACAATTGTGAATGACGCTTTCAGCACAGGCTGAGCACCGTCCTGCTCCCCTTCCCGCAGGCCATGAGGATAAGCCCATGTCACTGCCCCTGCATTCAATACAAAGTGATCTGTGTCCCACACCAGCCAAATGGATCCCTTGGGCCACACAGCTCAGTCTGCTGGGGCCCGAGGCAGAGTGGGTGTGTTCATGGACACAGCCTGGTCCTGAAGCCTTTGCCTGGTCCTGAAGCTATTTAACCTGCTCTTAAATATCTCCAGGGATGGATTTTCCACAAGCTGGCTCCATAAGCTAGTTACTTTTTGTCCTCCCTGCTCTCCCTATTCCCCCATTCAGTGTGGACAGAAAACAGTTTTGTTCACCCTTCTCTTTGTAACAGCCTGTGACCTACGTGAAGACTGCAACAGGACTCTTCTCAGTCATCTTCTCTTTGGACTGACCATACCTGGTTTTTCACCTCTGCTCAAAGGTGACATTCTCTAACCGTTGGTCAGTTTTGTTGCTGTCCTCTGGACTCTCCAAAGTGTCCACAACTTTCCTGTGCTGTGACTGTCATTGATTTGTGGGGACAACACTCCAGAACTGCTCTGTCGGGGACTCGGGGCAGCCTCTCCTCACTCGGAGCTTGCTGACACCAGTCAAGAACCTTACACAGCCTCGACCCTTCTGGGTCTCACCTCAGAGCACTCAGCATCCTTCTCTGCACTGCGCTTCCCTCAGCACGTCTGCCCAGGCAGGGCCCCAGGGGAGTCAGAGGCTGCGCCCAACTCTGCAGCCAGCAGGGACTCAGCCAGCCTGTCAAATGGCAGGTTTGTTAGTCGGCAGGGACACAGAGCAGAGCAGAGCTTGGGAGCCCAGAAATCCAGAGCAGTAGGTAAAGTCCATCTTGGGGGGGCAGGGGAGTCAAGAGCCCAGGCTCCAGCAATCGCCCTGAACCCCCAGCCAGCCAAGACTGATTTGCTTCCAGCAGCCTGACACACCCATTGCTCCTCCTCCAGCCTGTGTTAACTGGTCGCATCTCCCCCATGGCTATGGGTGAACAGGCAAGGGCACCACTGGGGGAGGGTTGTGGGTTCTGCTGGAAGCTGCAGCCCTTGGCTCCAGAGGCAGCTCTTAGCTGTGACAGAGTCTGAGCTGCCTGCAGCTTTGCCTTTGGGCAGGGAGTTTGTTATCAAAGGAGGGAGGCAGGCGATTGAGAAGAACCAAAGGCTGGTCAGTCAAGTAGTTGAAGGATCCTTAGTTCATCATGGAAACATTGCTGGTACTTCACAGAGGTGGGGGAGGAGGGGGAGGAGTAGCAATGAGGGTTGTGTTGCTGGGATTTGAATTTGGATCTGTGCTCATAAGTTCTACGTGTTCTTGACAAGGGGGTAAATTGTGAGGTGGCAACATCTGCAGGTTCTACAAAATGGCTCAATATAGTTAAGTCCAAAGAGGGGTGCAAAGAGTCACAAAGGGACCTCACCAAACTGGATAACTGGGCAACACGGGGCAGTGCTGATAAATGCAAAGCAATGCACATGGGAAAATATAATCCCAACTAGACATACAAAAATGAGGGGGTCTAACATAGCTCTTACCATCCAAGAGGAAGATCTTGGAGTCAATTGTGGATACTTCCCTGAAAACACCCACTCAATGGGCAGGGCAGTGTAAAAACAGAAACACTAAGGCTATGTCTACACTGGTGGGTTCTTGTGCAAGAATGGCTATTCTTGCACAAGAATCCACAGAGAGTCCACACTGCCTGCCCGCTTTTGCGCAAGGAGATTTAGGCTGTGTCTACACTGGCGCGATCCCGCGCAAAAGCGGCCTCTCTTGTGTAAAAACTTGCTGCCTGTCTATACTGGCCATGTGTTCTTGCGCAAGTAAACTGACATTCTAATGTATGAAATCAGGGCTTCTTGAGTGAGAGCTCTGATGTTCCTGCTCAGGAAGAAGCCCTTTTCCACAAGAGCTCTTCCAGAAGAGGCCAGTGTAGACAGGCAAGATGAATTTCTTGTGCAAGAAAGCCCTATGGTTAAAATGGCCATCAGAACTTTCTTGCACAAGAGAGCATCTACACTGGCTTGGATGCTCTTGCGCAAAAGCACATGCCAGTGTAGACACTCTCTTCTGGAAGAGTTTTTGCGTGAGAATGCGCCAGTGCAGACGTAGCATTACAGTACGGCGTGGTAAGAGAACATAAGAACATAGGAACGGCCGTACTGGGTCAGACCAAAGATCCATCTAGCCCAGTAGCCTGTCTGCCCACAGTGGCCAGCACCAGGTGCCCCAGAGAGAGTGGACCGAAGACAATGATCAAGCGATTTGTCTCCTGCAATCCTTCTCCAGCCTCTGACAAACAGAGGCCAGAGACACCATTTCTATCCCCTGGCTAATAGCCTTTTATGGACCTAACCTCCATGAAATTATCTAGCTTCTCTTTAAACTCTGTTACAGTTCTAGACTTCACAGCCTCCTCTGGCAAGGAGTTGCACAGGTTGACTACGTGCTGTGTGAAGAAGAACTTTATTTTATTAGTTTTAAACCTGCTACCTATTAATTTCATAGAATCATAGAATAATAGGACTGGAAGGTACCTCGAGAGGTCATCGAGTCCAGCCCCCCACCCTCAAGGCAGGACCACACTCCGTCTACACCATCCCTGACAGATGTCTATCTAACCTGTTCTTAAATATCTCCAGAGAGGGAGATTCCACCACCTCCCTTGGCAATTTATTCCAATATTTGACCACCCTGACAGTTAGGAATTTTTTCCTAATGTCCAATCTAAACCTCCCCTGCTGCACTTTAAGCCCATTACTCCTTGTCCTGTCCTCAGAAACCAAGAGGAACAAATTATCTCCTTCCTCCTTGTGACACCCTTTTAGATATTTGAAAACCGCTATCATGTCCCCCCTTAATCTTCTTTTTTCCAAACTAAACAAGCCCAGTTCATGAAGCCTGGCTTCATAGGTCATGTTCTCTAGACCTTTAATCATTCTTGTCGCTCTTCTCTGTACCCTTTCCAATTTCTCCACATCTTTCTTGAAATGTGGTGCCCAGAACTGGACACAGTACTCCAGCTGAGGCCTAACTAGTACAGAGTAGAGCGGCAGAATGACTTCACGAGTTTTGCTTACAACACACCTGTTGATACAACCTAGAATCATATTTGCTTTTTTTGCAACAGCATCACACTGTTGACTCATATTCAACTTGTGGTCCACTATGACCCCTAGATCCCTTTCCGCCATGCTCCTTCCTAGACAGTCGCTTCCCATCTTGTATGTATGGAACTGATTGTTCCTTCCTAAGTGGAGCACTTTGCATTTCTCTTTATTAAACCTCATCCTGTTTACCGCTGACCATTTCTCTAACTTGCTACGGTCATTTTGAATTATGTCCCTATCCTCCAAAGAAGTTGCAGCCCCACCCAGTTTGGTATCATCTGCAAACTTAATAAGCGTACTCTCTATCCCAATATCTACATCATTGATGAAGATATTGAACAGTACGGGTCCCAAAACAGACCCTTGAGGAACTCCACTTGTTATCCCTTTCCTGCAAGATTTAGCACCGTTAACCACAACTCTCTGACTACGGTTATCCAGTCATTTGGTGTCCGCTAGTTCTTCTATTATGGGAACTAATAAATAACTTTTCTTTATTCGCCCTCTCCACACCACTCATGATTTTATAGACCTCTATCATATCCCCCCTCAGTCTCCTCTTTTCTAAACTGAAAAGTCCCAGTCGCTTTAACCTCTCTTCATATGGGACCCGTTCCAAACCCCTAATCATTTTAGTTGTCCTTTTCTGAACCCTTTCCAAGGTGAAAATATGTTTTTGAGGTGAGGAGGTCACATCTGTACACAGTATTCAAGATGTGGGCGTACCATAGTTTTATACAGGGGCAGTAAGACATTCTGTGTCTTATTTTCTATCCCTTTCTTAATAATTCCTAGCATCCTATTTGCCTTTTTGACTGCCGCTGCACACTGTGTGGAAGTTTTCAGAGAACTGTCCACGATAACTCCAAGATCTCTTTCCTGATTTGTCGTAGCCAAATTAGCCCCCATCATACTGTACGTGTAGTTGGGGTTATTTTTCCCAATGTGCATTACTTTACACTTATCCACATTAAATTTCATTTGCCATTTTGTTGCCCAATCACTCAGTTTGGTGAGATCTTCTTGGAGTCCCTCACAGTCTGCTTCTGTCTTGACTATCCTAAACAGTTTGGTATCATCTGCAAACTTTACCACCTCGCTGCTTACCCCTTTCTCCAGATCATTTCTGAATAAGTTGAAAAGGATTGGTCCCAGGACTGACCCTTGGGGGACACCACTAGTTACCTCTCTCCATTCTGAGAGGGCTTCTTGCACAAGAGCTACGCTCTTTTCGTACAAGTGTAAGCTCTTTTTGCACAGGAGCTCTTGCGCAGAGGGCAGTGTGGATGCACAGCAGGGGTTTTTTGTGCTAGAAACCCCTATGGCTAAAATGGCCATCAGAGGTTTCTTGCGCAAGAGAATGTCCACACTGCCATGGGTGCTCTTGCGCAAAGGCACAGCTCGCACATGGGAGTGTGGACGTCTTCTTGCACAAGAACCCTTGTGTAAGACGTTCTTGCGCAAGAAGCTGCCAGTGTAGACATAGCCTGACAGACTGTTGGGAATCATTAGGAGAGGAATGGACACTAAGACAAGAACACATCCTATTGCATCTATATATGGTCATGGTGGGTGTCATAGGGCCGACTCTTTCCCATGGTGCCTCCAGCTGGTTGCTCTAGGAATTAGCTTGTTTGCCTCGCTGGATGCCTCCTTCTAGCTGGTGTCTCCCTGTGTTCTCTTTGACCATGGTGTCTGCTTCAGGACATGGCCCTCCAGCAGTGCCCATGCCAGTCTCTCTGCACCCCCTTCTGGGGGGTGGGCGTTTATCCTGCTTGCACTCCAGGGTCCTCCCTTCCCCAGGGCTCCTGGTTCTCCTCCCAGGAACACCCCAGTTTCCCTGTTCCCACCTTGCCTCAGTGACCCAGGTCCAATCTTCATCTAGCCCCTGCCTCAGCAAAACCGCAGTCTGTAATGGCCACTCATCACTGGCAAAGGGGTGTGGACCTGCTGCCTTTGCCTAACCTGGCTGCCTCTCTACAGCCCTAGTAGCTTCAGGCCTTGCAGCCTGGGGGTTGCTTGGCCGAAGCTTCCCCAGCTCTTCCTGACTTCCCCAGCCCTGCTCTACCTCCAGGAAGCCTCCTACTTCCCTGGCAGTCAGAGCCCTACTACTACTGCAAACTCTGCAGAGCAGCAGTGAGCTCCCCCTTTCCTGCAAGGAGTCCTTCTTTTTAGAGCCCCCAGCTGGGCCCTCATTAGCCAGAACTGCCTCAGCTGGGGCGTTGCTCTCAGCCCTCACTCAGAGCTGGGCTTTTGCCCTTAAAGGGCCAGTGCAGTGCAAACGCCCTGTCACAGTGTGCCCATATCTTGACTACTGTAGGCAGATCTTGTCACCGCATCTAAAAAAAGATCCAGTGGATTTTTTTGAAAAGGTCTAGAAAGGGCAACAGAAATGATGAGGGACAAGGAACAGCCTCTACATGAGGCGAGATTAACAAGCCTGGGATTTTCAGCTTGGACAAGAAATGACCAAAGGGCAGGGGGATATGGTAGAGGTCTAGAAAATCATGACTGCTGTGGGAAAAAAAATACGGAAATGCTATTTACTTCTTCACTAATGTAACCCCCAAGGAGATTACTGAGGTAATCAGGGAGAGGCTCTGAGTTTGCCTTGGCTCCCCCTCCCTACCAGGGTCCGAGTCTGCCCTGCAACCCATAGGGAGTGAGATGCCCCTCCAGGGGGAAGGAGAGATCATTGTTGAGGGGAGTCTGGAGACAGCCACGACAAGTGTGTGTGGGGGGGACTGGCTGTGTGGGACCTAGTAAGCCCCAGGCCTGCATGCAGGGTTCCCCCTGAGGACTGGCCTCTAGGGACCTGACGGCAGGATCCCTCAGCTGGGTTTTATGTCTCCACTGTTGATTCCCAGTTTGTGGAGTTTGCTGGGAGGCTTCCCCTGCCAGGAGGAGTTGGCTTCAGCTCCTTGGGTGAGAGGAGTCACCACATGGTCAGCTCTGCTCTAGCAGCGAGTTCAGGGCTGCTGCCTGCTGTGTGGATCTGAATACTGTGCTGAGAGGCTACAGTTTGAATTTTGGTGCAGTTGTGTGGTCTGCATCTTGAGCCCTGCACCCCTTCGCGGGGAGGGGAAATTCTGGGACCGAAGCAGCCTGATTCCTGTGAGAAGAGAGCAACCCTTTGCAGTGACTGAGTCATCTCTCAACCTGAGGTCATTCATGGAGGCTGTGTCTACACTGGCATCCCTTCTGGAAAAGGGATGCTAATGTAGCACGTCGGAATTGCAAATTCCGCGGGGGATTTAAATATCCCCCACGGGATTTGCATTTACATGGCTGCCGCTTTTTTCCGGCTTGGAGATAAGCCGGAGAAAAGCGCCAGTCTAGATGGGATTCTCCGGAAAATAAGCCCTTTTCTGGAGGATCTCTTATTCCTACTTTCAACAGAGGGTGAACAAGGGGTGGATCATTTGATGGCTGCCTCTTCTGTTGGTGCCTTCTGAAGCACTTGGCATTGGCCACTCTGGGTAGACAGGACACTGGGCTAGGAGAGACATTGGTCTGACCCAGTCTGGCCGGTCTTATGTTTTTATATAGAGCCCAGATGTATCTGCCCATTTCTGTAACCCAGAGCTGAGACAGAGCCCAAAAGTCCTGGCGGGGGGGGGGGGGGGGGGGGTCTGTCTTTTTCCACAGAATCAGTAACAAAGTAAGACTATATATTAAAATGTGAAGGCTAACCAGTGTCACTTAAGTGACTTGTCACAGGTTGGTGTTAGAGCTGAGTGGGTCTAATGTTTATTTAATTTTTTTCTTTTATGTAGGAATTAGATACAGTGCTCCTGTCAGCTAACTGCTTAGTTATCTGCCAAAAAACACAGTTTCCCAGTGCCTTAGTAGCCCTAGAAAGAGGTGGCATGTGTGTGTGCGGGGGGGAGGATGCCCCCCAGTTGCTTTTTGAATTTTACTGAGCATGCTCAGTTACCCTGCTGAAGCTGCTGCCCTCAGTCTTCCCCCAGGCTCTCACTTTCTCCCCCCCCTCAGGGCATGCACAGCCCCTCTACTCCCCTAGCAAAATCTGAAATATGTCCCTGGGAACAGGCAGAGTGGGACAAGGAAGAGGCGGGGTGAGGGTGGGGCCCTGGGTGGAGAGAGGGTTGTTATGGACCTTGCAACCCCCCGGGGACATCCCTGCTGGTGGGTTTCCCCTGCGGGGCTGTTTCACAGGGATGTGCCGGGTGCATTCTCAGCCAGCGAGGAGGAGGGTCTGGGTAGCAACCTCCAGTCAGGAGGCCTCGTCTGGTCAGGGCTCCCCAGGTGCAGGCAGATCAAGGGCTAGTAGTGGGCTTGGCAAGGGCCATTGCAGGCTCTTCCTTGTGCAAAGCCTTCATGTTAGAGAGCCCATCCCCCTGATGTCCTGCCTGGACAAACGCGCCCCTTCATCTGCCAGCTGCCGCCTTCTCACCGGGCACGTGTCCTGAGCCAGGTTAGACGTTCGGTGGGACTGGACGTTCATGGGGGTAGCCAGAATACGGGGATTGTAAAAATGAAAGAAACGTGGGGGAAGGGATAGAAAACCTCAGGCCCAAGGTTGAAGTCAATCTCCAGACCAGTGAGACCTTCATGAGGGCAGATTGTCCCAGAGAAGAGCAGGGTTTCATATGCCTTCCGGCGAAGGATCTGGGGCTGGCCACTCCCAGGGTACGTCTGGACTGCAAACCTCTTTTGAAAGAGGCTTTTTTCAAAGATACTTTCAAAAAAGCCTCTTTTGAAAAAAAGCATCTAGACTACAAGCAGTACTTTTGAAAAAGCAAGCTGCTTTTTCGAGAGAGAGCACCCAGGCAGTCTGGATGCTGTCTTTCGAAAAAGCAGTTTGCATTACATAGCGCCTTTTTTCAAAAGAGCACTTTCGAAAAAAGGCGTTATTCCTCGTGAAATGAGGTTTTCTGCAGTCGAAAAAACTGCCGCGTTCTTCCAATTTACTTTCAAAAGAGTGCAGCTGCAGTCTAGATGCAGGGGAAGTTTTTTCAAAAAAGGCCACTTTTAAAAAAACAAACCCTGTAGTCTAGACACACCCTCAGAGGCAGAACACTGGGCTAGATGGAGACAGATCAAACATGGCAATTCCGAGCTGCTTATATCGAAGAACCAGGTGTTTCTAATGGACGTGGCATTTCAACCATAAGGGTATCACTTGCTCCCGGGAACAGCGAACCCCAGTGTGAGGAGTGAACTTGATCATTCCAGAGAGGGCTTTATTCCAAAGAAATCACAACAGGTCACATCTTCCAAAGTCCTGGAAGGAGGCGGGAGTAAGAGGAGGTTGTTAGCCATGTAGTTCAGCCTTGACTGGGCACATTTGTGTAATACCAAGACAGTTCACTTGGTGTCCTACTGTCACAAGAGGACGCTGTTGTACGGTTGATCAGGTTGCACACCAGGCATTTAATCAGTGACACAGAACCAAGATCCACAGTAGCTCAAATGTACCTTTAACAAGTTTTATTGCCAGCAATTGTTCAGGAGCAGTTTTAGTTTTAAAAGCGATATATAGTAATTAGTCATTTAAAAGGCAGGTTAAAAGCAATTAAACTTAAGTTGAATAGTTAACAGTCTAATTCTCAACCCAATGGTAACACACACTCTCATAAACACATTCACACATACCACTCACCCTCTGGGGCTGGCCAAACCCCAGGTAATGTTGGTTAATTTGATGGAGGTGGAAGTCTGACATGCACATCACCCCAATATGCCGAATCAATAGACTCCAACTCCCGGTGAAAAATGGTGTGGTCTATATCCCCTTGGGGGAGGTGGAAATCAGTCCATGTGGAGTGATATCCATTGGTTACACGCAGTCTGTGTGGGGTGATGTCCATAGGATGCATTCTCCTCCTTCAGGTGTTCTCCCGACCGATCTTGGAGAGTCCTGCTTATAACACCCAATGCCGTTTGCCTCACATGAGTGATAAACAATAGAATATCCTTGACTAGGTCTCTCCCTTGTTACTCCTTCTTATCTGGGAACATTGCCTCCTTCTGTACTATTTTGTCTCCTCAGCGCACACAGTTTCTTCTTTCACACAGCCCTTTCTCTCAAAGTTGTAAGCAAGTCCATAATCCTCCAGGGCACTGTCTTGAATCTTAGTATGGCCTGTCTTCAGCTCACTTACTGTTCATTCACTCATGCCAACCATTCACACTACCCATGATTAGTGACACCACGTTTGTTATTTTTCAATCTCAGAAATGACACACAGTTAAACCCTGCATAGACGCTGTGTGCTGGATATCCCGTCAGCTACTTTACCATGTGCTTCTCTCTGACATTGCAGGGATCACGCTGTGGGGTCTGGAACAGCTTGAAATGGATGTAAAGGAACAAACACAGCCCAGGACTGAATGTGAGATCATTGCATCTGACACCATTGAGGACAAGGCCAGCGCCCTCAATGTCACGGCATCGCTCAAGACCAGTTTCCTTGGGGGCTGGGTTGAAGTAAGTGGATCTGCCAAATACTTAAATGACACCAAAACATCCAAACAACAGGCCCGAGTCACTCTCCAGTACTTGACCACAACAAGGTTTGAGGAATTAACGATGAGCCATTTAGGAGCAGAAAACGTCACTTATCATGCTGTGTTTGAGCAAGGCACGGCCACCCACGTGGTCACGGCTGTGCTGTATGGCGCCCAGGCTTTCTTCGTGTTCGATCGAGAAGTTTCTTCTTCTGAGAGTGTGCAAGAGATCGCAGGAACACTCCAGATTGCAATTAAAAAGTTACCCACGTTTTCTGTAGAAGGGGCAGGGTCTCTCAAAATGGATGAAAAAGACAAATTAAATGCTGACAAATTTAATTGCAAGTACCACGGTGATTTTGCTCTTGAGAAAAATCCAACTAATTTCCAAGATGCAATAACCATTTATTCCACCCTTCCAAAGTTGCTGGGTGAGTTTGGGGAGAACGCTGTACCCATGAGAGTCTGGCTGTACCCTCTGACCAAGCTGGATTCCAGAGCTGCTCAGCTGGTGCATGAGATCAGCTTAACGCTGATTTCTGATGTTCAGACTGCAATGGAGGACCTGGCAGAACTGGACATGCGATGCAACGACATGGGGAAGAATCCGATTGCCAGAACCTTCCCTGAAATCCAGAGGAAAGTCCAACAGTTCCAAGGTCTGTGTAAGCAACACAGACAGACTTTCCAGAAAAAGCTGGCAGGACTCTTACCCTCCATCCGTGGTGGGGGGAAAGAGGAAGGGGCCCTGGTGGACATTCTGTCACGCAATAATCTTTCACCATTCAACACTCAGAAACTCAATGAATTCCTGGACACAAAGGAGCGAGAGATGAATTATGTGAATTCCTATCTCAGTGCCCTAAAGAATATAGAAGTGGTGTCCTCCCAGACTGAGCTAGAGAAAATAGTGCTGGACCCTGGGCTTGACTTTGTCGTTTCTTTTACTTTTACCTCCTTATACGACGAGGAGCCATATTTATCAGATTTACATCTCTGGCTTCACACCCAGTCTATCAAGGACACTCAGGATCCTGCACCAGCCACTTCTGTCAGTGAGGAACCAAAATCCAAAGCCTGGTATGAGGAAACGGAAATACGTAAAAAAGCTCGAGAAGCTGCAAAGTGCATCTCTGACTTTGCCCATGCCAATGAATCTAACGGGAAGACCCGGTTCATTGTGGCCTCTGTTCCAGACAAGGCCAATCCAGGCGCTTCCATTTACCTGTATGGGGATGGAGAGCTGCTCAGCACCAACTTCCAGCCTCCATCAAAGCCTCTTCCTCCATCATGTGATGAAGTCAGACAGGAGTGTGTGCAGCTCACGCTGAAACCGTCAGCCTGTGGCAGGGCTGAGATATGCGGCTACTGGGCAGAGTACAGACTTTTCGGGCAGGAGAACTGGGCAGCTGTGAATGTCAGTAACACACAAGAGACACTCACAGTCACAGGGCTCCGCCCAAACACCCAGTACCAGTTCCGATATGCGGCCGTGAGCAAACCAGGGCTCAGCGAAAGCAGCGACGTGAGCGACACAGTGAAGACGCTTCCTCCTACCAGCCCCCCTGGGAAACCTGTAGCACTGACTGTAGTATCATCTGCCCTTGCTCTTACCTGGGAGAGTCCATGTGTCATTGGAGATGGAGTCAGTATAAGTGAGTACAAGGTGGAATACAGAGAGGAGTCTGGAGAAGACAAATGGCTGGAACAAAAGATAGGAAACAAAACTGAGTCCTACACCATTGATGGACTGAGGCCACAAACAGACTACAGATTCCGGGTGTCAGCCGTGTGTGCAGACGGAGCTGTGAGTGACCCGAGTGAGGAGATTCGCATCTCAACACTAAAGAAAGGTAACATTTAAATATATTGGCACATTCTCCCCCTCCCTTCCCTAGAACACAGCCCTGGGGTAACTAATTAGGGAAAACTGTATTTATCATTGGAAGGAAATTGCTTGATCCCAGGTGGATAATGTGATTGACACCACCCAGCGCTTTATGAAATGGACTTATAGACAGGGATATGAATAACTCTAAGATGCTTAGGAGAAGCTCCTCATATAATCTATCAATCTTCATGTCCTGATCTACTGGATCTGTAGATCTTATTTTGGTGTGTGTATCATTCTTCTGTGTAGTGTTAGGTATATGGAGTGGGGAATGGTTTATGGCAGGGGTCTCCAACCTTTTTAAGCACAAGATCACTTTTTCAATTGAAGTGCAATGTAAGTTCTACCTCAAACCAAATCCCCTTGCCTCACTTCCTTCTGTGGGAGAAAAATCAAATAACTCCAATTGTGTCTAAAGGAGGGACTGTGAAGGAAATCAAAATTCTCTAAAAGAAAACTGCTGTAAGGGTTAAAAGTTTTCCAGGCCTCTCTCCCTGTAACAGAGAGAAATCAAATTAGCTCTAATCAAGACCCTTACAATGCCTCTCTCAAGTTCATGGATACTCCTAGTCTGTCACAATTTGTCATGTAAACCCTTATCTTTGTCACAGTTTGCCTTGTAGACTTCTCCACTCAAGTTCTGATGTGGCTTTGTTCTGTGAAACTTACTTCTAGCACTCCTGGTGTGAACAGAAATGTCTCAGAGTACCTCTGCTGAGACTTTGATATGTTAAAGAAAACAATCAACAACTGAACTGTCTGAACATACTGTAGAAAGAATTCCTAAACCTGTATCTCCGGGCTGACTGCTATTGTTCTCTGGTAGCTGTCAGCCTGCATGCATACATAATACAGTTTTTCCTTCTAGGTTTCTCTCCTGCCTCACTGATTTGACTTCCAGCCTCGGACCCTTCTGGGGGCTCTGTACCCCAGGGGAGCGAGATTTCCCCCACACTTCCCACCTCTGCTTTGAGGCCCCGCCCCTGCTCCACCCCTTCTCCAAGGCCTTGCCCTGTTCTCCCTTCCCCCTCTGATCCTCACTCACTTGCACCAGGCTGGGACAGGAAATTGGAGTGCGGGTTCTGGTCTTGGGCCAAGGTGTTTGGCATGTGGGAGGGGCTCTGGGCTTAGCCCAGGGCAGGGTACAAGCTCTGGGAAGGAGCTTGGGTGCAGGAGGAGGTTCAGGGCTGAAACAGGGATTTAGGAAGTAGGCTCTGGCTAGGCACTATTTAACTGAGATGGCTTCCAGGTGGTGGAGCAGTGAGGTTAAGGCAGCTCACTCCTGCCCTGTCTCTGCACCACTCTTGAAAGCAGCTGGCAATTACATCACAGCTCTTCCACATTGCACCAACGTATCCCTCCACCCATCAGTACAGTGATACCTAGCACTGTGCAGCGCAGGCAGCTAATTCCCAGGGGCTATTCCCAGCTCCTGGGGGCAGAGTTAAGGCTGTGAGGGCATTTACCTGAACTCGCTACCTCCCGGCATTCATACAGTTCAGTGTTGCTGAACTTGGCTTTCTTGCGGGGCACCAAGTATCCCCAGGCACCTTATCACGGGGTCAGTGAATTGTTGTTGCCATGTAATCTCGCTCTCTGGGTAGCTCGTTAGCTAATACAAAGAGCAGCACTGAGGGGCCCATGCTAACACATCACACTGCCTGGCTCCTAAGCAGGTGTGTGCAGGGGGAAAAATTTGAATCTCAGCTCTGGGCCAGGTGACATTTTCACTCCATCATTGACCCGTGCCTGCCTCTAACACTCCCATTCTGTCTCTCCCCAGAGACTCTGGCTCTGGATCCAGCCACGGCACATCCTGAGCTTGTCCTGTCTGCAGACCTGAGAAGCATGAGCCGGGGAGACAAGAGCCAGGCATTGCCTCACAATCCAGGGAGATTTGATTATTTGCTCTGTGTGCTGGGCTCTGAGGGCTTCACCTCGGGGAAACATTCCTGGTTGGTGAAGGTGGAGGGAGGACCCACCAGAAACTGGGCTGTGGGGGTGGCTAGGGAGTCTGTGCAGAGGAAGAAAGAGGTTGGCTTCACTCCCGAGGGGGGGTTCTGGGTGGTGCAGAAGTGGGGCAGTGCCAGAGACTACCTGGCTCACACCTCCCCTGTCACCCGCCTGTCCTTGAGCAGAGAACCCATCAGGATCCGGGTCTCTCTGGACTATGAAGGGGGGTTGGTGGCATTTCATTATGCTGATGACCTGGCCCCAGTTTTCACTTTCCACCAGGCCTCTTTCAAGGGGGAGAAAATCTTCCCTTTCCTCTGGGTGTGGGGCTCAGGATTCCAGCTGACCCTCTGCCCCTGAGCGGGGCCCTGCCAAAGCAGGCTGGATACACCCATGCAGGATCCGCAGGGCCTGCCCAGCCTGCTTGTCCTCACGCTGCCTGGCTCTGGCCAGGGTCGTCCTTGGGATTTCTGGGCCCTACGCAGCGCTATGAAACCAGGGCCCGAGGGGGGGGGGGCAATAGGAATCAGAGCCACAGAAGAGGGGTAGGAAGAGGCATGTGGCTGGACAGTAAGACCCAGAGGTGCCCCACATTTTTGAGTGTCCCACACAGCTGCATATTTCCCTCTGGAAGAGCTAGGGGTTCTGTCACTCCTCCTTCTGGGCTCGAGTGGGGGGTCTTGTCTCCTCCCAAAAGCTGCCCTGGTGCACCCGCATGGCTGCAGCGCCTCAGTGAAGATGCTGCTGTGCCAAGGGGACAGCGTCTCCCGTGGTTACTGCACCTGCCCAAGGGGCCGCAGTTAGGTCAACACAGCGCCGGCTACACGGGCTGGGTTGTGCACGTATTGCGGTCTCACAGGTCAGGCCCACGCTGGCCTGTACGGTCCCTGGGTAGCACCTGCTGCTGTGCAACTGCCCCTTTTCGGGAGCCCAGCTCTTCCCGGGGCCCATCCCCCGCCTCCTGGGCTGGGCCTCTCAGAGCCTCCAGCCTGTCTCTGACCCTCAGGGACTCCCCTCACTCTGAGCCCCTGCCGCCCCCCCCCCCAGAGGGAACAGCATGGCCCTGGTCCCCAGCCCAGAGCGACTCCCAGTCAGCACCAAACGGGGGTTTATGGAGATTGAATGCAGCAAAGGATCCCACAGGCCTGTCGGCCTGGCTCCCCCAGCCCCCCACGTCTAAGTCTCCCCTGCAGCCAAGGGGGCTCTGCCTGCTCCCTCCCTGTCCTGTCAGAGTCTGTCCAGCCGAGCCTTAATAGTCTTCTCCAGCAGCCCCACCCCGGCCTTGTCTTCTCCCCAGGCAAGGCCCCCCTTCTCCACCTCCCTCTCCTCTGCCCTTGTTGTCCTCTGGCTGGAACCAGTGGGGCAGGGTACTGAGATCTCCTCTCTGCAGCCCATTGGCCTCCCTCTGGCCACACCCGGCCGTGCCCTCTGAGCTGGGTGTGCTGGACACCAGCCGCTGGTCCCCAGTTCTGTGCTGTTCCCTGTAAGAACAAACCCCCTCCCCATCCCCTTCTTAAACCAGTAACACTCTGGGACACTGAGTTCTCCCCTCTGCTTGAGCCGCCAAAACTCCCTTTCTTCATCGCAGCAAGGGTATTTCTTGGGGGAGCAGATTTTTCACGCCTCTGAGCAACAAAGTTATAGGCTGGTGTGTAGCATAGTGTAGACCTGGCCTGAGATTCTCTGTTGCAGGGCAGGAGCCGTCTCTTGGCATGGCCCAGGCACTGGTGTAAGTGCCAGGAAGAATCCCTTCGACAGTCTTTGTGTGAGGGTCAGTCTGAGATGTGCATGGCGCAGATGGCGGGAGGGAAAGTGGAGGGACCTGTCGGCAGCGCCAGGCTGCCATTGGCAGTGTGATCTGTGCCCATCCTAGAACAGCTGCACCTGGAGGCTCTGACCCACAATGAGCTGGAAGGGGGTGAAGAAGCCAATCAGCTCATGTCATTGGCCCTGTACAGATGTGCTGTGTGAGGCGAGGAGTCACTGTGATGCTCAGTTACACAGACTCAGGGGGCACTAGCTGGATGCCAGCTGTAGGGTTCCAGGACTATCAGAGAGATGCTCAGCATTAGGTAGATAAGTAAAGCGCAGCAGAAATGCAAGGCCTGCAGGCTGAGGCCTGTAAGATTTCAGCTTCCCCACGGGGATAGGAAAGCTTGATGTGAACAAGTGACTGCAGAAGGGCCCTGTGCCCATAAGAGCCCAAGATGCCTGGAGAGACGGGCCCATAGGTGATGTTACGGAAAATCTACCACAATGTTCTGTGAGATAATGAGATTGTACCTCACTGTAACATGGATCACAGCACGTCCTGACCGCAGGGTGTGCACTGTGCACAGGTGCCATTGGAAATGAGAGGCACTAGAGAGCCTGTGGGAAACAGGGCACCCTGTAGTTCTGAGGGATGGAAATGCGGCTGAGGACAAAGAGGGTTGACCCCTTCATGCACATGCCGAGTATGTTAGAAGGGGTCAAAATAACAATAGAAAAGCAGGTTCACAGAGTGAGCAGAACTTGGAGCATCCCAGGGAAAATCCCCAGCAGGAACCATCCCTCTCCTGACCTTCAGTGGGGGAGGAATCCATCACTCTAGGAACATCTGTAAGGCTGAGAGTGCGACTACACTGGTCACTTGGGCATGGGAATTGGCAGGGCTTCTATACGCTTGAGTAACTGTAATCACGCTTGTCTCTAATAAAACGTATCATACAGACCAGACGTGGTACTTGTGAATGTCTGTGTCACTGTCCATGGTCTTCATGAGCTGCTAGAGGTTCTGCATTGAAAGCCACAAGCAGAGGTGACTGTTGCTTCATGAATCTTAGAAACACAGAATCAAAGGGCTGGAAGAGACCTCAGGAGTCATTGAGTCCAACCCGCTGCCCAAAGCAAGACCAAACCCAACTAAATTGTCCCAACCAGGGCTTTGTCAAGCCATGATTTAAATACCCCTAGGGATGGAAATGCCACTTTCTCCCTAGGGAACCCATCCCAGTGCTTCCCCACTCTCCTAGGGAAAGAGATTTTCCTAATATCCAAACTAGACCTCCCTGTCTACAACTTGGGATCATTGCTCCTTATTCTGCCATCTGCCACCATTAAGAAAAATGTTTCTCCATCTTCCTTGGCACCTCTCTTCAGGAAGTTGAAGGCCGCTATCAAATGCCCCTCACTCTTCCCTTCTGCAGACTAAACAAGCCAAAATCCATCAGCCTCTCCTCTTAAGTCATGTGCTGCAGTCCCCTCATCATTTTCATTGCCCCCCACTGGACCCTCTCCAATGCAGCCACACCTTTTCTATAATGGGGGTAGAGGGATTGGTAACATTCTTTATAGGAAAAGAATGAGGGGGGAAAGGTAATATTAGGGACACAGTGGTAAGGCGGCTCTGAGTAAGTGGATTGTCACTTTGATAAGAATACATGAAAACTCTGTGAGCATGACAGAAACATTACACCTTGTGTACAAATTGATATGCCTAATGTGATGTTATAGACGTTAATCTATGAAGGAATGTGCGTTTTCTTTTGACACATGCATTGTGTATTATGGAAAGGGTAGGGACAATGAAAACAAAACATGATACATAATTAAAATCCTATTACGGCTCCAAAAAAGGGCCAGGATAGGCTGTGTTTTTTCTTTCAGATGGCTGGGTGTTGGGGAAGCGGGAGCTGAAAGTGAAAAGCAACCAGAACTCTAGAACAGAGTTCTCCCTAATATCTCCTATCCTTGGGCAGGTTGAATTTTTGTATGTGTAATACTGAGGTAGTGTGTGGGTGTGTATTACCAGTACAAACACAAAACACATAGTTGTAAGCAGGGTCTGAATCAATGCTTCCATTAAAGACAGCTGTAGAGAAAGAAATCCTGGGTGTGGTTATGCAAATGCAGTTGCTCCTGCTTCCCTGGTGTTTTGCCTCTTCTAAGCACTTTAGTTGTTGTGGGGTCACAAATTGTGTTAGCACTACATGGAGGACTTGCGGGAGATGTCCAGCAATGCTTGAAGCTATTGTGGAAATGAAGAAAGGTCAGACCATGTGTGGTGGGGTGCTCCCTCCTGCTCCCACTGGCAGACAGGGAGGGATCCCAAGTCCACGAACTTAGATACAGTCTACCTCTCTAGAACCTGGCTCACCGGCCTGAGTCCACAAACATAGTCTCAAAGGGCAGCCCTTTAAGGCAAGGCCTGCACTGGCAGATCAGGGTTATAGCGGGGTCACACCCCTGGTAGGGGGATCCGGGGCAACCCTACTCCTCCGGGTCCTGACCCAGGGTCCCGTGAGTGACAAGACGGCATGCCACTCCCTCAGTGGGGAAGTCCTGCCGAAACGCGTCGAGGTTCCTGGGGCGGAAGAGGCGGCTCCCGCTCTTGCCCTAGGCCACTTCCTACCTGATTCACTGCAGCTACTTTCCACATACTGGCCAGGTTTGCTGCCCTCCCTGGGGTGATGTCTTCTTGGTGGGCAGCCTCTGCAATGTCCCAACTCACCTCGGCGTCTCTGCTTGCTTCTCCTGGGGTCTTGGGTTTCTGCTGGTCAAGAGCTTCCTTCATAGGTCCTCCTCCTCCGGTCATCAGCCCACACTGAGCCCTTCCCCAGGCTTTTATAGTTGAGCTGCAGCCTGGGCAAGCTCAGTAGGGCTGCGGGGCAGGGGCCTCTGCAGCCAGGTAAACCTAGCTGGGCCCTGCGGATTCAGTGTGGGGCTGTCTCGCTCCGTCACACCGTGTTTAACTCAGTTCAAAGGAGAGACCTTGTCAGTGGAAATACACTTGGATGGACAGAGGCTCTACTGCCAGAGCCCTATAGATTAAACTGGGTAGGGAGATGAGTCAGCCAGGCTGCATGCCCAGAAAAGAAAACAACAGAACACCACTTGTCATCAACTACAGCCCCCAACTTAAACCCCTGCAGCGCAGTGGCCATAATCTACAACCTAGTCTCGAAAATGACCCCTCACTCTCACAGGCCTTGGGGGACAGGCCGATCCTCCCCTACAGACAACCCCTGAACCTCAAACAAGTTCCTTCCAGTAACCGTGTAGCACATCTCCATGGTACTCATCTAGCCCTGCAATCAGGCCCGGGGCAAACTCTGTTCACACGTCTACACCAGCAATTTCATCACTAGACCCAACCACATCGGCCACTATATCAGAGGCTCATATAATTGAGCATCCACCAATATGATCTGAGCCATCAAATGCCAGCAATGCCCTTCTGCCAAGTATATTGGCCAGACTGGACAGTCTCTATGAGAAAGAATTAATGGACACAAATCCGATCTCCAAAAAGGCAACACACAGAAACCTCTTGTGGAATATTTTAACTTGCCTGGGCACTCACTAATGAATCTCAAAGTCACCCTATTGTTTCAGGCCAATTTCACAAGCCAACTCCACAAGGAGGCCTCAGAGCTCAACTTCATTTGTAAGTTTGATTCCTTCCACAGAGGTATGAACAAAGACATTGGGTGGATAGCCCGCTGCATTCCACTTTCCACATCCTAATGACATAAAAAACCAAACAATAGGTATTTAAAACACTTTGGGCCTTCTCTATCAGCTTCATGTAGCATGGACAATCTAACTGACTGTTCTTTTCCCTTTCTCCCCTTTTTTCCCTCTCTCTCCCCCATCCATTATTTAGTTAGAAACTGGACCTTTAATAATTCCATTAATCTGAGAATGGGTTGTGCCCATGAAAGCTCATGATGCCATCTACATGTTTTGTTAGTCTCTAAGGTTCTGCTAGACTATTCATGGCTTATTAAGATTTCCTGTTACAGACTAACAGAGCTACCCCTCTGAAGCTTTTGTCCTCCAGGCGTGAGCTGTAAGACCATTCAGCCTGTTCCTCCCCACTGTTTCAATGAGAGAGTTGAAGAAAGGCTCCATACGGAGTCCCTTGTGTATGTAAACATACTCCAGTGAATGCTGGGGTCTCTTGTGGCTGGACTCTGCTTTGGACTAAGAGCTGAAATCACTGAGAGCTCAGATCACTAGGTTTGGCCCAGAGTCAAATCCACACAAGCCAGTGGAAGATGGGATGAGCAGCCAGCAGGGTGGTGAAAGAGAGGTGGGAGGAGCAGCCAGCAGAGCGGCGGCAGTGAGAGGGCGACGACTGGCCAGCAGGGCAATGCCAGAGAGCAGCGAGCAGGTGGCTGGCGAGTCACAGCGCAGTGGGGGAGATGCCTCCTACCCCCCTAGGAAGGGAGGGGACCTCTGCAGATCCCCTCTGAGCTCTGGTCTGCCCTGACCAAGGGTCGGGACTCAGTGGGGTGCAGAGAAGGGCTGGGCATGGGAAGGGACATTTACATAGCTAGACTTGAGAGCCTTGAAAAGGACACTGCCTAGCCTACTTGAGCTGGGATATTTACTCGTGGGTTTAGTTGTGAACTATGTTGATGATGTTTTCCTACGGATCCTGTTTATTGTGTTTTCCAAAATTAATGCAACCCTAACTTCTTTCCCCTTTTATTAGAAGTTTCCTTTCAACACTCAAAGTCTGTGCTTGTGAGTAGGGAAGCATGGCATCCCAGAGGCATACAGGAGTTTTGTGGGAATTTCCCAGATTACTGGGTGGGGACTTGAACCAGTTCTGTGTTAGATAGAGGGATGGAGAAAAATGCCTAGATATTGAACCCAGCCCTGGCTGCTGCCTGTGGTACTTGTCAGAAGAGTTACATTTTTATATATAAAACACTCCAGAGGTGTGGAAGACACATTATTAAAACAAGGGATAGTTAACAAGGAACAATGCTTATATGCTTATGATTGTTTAATATGAAATCAAATAAAAATAAAATGAACACGACCCTTGGAGTACACTGTATCATCATTCTTTCTAACAACACAAGCTAGTGAACACACCAAAATGCACACATAGCACAGCTTTAAGATGCTAAAGAAATCTATGATTCAACTAGAAACAGTCATGATCTCCTTGCAAATAATATAATATTTACTGACACTGGAAAGGAGAGTAAAAGGCATTCACTCAGGCTTATACAGTTTCTCTGGGGAATGTTTAGGATCCATGCTGTGCAAGAACTAGTGAACCAGAGAACTGTACAAACACATAAAAGTTCTCCTGATTTGAAACATTAATTGTAGTATTTCACCAATTCAAAGAGTAGAAGCCCCGGAGCAAATTACCACCCAGCTTCTGGATTTAAAGACAGATCCATGTTTGCAAATAAGGTTTCATCCTACAAAAGAACTAGCATCACACACAGGACTTGCTACTTCTGACTCATAAGAGTCAGAACTCTGCCAGATAGCAAAGATCTGTCCTTAATGCAATACAATATAGTCTACCATGTATTAATTAGTAACACAAGATTTTAAAAAAATTAAGATCAGAGTTTTAGATAACCTTCAACATTCCAAAAGATTCCATTAAAAGAATTTCCTTCCTTCCTTCCTTCCTGAAGCCATTAACACCACTGTAAATTTTGTTTGACATGTGATCATGCAAATGTCCCAGCACACTCACAACCCATGTCGCCTGCTTTCCCTCCCTCCAACCCGGACAGACACAGAGAGTCTCACTCCTATCTGGACTGCAGCAAGTGAGTCAGGACACCCCAAACAAATTCCCCTGCCTTTACCTCACTGCACAGATGCCAACACCTCCCACCCCCTCTCTCCCCACCTACCCCTTTGCAATCTGCTCCCCCCAGGCCAGCCAGGGGCTGGGATAAATCCTGCTTCTCAGACTTGCAGGCACCAGCAGCCTCGCTAGGAGTTACAGGACATGGCACAAACTCTTCACTTCACCCCAGGACACAGAGCACAAACTCTCCACCCCCTCCTCACCCCAATGCCGGCAGCCACCCACCCTCTATGTCCCCTACCTACCCCATGCAGTCAGCTTCCCCCCACCCCACTTCCCAGCCCAGGAGGCTTGAGGGCAGTGCTGGTTTCTGTCTCTACCTCGGCTTCTCTCCCCTCTCCAGGCAGACAGGACTCCCCAAACTGCCCCCCTCTGGCTACCCCCAGCAATTCCCCCCTCCCTCCTCATCTTCCCAAATTCCCTACCCTACAACTCGCCCCCCCCCACAGCCACTTATTCCACCCTCCCTACCTGCTCTGGGAGCTCCTCTGTTTCCAGCAGGCAGTGGCTGCTGCTCAGGGAGAAGGCACCTCCGCCAGCCGCCAGCTGAGCGCCCTGAGCCTCTGGGCAGGGCTCGTTAAAGGGACCCGGCTCTGGCAGCTCATTGTGTCCCTGTGGGACAGAGTCTCTGAGCTGCTGACAGCTTTGGATCCAAAGCCCGACAGAAAGTGTGGGGGGAAGAGAGGGAGGGCAGGTCACTGGCTGCCAGGGGAGGGAGAGAACTGCCCAGAAGTGGCACCGCACAGACCCTGGAAATAGTGAATGTACCTGGCCAGCAAACAAAGCACCTGAAACCAAACCGCTCAGAGCCATCTCTTGCACACGGACACTGCCTGCCTGTGCACACTTGCCTGCAGAGAGACACATTTCCAGGGGCTGGCTAAGTCACCCAGTTTGTGGATGGGGGGCTGGAAAGGAAAAGGTGGGGGTGGAGAGTGACAAAGGCCAAGGATATGAGCAGGATGGGTGTGAGAGGGGGCAGAGAAAAGAGAATGAAGGGAGGGTCTCTGTGTATGTCTGTGTGGGGGGGGGGGGAAGATCCCTCTAATCTTTTCCATCCATGTGCAGAATAACTTTTTTAGGTTCACCAAGGCGTGTGTGCATGTGCACCACCAGTACAAATACAAACCTGAGCAGCGGGCACTCTGCTAATCTTCTGGGCAGCATCTGAATCTCTCCTGAGCAGCCACAAAAATGCCCAGTTTATAGGGAACTTGTGCGGTTATGTGGAGTGGTTAGGGGTACAGGGGAGCTGGTGGCTGCAGATGCATGAAGATATGGGGGCATAGGAGAGTACAGTCACCAAATGCGGGTGCAGCCGTGTACGGAGGTGAATGGGGTTCAAGGGTGGAGGGGGGTGAGGTGCCTGGGGATGGTGGGACAGAGCTGTAGAGGGCACAAAGTGCCCCAGGACAGGATGGGCCAGGGGAGGGATACAGTGAGGGGTTGAGGTAGGATGGGGTGGGGGTGTTAGCACAGAGAATTTAAAAGGTGAATGAGGTGTGTGGACGTGAGGGGTCTGACTGATTTCTCTGTGCTGAAGATCACAGCCCCCTTCCTCAGATCCAGGGTCTGTCCCCTGCGCTTTGCCCCAGTGCCCTGTAACCCCCTTCCCCTCCCCAGATAAAGGGGGGGCTGTGTATAAAGTGAACCAGGATAAGGTGTGTGAGGGGATGAGACAAATTCAGGGGATTTGAGGTATAGAGGCAGCAACAGAGAATACAGGGACCCAGCGACTCATTCTGGGGGCTTGAGGCCCAGACCCCTCGGGGCAAACCCCGGCCCTGCCAGGGCAGGCAGGGCAAGGAGACCCCCGTACAGAGATCTGCTCTAGTGCCCGATGGGGCTGCGGCTGGAAGCGGCTCGGGGCCGTCAGCCCATGGGCCCCACAGCGGCTCTGGGGCGGACGCAGCGCCGGGCGCCACTCCCAGGCGTGGGCAGGCTGCTTGGCGGGAAAACTGAGGGGAGCGGAACTCTCAGCAAGGCGGGAAAATCCGGTTGGAACCGGTTCCCAACGGTCGCTGAACGTCCCACAGGGGGAGGGCAAAGCCCAAGATGGAGCCCAGGGGTCAAAGGGACCCGACTCCATTTTGTTTTACATCAAATCACTGGTTCAACGTTAAGATCATTAACATATAGTCATAAACATCCACCACAGTTATAGATATTCCACATTAACTACTAACATCAGGCACTCCATGATTTTTTCTTAAAAGCAGGATACATAATATTACAGGATCTCCTTCTGCTCCTTTGAACAGTCAGGTACAAGTGATGGCAAACAGCGTCAACCAGCACAGAAGCAAATCCTAAGAAGAAATGCTGCCCCAGCACACGCAGGACTAGAAACACGGGGTTCCTACTGTGGCTGCTAGATGGTGACGAACCCTCACACTTCTCCTTTCTCCTCATATAATTTTTGTTTTCATAATGTCCCAATTTCCTATGACCAATGGGGCTCTGCTGTGTAACAGGTGGAATAGCCAATTGTATTGGTATTTTATAGTGTTTAAATCATTAAGAGGGGCAACTCTTTTGCCTAGGCTGAAGCATCTTCTCTAGCTTCTGGATCACCATATCGCATATTGTGTGCAATGAGACTATGGCTAAGGCTACACTGCAAAGATAAATTGGAACTCCCAAAAGAGACTTTTCTGAAATTTGGCCCGTCTACATGGGGCCAAATTTCAAGAAAAAAAACCTTCTTTTGGAGCATCCCTTCTTCCTAGTGAAATGAAGTTCATAGGGATGCCGAAAAAATGCATCTGCTTTTCCAAACATTAGCCTATGTAACTGCGTGTAACAACTAGGAGATGTTTTTGTTTTGGAATAAAATATAAGTTTCTAAAGAATTTTCATCCAAATTGATTCCTGATTTCAAATATTAAACCTGTTTAACATTCACAGGACTTTCTAACAGAAACTGTTTGAATTCAAATTTCCCTCCCTCTCAATTTCTGGCTCTGGTCCTGCTTCTGGGGGGTTGTTGTCTGCTGGTGAGAACAAGTGTGAGAACTGTTGGTTTTTCTCTCTGGCCCTGCCCTCATCTTGCTGTGGGACCTCTGCAGGGCATTTCCCACCTCTGTCCTTCACACCCCAGTCTGGCCAGTGGCAGAGAGACACTTGTGTAACTCCTGGCAGCAGTGAGTCTGGGTGAGGGAACGGGCAGCAAAGCCAGTGTGGAGGGGAAAGGGCTGTTTCATGGGGCTGAGCACCAAGACATCTGAAATGTGCTAAAATGTCTAGTCCAGAGCAACAAGAAATGGTTGGAGACAAAGCCCACAGTGGGGTGTGAATAAGAGAGGCCAGGGGTGTGTTTGGGTCTCCCCAGGGCTTTACACTCCTCCTTGTCCTTTGGTGCTGGGAGAACAGGCTGCTGGAGCACAGATGAGAGGATTTTCCACCAGGGACCCCACACACCATGTCCCCGGAGCCACCATTTCAAGCTGCCCCCTTCACAGCAGCTCCCTGAGTTGGGGCTGACTGGGCCATGGCAAACTGAGCAGGCTAGGCTGGGGCACGCAGGCTGCAGGGAGACAGTTTTGCTGCTGCCCAGGCTGGGCCTGCTCTGGGAGAAGTGGAGGAGTCAGTCAGCAGGGGCCGTCGCTCAGACCCAGTCACTAAGCGGCCATTTTACAGCTTCCCCGTTAGTCACCGGGGAAAGGTTCAGCCTGCCTCCTCCTGCATACTGCTACTAGAAACCTCCCCCCACAGCCGCAGCCCCTGCCTTGCTCTGGCTGGGTGCAGTGTGTGTGTGTCTGTGGGGAGATTCTGAGCACTTGAGCTGTGTCCCAGGTGGGAGTGAGAGGGGAGTGATTTACCCTCACCATTGTGCCACACAGCCCTGAGGGAGAGGGCGGCCATAATAATCATGGAATCATAGAAGCCATTTAAAAACCAGACAGCTCTCCTGGACTCCTTTCCCCCTCATGTTAGCATCCTTGGGATCCTGCCCATCAGTTCCCTGAGGGAATCATCATCTGCTTTTCTGAAGTCCAGGGTCTCTATTTTGCTGCTCCTCTTTCTGCCTTTGGTCAGGATCCTGAACTCATAACGTCATAGAATCCTAGGGCTGGAAGAGACCTCAGAAGTCATCAGTCCTCTGCCCAAAGCATGATCACTGCTGCCCAGGTTGCCACCCACATCTACTTCCCCTACTATTTCCTCCCTGTTTGTGAGCAGCAGGTCAAGTGGAGCCTTGGAAGCAAGGCTAAGAGGAAAAATAACTGAAGAGAGTTGGAAGTTTTTCAAGGGACATTAAGGGCTCAAAAGCAAACTATTCCACTGCATAGGAAAGATAGAAAGTATGGCAAGGGACCACCTTGGTGTAACCAGGAGATCTTACAGGATATAAAATAAAAAAGTAGTTGTATAAAAATGGAATCTAGGTCAAATTACAAAGGATGCATATAAGCTAATAAATGCAAGTATGCAGGGAATAGTAGAAGGGCAGAGTCTAGATAGAGACTGATGGAGAATTTAATCCGAGGGTTCGGATGGGGGCCCAAAACCCCTACCAAATCAATTCCAGGCACCCTTCTTAAGCAACCAGCTTTATTCAGGAATGCATTCCAGGGCAAAAATCTCTAGGATACTCAGGAAAAAGTTTTTGCAACTGCCCAAACAAAAGGCAAGGTCTTTTGTACTGCCTTGCATGGTAATTACCCCTTTTTCACTGACCACTTACAAATGAATGCATATACAGGTCACACCCCTTTGCACCAAATTCCCTCCAATCATTATTTGTCCCTTCACAGTCCCTTTGCAGGCCTTACAACAGGTTCAAACCAGTTTCACCTATCCCCTCCTTTTGTGTACCTGAAAGTAGGAATAAGAGATCCTCCGGAAAAGGGCTTTATTCCGGAGGATCGCGCCAGTCTAGACGCTTTTTTCCAGCTTTTCCCCAAGCCGGAAAAAAAGCGGCGGACATGTTTATTTAAATCCCACGGGGGATATTTAAATCCCCCGCGAATTTCCCTATTCCAAAGTTGGAAATTAGCATGGCTATTTCGTAATAGGGGCCAGTCTAGACGTAGCTAGTGTGTGGTAGTAGAAATAGGGTAGGTTTAGAAATTAAAATAAAAAAAAAACAAATTAAAATTACTTAGAAAAGTTAGATGTCTTCAAGTCACCAGGGCTGATGAAATGTGTCCTAGAATTCTTATGGAGCTGATAGAGGAGTTATCTGAGCCTTTAGCTACCACTTTTAAAAAATAATGGATACTGGGATTCCAGAAGACTGGAAAGGGGCAAATATAATGCCCATCTATAAAAATTCACACATGCTCCAGTGCACAAAATAAAAAGCATTGCATGTATGGATGGAAAAGATTCAGGGGAACATTGTGTTACCCCCAAAAATTCCCACTGGAGACCGCCTAGGGTTACACTAGCATGGGTTTATTGCTTGAGGAATTAGCACTTCACTATTGCACTACAAAAGTAGAGCTAAAGAGGATAGAGCTGTCACCAAATGTTTAAACTAAAGGGGAATCAGATCTCTCTCTCTCTCTCTCTCTCTCTCTCTCACACACACACACACACACACACACACACACACACGTACCCCTCCATTCATTCACACACATTTATTCCTGCCCTCGGGCACTCACACACTTACAGGGTGTGTCTAGACTATAGAGTTTTGTCGACAAAAGTGGACTTTTGTCGACAAAACTATACCTGCATCTACACTACCGCTGAGTTCTGTCGACAGAACTCAGCAGTTTTGTCGACGCAATAGTTTTGTCGACGCTGGTAAACCTCATTTTACAAGGCATAACGCCTTCTGTCGACAGAATTCTGTCGACAGAAGGTGTTATTGCATGTAAACTGTCCTTTGCGTCTACACTATCATGTCGACAAAGCAGCTTGCTTTGTCGACAGAACTGAATGTAATCTAGACGCTCTTTGTTGACAGAAGCTTTGTCGACAGTATCTGTCGACAAAACTTCTGTCGACAAAAGCCTGTAGTCTAGACGTACCCACACAGTCTAGACTGGCCAAATGTTGGAAAAACCTTCAACAGAAGGATTGAAAAAAAGTGGTAGTGCAGCTGTTCCCTGAAAGTGTAGAAGGGCTGGGGATAGCAAGTGTTGGAGAGGGGGGAAAACAGAGAGGGTAGGACTTCAAGGAAGGGGTGGGGTCTTGGGGAAAGGATGAGGCAGATCTTGGCTTGTCCTGACATTTAAAAAGTGATTTACATTGGGCATAAAAAAGTTTGGAGACCACTGCTGTAGATCATCCCTGACAAGTGTCTGTCCAACCTGCTCTTCATTATCTCTCAGGGGCTCAGGAGCGCCTTCAGTTCAGGGGACACTGCCCCGGCTGGCCCCGATTAGCCCCTATTCCTGGCCTCTACCGCTCCACTCCCATGGTCCACTCCCTGCGACCTTCTCCCCGAGGGCTCTCTTGTCTGGTCGGCCGCCTCGGTCGGCGTCAGTGCCTCCGTGTGGCCGCTCGAACACTGCTGCCCATTGGAAGCCTCCACCCCCAGGCTCCTCCGTCTGATCCCCCTCTCCTGGTTGCCATCTGCCGGTGCCGATCTCTTCCCCTCCTGTTCCCGGCACTGCACTGCCACCATCAGGGTTCCTCGCTGGCCCTGTGTAGGAGGCTGAGAGCAGAATCCCCCTGCTCTCCCACTGCCCCCCCTTCTCGTGCCCTCCCCGCCTCCCTTTTGAATTCCCCGCCCGGCGTCCTGACGCTCTCTACCCCAGCTGGGGCTGCCCCCGGTCTCCTGGGTCCTAGCGCCCGCCAGCTTCCACCCTGGCTGGCCGGCGCATGTGCGGGGACCAAGCCGGTCAGCCCTGGCTCCGCTGCCCCTGCCACCGTGCCACGCCATGCTCTCGGCACCGGCGAATCTTGTGTGTGGGGCGTGGGGCCTCGGTTTCCAAAGCTGGGAGTGCGGGGGTGAGTTCCCCCGTCACAAGCAGGTTGGACGGACACCTGTCAGGGGTGGCTAGATCAGGGCTGGGGAACCTTTTTTGAGTCAGGGGCCACTAACCCACAGAAAAATCAGTCGGGGGCCGCACACAAGTGAGAAACAGAAAAACCCCTCAGTGTGGCCCTGACTGAGAAGCAGAAAGGCCCTCCCCACATTCCCCTCACACACCACAGCCTGGGGGGCCAGGCTAGTAGATTTTGTGCCTGGATCCAGCACCATGGGGGGAGGGGGGGCGGGCTGAGCCTCCGGTGCTAGATCCAGTCAAGCTGAAGGCCATATCTGGCCCCCATGCCTGAGACTCCCCACCCCTGAGCTAGATGGTGCTGGGTCCTGCCATGAGGGCAGGGGACTGGACTCAGTGATCTCCTGAGGTCCCTTTCAGTCCTAGTGTTCTGTGAGTGTATGAAATAACCAGGTTACATTTAATGATGGTTCTGACTGTTACATTTCAAAGGGCTTGTTGCTTTTAGCAAGAAAGGGACATAATTATAATTTGCTGCTGGTTAGAGAGACAGGAGCCAAGAAGCAACCCCCGGTTGTATTTTGCAGCCATGCTGGACTCTTCTGGGCAGGTTACAAGAATGCTGTGACAGGCCAGCAAGCCGGGTGTCTCCCAGGACTCAGGAAGCCATAAATACCCGGTGCGCAGTGGTTCGGTAAACAGGCTCAAGATAAAATGTGTCTCCAAATCAGGAGTCTAGTGGGTTGTGCCCCATGGCAGTGGGGTTACCAAGACCTGCTGAGATTTGCTAGAGCCTGGGTCTGCAGCCAGAGCACCATGACCTGGGCCGAAGCCCAAAGTGTCAGGACTTAGCTTTTAGGCCCCCACCTGGGACTGACTCCCTGGGGAATGAAAGCAAACTCCTGCCCAGCATGGCCCCTTTCCCCAACTCTGTAAGTGGGAGGCAATAGGAAAGGAAACACGTGTCACAAAGGGACGGAGGGTAATTTCACCCTTAGGTGACATACAGGTATTAATATTGTTAATTATATATGTTTGTATTGGCCAGATGTAATCACAAACATCGGCTCTGATTCTGTTGCTGCACATCATGACAAAAAAATGGGAGTTGAGTTAGTTGCGATTTCAATCATACCTCATCTAGTAAAAGAAACCAGCAACGTGTATTCCTTCTGCTTTCCACAGGAAGTATCTCAGCTGCCTTTGTTACTCACAAGCTAGAGATTGTTACAAGTTTACATTTTACAAAAGAATGTATTTGACTTTCTCTTGCCGCTTCCTCTTTTACATCATTTAAACAAATAGTTAATATTTTAGGACTTAATATTTGATAGAACTTTACTGCACAATAAAAGTACAGTACAAATAAAGCAGGTATTCTGGCTTGTCCTATGAGACTGTGTAACTAACATCCTATGCATTAAATAGCTTCCCAGATTGTCCAATCAGCACTTGGACAGGTCCTTTGACATGTGGTGGCACCTTTAAAAGATGCCCAGCGAATGAGGATATTTCAGCAGAGAAGGCTGGTTTTTGCACACAAGTGTGCACAAGATAAATATTAATAATAATTTTGTGGTATCACACTAGTTATAATCAGAGTGCATAAATTGGGTGATAAGGGAGGGTGACGTTCTATGGGGTGCTTTCAGGAATCCGCTCAAATGTAGCAGATACATCATTACTTCGAGAAAAACCTGAAATAACAGGTTGAGACCAGACGGAATAATGAGGTAAGACAGAAATAATAAATGTGACAGACAACCACAAGTGGCCCATGGTAACGAACTGACGCGTATGATAGTAAGTTGAGTTCGGTGACATCTTGAACTATTGGAAAAGACAATTCCCCATTAGTAAGGTGAGGAAATACAAATAAAGAGAAAGGAAACATCCCCGACTGAATGTGCATCTAACATAAAGTCAGCGTGGGAGATGATAAGAGGGGCATCCCAACCCGGGGCGGTAGGAGGAGATGCCATCTTTGGGAGGTGCCAGAATGAGGCCCTTGGTGCTGATAAGGAAGATGATGGCTAACACGTCGGGTTGCTCTAGGAGGAACGGGGTGAGTCTGTGGTATGGAAATACAGATTCACATTCCCTATTCGTCTTATGAAATATGAGTGTTTGTGACTCTGCTAAATTTATGAACAAACTATATTTGCAAATGAGCAGGAGTTCCTATAGTGTGAGTGTTGCATCTGTGCCCATCAGAGTTCCTAACCACAGAAGAAGCCAACACTGGGCCTGATCCTGGCACAAAGAAGCTGTCAACCCTAAAGGTGGTAGCTGGAAATTCATGAGCAATCTTTGATCAGACAACACCAGCAATGGCTGTTAGCCAGGCTGGGTAGGAATGGGGTTCTTGGCCTCTTTTTGTCAGTGCCTGGAAATGGGTAAGAGGGGAGGGATGACTGGATGATTCCCAGTTCTGTTCATTCCCTGGGGTGCCTGGCACTGGCCACTGTGGACAGACAGGACGCTGGGCTGGATGGACCTTTGGTTGACCCACCCTGGCCACTCTGATATTCTTATGTTATATTTTCTCAAGTTGGTAATGTCACTGAGGTCCTTTCTCCACAGACCACGGTCTTAACATTGACCAGAGATGGGTGAATCCTAGCTGGGTCTCCCAGTCATCTAGTAACCAGACATTGCAGCATTACCAGAAATGGCAATGGTGAAATAAAAAAGACTAAAACAATTCATTTAGGACAACCCGTTTCTTTCCATTGAATCATAAAACACAAGAACTGAAAAGGGCCTTTAGAGGTCATCAGGTCCAGTCACTTGCCCTCACAGCAGGACCAGGCACTGTCTAGATCATTTCAGAGCTGAGAAAGGAAAGGAGTGATCTAATGACAGAGTAAAGATGTTTCCTGTCAGTAGGACGATTGTCACAATTTGGTGAAAAAATTCAGGGAAGTGTGTAACTATTGTGCAAAGATGTACGGGTATGGAGCACATTGACAGACTGATCTAGTAATTGTTGCAAAAATGAGGCTATGTCCACGCTACAAGGGAAGGAGTGCTTTCAGGTATCCAGAAAAACCCTGCTGCATTCGGGGAACACATCTGTGCTTCTGCATTTTTTCACGGAAGAGCAGACGCGTCCTTCGGGGAGCCCTGTATACCTCGTTCTACAAGGAATAAGGGCTCCTGTGAAAGAGGAGGCTTTTCTGCCATTTGGCCCCAAATGTTGGAAAAGACTCTTCCGGAGCAACAATTGGAAAAAGCAGTAGTGTAGACATAGGGTATGTCTAGACTACAAGGATCTATGAGATAAAGGTATGCAAAATGCCATGTGGATGGGGCCAAATGGCAGAAAAGCCTCCTTTTTTGGATGATCCCTTCTTCCTCGTAAAACAAGGCGTGTGTTCTACACACACACACACACACACACACACACACACACACACACACATACGAGCAAACACATTCCCTGGACACAGTGGAGTTTTTTGGGATGCCTCTGGTATTCTGAAAAAACTCTGCAGTCTAGATCAGTGGTCTCCAACCTTTTTAAGCACAAGATCACTTTTTGAATTTAAGTGCAGTCCAAGATCTACCTCAAATATAAACACCTTGTCCCGCCTCCCTCCTGTCCCTTCTCCGAAACCCCGCCCCTGCTCACTCTATCATCCCTCTATTGCCCATCCTCCCTCACTTTCATCAGGCTGGAGCAGAGGGTTGGGGTGCTGGCTCTGGTATTGGATTAAGGGATCTGGAGTGCGAGAGGAGCTCTGAGCTGCTCTTGGGTCAAGCAGTTGGGATGTAGGAGAGGGGGTTCTAGGTGCAGGCTCTGGGACAGTGTTTGGATGCAGGGGTGCTCGGGGCTTGGAGTGCAGGAGGGGGTTAATGACTGGGGTAAGAGTTCCCCTGGTGGCTCCTGGGTGGTGGTGCAGTGGGGCTAAGACAGGCTCCCCCCTGTCCTGGCCATGGACCACTCTCAAAAGCAATCAGCAAACTTTCTCAATCCCAACTCCTGTTGTGCCCCCTCTCTGCTCTGCGGAGAAAGGATACAGAGTGGGAGGGGGCATCTTGACATCTGTGCAGAAAGCAGGATGCTCCCCAGGGGAAGGGGCAGTTCCAAGACAAAGGACAGGAGCTGCGCAACAGTGTGAGGAAGGGCAGTTGAAGTGCCGGCACTTGACAGCCTCTTGGCCAAACCAGTCAGGATCACCTGCCAGAGGCTCCAAGATCTACCAGTCGATCCCGATCGACTGGTTGGTGACCACTGGTCTAGATGTGCCCATAGCCTGAGACAAAGAGGTGAAGCATTTGATTCCAGACTCCGGTTCTGGCAACCTCAGGAGGTCTTCCAGCTAGAAAAGGGTGAATTACACACTCTTCCTCTTAACCGTTAAAAAATTGCTTGCTCAGCTGTTTCATTTCCCCAAGAGATTACTGAATGCTGACTGATCTTAAGTAACCCAGGCAGCTGTTTCCTCAAAAGGTAATAGTGAAATAAAATTTAACCCCCCCCCAAAACAATTAATTTAGAACACCATGTTTCTTTCCATTTTCTACATCGTTCTACCTTTTAAATAAAGAAAGAAAATGCAAGTACATTTTGAAAGGAAAAGTATCAGGGGGGTAGCCATGTTAGTCTGGATCTGCAAAAGCAAAGAGGAATCCTGTGGCACCTTTGGGACTAATAAATCTGTAAGGGTATGTCTACACTACAAAGTTAATTCAAACTAACAGTCATTAGTTCAAATTATCTTTAATAGTGGCTATACATACAAACTGCTAGTTCGAATTTAAATCGAACTAGTGGAGCGCTTAATTTGAACTAGGTAAACCTCATTCTACGAGGAGTAACGCCAAATTTGAATTAAGTAATTTGAATTAAGGGCTGTGTAGCCACTTAATTTGAACTAGTTGGAGGCTAGCCCTTCCCAGGTTCCCCCGGTGGCCACTCTGGACCAGCCCAGGAAAACTCTTCTGCCCCCCTCCCAGCCCCAGAGCCCTTAAAGGGGCAGATTCTGGCCACAGTGCCTGTGCCAGTTGCAAGCCTGCCAGTATCCAGCCAGCAGACCCTGTACCTGGCACACCATGAGCCAGGCACCCGCTGCCACCCAGCCCTCCACCACTCCCCAGGACCAAGCTGGAAGCCCCCAGGAGCCTGCCAGGGGCCAAAAAAGATGGGCGCCCACAGAGATCGTGGACCTCATTGAGGTTTGGAGGGAGGCCTCCAATGCCCATGATCTCCGCACTAGGACAGGAATGCGGCCATCTACAGCTGCATGGCTGCCAGCCTGGCCACCAGAGGCCACATGTGCAGCCAGGAGCAGGTGCACTGCAAAATTAAAGATCTGCGGCATGCCTACATCAGGGGCTCCCAACCAGGGGCTGATCCAGACACCTGCCCTCATTATGAGGCCCTGGACCGCATCCTGGGGGCTCACACAGTCCATGCCCCCCAGGTGGTGATCGACCCTGGGGCAGAGGGACCCGTCCCTGACACGGAGGAGAAGGAGGAGGATGCCAAGAGCCAGGAGCCTGCAGGGAGCCTGCCCAGCACCCAGGACCCCCGAGTCATCCCACAGAGCCCATCAGCTGTGTCGTCTGATGCCGGGGATGGCTCCACATGAGTGCCATCATGGTCCCCTCATGTGGGGCGGGGGGGAGGGAGGGAGAGGGAGTGCAGGGACCATGCGCCTGGGCCTTGCCCACCATGGAGCAGCAGCTGGGTGTCATACAGGGGCCCTGGCTTGTTCCCCACACACCGACCTTGCTTTGCAGAGGAGGGCTGAGTTTCATCCACTGTGTCCCCAGGGAGAACTGACCACTGCTCTTGTTTCATGACAGCTGCAGCACCTGTGAGTGCAGGGTGCACCACCCTGTCTAGAACAGCCACCCGCACCCGGACCAGCAGGCACACCTGGAACCAGGAGGAGTACCATCAGCAGCACCCATGGCTACTGGAGCACCAGCTCCGCATCCAGGAGCACTGGGTCCGGGAGGACCTGCGGCAGTGGAGCTTGGAGGTGCTGGAGGAGCAGGGCTGTGCCCTCAGAGGCCACCTCCAGACCTTGGTGGACAGGTTCCTGCCTCCTCCTGCTCCGGCCCCTGCGGCCGTCCCAGCTCTCGCTCCTCCTTCCACCCCTGCTCCCTCTCCCGCTTCCTCCACCCCCTCCCCCAACCCACCCTCTACATCCACTTCCCCCTGACACCTCTGCACCCACAGTGCTGTGAGACGGGAGAGCCAGAAGGACCCCCAACCCTAAGCTTTCCCTTCCCTTCCCTTCCCCCCCTTGCCTCCCCCTTCCATCTCCCTCCTCCCAGGTTTCCCCCTCCCCTCTCTCACCCTCATTTCCCCCTCCCCCCACCTCAGTTCTGTGCAATAAACAGAGATTTATGTGGGCAAAAAGGTGTTTTTATTTTACATTAGGAAGGAGGGTTAGGGAGGGGAAAGGGGAAGGAGGTGAGGGTGGAAGAAGGCCCCAGTGAGGCATTCCAGGGATAGTTCAGTCCTCCTCCACCTGGAAGCTCTCCCGCAGTGCTTCTCGGATCTGGACAGCCCCCCGCTGGGCTTCCCGGACGGCGTCGGTGCGGGGCTGTGCATACAGGCCAGCCAAGTGTTCTGCCTCAGCCATCCAGGCTGGCAGGAAAGCCTTCCCCTTCCTCTCACGTAAATTGTGCAGCACACAACATGCTGCCACCACGGGAGGGATATTGTGCTCGGCGAGGTTGAGGCGGATGAGGAGGCATCTAAATCTGGCTTTCAGGCATCCAAAGGCCCCCTCCACCACAATGCAGGCCCTGGTGAGCCTGGCATTGAAGGCCTGCCAGGAGGGTTTGAGGTGCCCTGTGTATGGCTTCATCAGCCAGGGCTGTAGGCGGTAGGCTGCAACCCCTACCAAGCAGACGGGCATGTCCACGTCCCTGACCCTGATGTGGCGGTTGGGGAAGAAGGTCCTGGCGTGCAGCCTCTGGCACACAGATGAGTTGTGGAACACCCTGGTGTTGTGTACCTTGCCAGACCAGCGCACATTGATGTCCATGATCTGGCCCCGGTGGTCAGACACGGCCTGCAGGAGCACCGAGAAGTAGCTCTTCCAGTTTATATACAGGAGGCCTGGTGTTCCAGGGCACGGATAGGGATGTGCGTCCCATTGATTGCCCCCCCTCCGCAGTTGGGGAAGCCCAAGGCACTGAACCCCTGGATGACCAGGTCCAGGTCGATGAGGCAGATGACCATGCGGAGCAGCACCCGGTTGATGGCCTTGACCACCTGCAGAGAGACACACGAAACCGAGAATCACTAGGGTGCCCAGGTGGCTGGGGTGTTCGTTCCCTGTCACTGCACCACACCCCAATCCCAGAAGCAACCCCCGCTGTGATCCTGGCTGCCGAGAGTGGTGTATAGTACAGTCGGGACAGACCAAACCCTCCAGTGCAGGGGACTTTTGCCTCCTCCCCCCCATTTTCCCTCGGGCAGCCCATCTCCTCCTTGCAGCCCTCCTCCCCCTGCCGCTCCAGTGGCCAGTGAGTGCCATACCTCTATGAGCACTGCTCTGATGGTGGATTTCCCCACGCCGAACTGGTTCCCGATGGATTGGTAGCTGTCCGGCGGGGAGAGCTTCCATAGGGCGATAGCCACCCACTTGTGGAGGGGAATGACGGGCCTCATGCGAGTGTCCCATCGCTGCAGAGCAGGGGCGAGCCACTCGCAGAGCTCCAGGAAGGTGTCCCTCTTCATCCTGAAGTTCTGGGTCCACTGTTGGTCTCCCCAGCGCTCCAGAACGATGTGGTCCCACCAGTCCCTGCTGGTGTCCAGACGCCAAATGCGGCGGGGCATGCTGGCATCTGGGCGCTGCTGTGGCTCCTCTATGGCCCCCAGGGAGTCCAGGGAAAGGGGCAGGAGACTGACGTGCACTAGCTGATGCCAGGCAGCCTCCAGCCATTGGTGCCAGGCTTGCAGTAACAAATCCAAAAACTACATTAGAATGCCCAGGTGCAGCTCTGGCTCCATGGTGCCGAGTGCTTCAGTGTTCCCAATGAGAACGACCAAAACAGACAGGCAGAGAGGAAGACGCTTTGCTGTCCCTCGGCGAGGTTGGCAAGCAAGCGAAAAAGCTGAGAACCAGCGGTCCAGGGGGGTCCCTTTAAGCACGAGCCTCAGTTGGCCTCAGACAGCAGCCACACAAAGCAACTACTGACCTGATGCCCTGCTGGAACTGGTTTCAGCTGCCTTTAAATGTAACCCAGCGTCCAATCAGTGTGGACGCACTAATTCGAATTAGCATTTTGCTAATTCAAATTAGTTTTTGTGTATAGATGCGCTAATTCGATGTATCTTAATTTTAATTAACTAATTTGAATTAAGTTAGTTTGAATTAACGGTGTAGTGTAGACATACCTCCGTGTATAAGGTGCCACAGGCCTCCTTGTCGTTTTTGAAAGGAAAAGTTATTTTGAATCAAAAAGTTTTGACTATTTGAAAAAAATCCAGCTCAAACAATTTGACCAATTCAAGGTGAGTTCACACAATGTTTCAGTGACCCAAATGCACATTTTTCAGCCCAAACCCCCTTCTTTCAAAAATCAGTTTTGTAAACACATTCTAGAGTGTGCTCCTCTTCAAACAGGGCTGTTAGCTCTAGATCCTTTTTATCTAGAAATTGCTTTTATCTCCCTAGAAATTGTGTCCCTGCAAAAGTGACCTGGTTAGAGCACAGGGGCCTTTGGCCTCTAGGACAGGGATGTTCTGTGTCTGAAAGCTTTCCCAGAAATGCAACAACCCGGTGCTAGTGGAGGCGGGTATGGGTGTCACGTGATGATTGTTTCACTTTCAGGTTTGCTGAAGATTCTGTGCCAAGCTCCTGGAGAAAGCAGCAAAGTTTCCTGAACTCGCCTGCTGAAGTTTTATGATTAGAGTCAAGGGACTGATCCAGGTAAGGATTCAAGTAAGTCGTTTTGTCAGAATGGAAGCTATTGGCCTCTGCAAACATTGGAAGTTTTTGTTTGTTAGATTGTTCTTTTCCTGGTGACACTTCTGTCTGCTATTTAATGGAGATTGAAGGTTTGTGTGTAGTCCTGAGTGGGATACATTATTCCGGAAGCTTTTCGTGTAGCCTTGCAGGGAACCATGAGCCAGAAAGAATTGTGGACCCGTCCTGACATAGGATGTACACCAGAGACTTTTAAAATAGCAGTTTATAACATCTCTGCTGAGAGCCTGCATTGAGAACTTGGTGATTCGATGCATGTAATGTATTCTCCTTACTCTCATGATTTCCTTTCTTTTATTAATAAACCTTTGGATTTTAGCTTCTAAAGGATTGGCCCAGAGTGGTCTTGTGCATAAGATCCAAAGTGTAAATTGATTGGGACCTGTGGCTGGTTTCTGGGGACAGAAAGAACCTGTTCAGGGTAGGTGAAATTGAGTTCTAAAACCTCTCATCTGTGTGCAGGCCCAGGGCTGATTGCAGCACAGGAAGAGCTGGGGTGTCAGAGGGGTTTGCTCATGAGGCTTCAGGATGGCTGGATAGGAAGCTGGAGGGCTCAGTGTGACTGGTGTATGGCCAGTTTGGGAAGGTCCCAAGTTTGAGCAATTCTCCCTGAGCGGATGCCCTCAGCTGTGCCCAGACCCGGCCCGGTCTGTCACACCATGCACCAAGTGACACACTGGGGCAGATAACTTGAACACCGGTCAGTACATTTCTGACATGTGACAGGTCAGGCTGTAATTAAGTCACAGATATTTTTAGTGTAGTCCCCTTACTAAAGGTGCCTCTGGCTTTTTCTGGGAGGATCTGTGTGCTGAAATCTAGCCCTACAGACTACAACTCCCATGAGCCCTTGAGGAAACCAGGAAGGGAAGGCTTGTCCAGGCATGTGGAGAGAGGGTCTCAGGAGCCTGGGGGCTCTCCATTTTTGGGACAGAGGAGCCAGGCTGCTGTGGAGGAGCTTTATCCAGTCCAGGAGCTGTTGTGTTGCAGCTACAGCCTGGGACTGAGAGCCTTTGGGACTTAGATCGAGCAGGCTGCTTCTGGGGCAGCCCTATTGGAGAGAAAGTCTGGCTGTGCCTCTGGCTCAGAAGGATACACCACAACCAGCACACAGGAGCGGGCTGTAAGTAACTGGGCTCTTTGGGAAAGTGCTGCCTGGGACAGACCTCAGAGATACTGACTAACTCTGGGTCCAAAGAGAGGCAGAGTGGCCAGCCCAGAGAACTAGAGCTCCTGGCATTTGATGAAATGCTGGCTCCAGTGGCAGAGGGAGTTTGCAGCTGGCTGCACAGCTTGGGCTCACCCACGCACAACCTACAGAGAATATCCACTCCAGCAGGAGATCTTCAAGTGTCTGGACTCTGAATCCAGAGGAGTGCACACTCTGGGGTGGGATAAACGGTGGCAGTGCAAATGCAGCTAGATCAGTTCCTATTACTTCTGTGTACTTTGTTAATTGATGTTATTCACTGTTAATCTGTTAAACCCTGTTTGTTTAAGTTGTTACGTGAAGGTGGGTTAATTTTAATGTAAGCAGTTAGATGTATATTATTTATAATCATTTGTCCAGGGGTTAGATCCAGATTATTACTGGAATAATTGTATTCTTGGAGGCTCCCAAGGCACACCATTAAGTGTGTACAGGGCATGCCAGGTGGAGGCACTGCTATTGTATGTTCTTTATGAGCAAGGGGCTGTATAGGGATTCCCCAACTAAACAACATCACCACTGGGGTACTCAGGATCTCCTTCTATGTTAAAACCATCAGGTGCCCAGGCACGCCTGTGAGTGTGACCTACCCTCAAGGACCCAGGAAGGAAAATGGGGGTTACATGAGTAAAAGTCAGGGACAGATCAGAGGCACCAGGCACAAATCCCCAGCCCATGACCTGTCAGGACTTTGAACAGCCCTGACTAAGCGTTGGGGGAGGGGGAGGGAGGAGGGGAAGGGCAGTGGGTGTCACTGTTGGGGATACCACTGCTGCTGGAGGCTCAGGAGCCATCGCTCAGGCACCCCCTCAGGCCAGCTCCTAAGAGTGGCTGCGGGAGCAGAGGGCAGAGATGGCTGCAGGGCCACCAGTGCACTTGGCTGCAGAACCGCTCCAGCAGCAACGGGCGTGTCCGTCCCAGTGGCCATCTGAGCAGCTCGATCTGGGGCCAGGCCTGGGCAGCCCTGGGGTCGGCCACAGCAGCTAGTGCAGAATTCACTGAAGTCAGAGATTTCGCTGAGATTTCTGCAACCTCCTTGAAAGACACGAAACTCTGATCCTGTTTGTGCTGCTCTGAAGTGGTGTCAGCGCCCCCGGGCGTTCAGAACCCACGGCCTCCCCATTGCGAAATCGGCTCTACAATCATGAGACCGTACAATGGTGATTTATTTACATTATTGTTTCTGAACCTATAGGACTCAGGTTTTCTCTGAATCCTAGAATCATAGAATCCCAGGGCTGGCAGAGACCTCAGGGGTCACTGAGTCCAGCCCCCTGCCCAAAGCAGGACTGACCCCGACTACATCATTCCAGCCAGGGCTTTGTTCAGCTGGGACTTAAACACCTCTAGGGATGGAGATTCCACCCCCTTCCTAGGGAACCCAGCCCAGTGCTTCCCACCCTCCTAGGGAAATAGTTTGTCCTAATATCCAACCTACACCTCCCCCACTGCACCTTGAGACCATTGCTCCTCATTCTGCCAACCGTCATGGCTGAGAACAGCCTCTCTCCAGCATCTTTGGAACCCCCCTTCAGGAAGTTGCAGGCTGCTCTCAAATCCCCCCTCACTCTTCTCTTCTGCAGACTAAACAGACCCAAATCCCTCAGCCTCTCCTTGTAGGTCATGTGCTCCAGCCCCCTAAGCATTCTGTTGCCCTCCGCTGGACTTTATCCAATGGGTCCACATCCTTTCTATAGTGAGAGGCCCAGAACTGGACACAGTACTCCAGATGTGGCCTCACCAGAGCCCAATAAAGGGGAATAATGACTTCTCTAGATCTGCTGTCTCACCTCCTGAGTGAGTCTGGTTCATGCCAGTGACTGTAGCTGCGGACAAAAGGCCTTTAGCTCCATGGCCTGAGCAGCCAGGTTCCTGATGAGCGCTAATGTGATGCTTTGGAACTAGCTTGGTTTTCTGGCAATGTGTGTTTATTAAGCCAAGTTCAGACCATGTTGGAGTTTGTAGGGGCAGGGTCTAGCACCCTGAGCCCCCTCCATGCGTCCAGAGACAGCTCTCCTCCCAATGCAAACACTGAACCAATGGCACCTGTTCACACACCCTCCGAATGCATCTGAAATCATTTTGCATGTGACGGGATCTCCCTGGTTACTGCAGGCTCTCACCTGAATTTATGAATTGCCCCAAGACAAATCATGAGCTTTCGTGGGCACAGCCCACTTCTTCAGATGACTGGCAGCCCACGAAAGCTCACGATCCCATCTACATGTGCTGTTAGCCAGGTGTTGCTTTTGAAGTTCACCCTGTACAGACTAACTCGGCTACACCCTGAAGCCTTTAAAATGGAACAGTTAGAATCATCATGAAGTGTAACCCAATTAGTTCACAGACTCACAGAACACTAGAACCGGAAGGGACCTCGAGAGCTCATCGAGTCCAGTCGCCTGCACTCACGGCAGGACCCAGCACCGTCTAGACCACGGGTGGGGAGCCTCAGGCCTAGGATGCAGCCCTCAGCTTGCCAGGATCCAGCACCCAAGGCTCAGCCCCTCCGCCCCCCAACACTGGGGAGTCTGCGCTGGTGCTCCAGTCCCCCTGCTGCCTGCCTGTGGGGCCGGAGCACAGAAAATCTAGGGTCTGGTGTGCGAGGGGAATGTGGGGAGGGTCGTTCTGCTTCTCTGTTGGGGCCACGCTGGGGTTTTTTTTCTGCTTCTCACTTGTGTGTGGCCCTCAACTGAGTTTCCTGTGGGTCAGCAGCCCCCGACCCAGAAAAGGTTCCCCAACCCTGATCCAGCCCATCCCTGACTTTTCAACCTGCTCTTCAATATCTGCAGGGTTGGAGATTCTACAGCCCCCTGGGCAGTTCATTCCAGTGATTAACCCCCCCTGACAGGTAGGAAGTTTTTCCTAACGTCCAACCTATTTCTCGCAGGCCAGAGAGAGGAGCGAGCGTCTGGGTGCTGAACGATGGCCGGGTCAGGAGACACGATTGAGATGCCGGCCCTGGGCCGCCCCTTCCAGCTGGGGATGCTGTACGACTGCCGCACGGACGCCCTCATCCCAGGTACCTGTCGCTGGGGAGGAACGGGCCCTGCAGAGCTGGCCCTTCTCAGGGCACTAGGAGAAAAGGGAAACTGCCCATCGGCTCCCCGGCCACGGCAGCATCAATGCAGTGCCCTGGCAGCGCTGTCAGGCTAGGAAAAGGGGCAGAGCCACAGACCTGGCTCCTACCTCCCCATTTCCCTGTACGAGGGGGCAGGTCTCATTGGAAAGGCCCCTCTCTGCACCCAGCACATTGGGGCTCACTGGGAGGCATTGGAAGGAATAGCTCCAGCTACGCACACACCTCCTGGTGCTCCACAGCAATGGTAACCCCCAGGAAAGGCCTGGGCCAGGCTGTGCCCAGCTCAGTGCAAACACCCGCTCTGTGCGGGGGCAGCCCAAGCCAGGGTGCGAGGGGCAGGAGGAATGGGATGGAAATGCCACCAAACGACCCCAAGGGCACTGTATGTAACCCCCTGCCAGGTGGAGCCAGCAGCAAGCAGGGCTGGGCTCAATATCTAGGGGTGCATGTTCAACAGTGCAGCACAGAACCGGCTCCAGCCCCCAGCCAGTGACTTTGGACAATTACACCTCACCCTGGGCACCACTGGGAGACAATTCGTAGAATCACAGAATCTTGGGGCTAGAAGAGACCTCCGGGGTTATTGAGTCCAGCCCCCTGCCCAAAGCAGAACTAATCCCAACTCAATCAGCCCAGCCAGGGCTGTCAAGCTGAGACTTAAACACCTCTAGGGATGGAGATTCCTCCCCATCCCAGTGCTTTCCCACCCTCCTAGGGAAATAATTTTTCCTAATATCCAACTAAGACATCAATGTAATTTGTGACCATTGCTCCTTGTTTTGCCATCTGTCACCGCTGGGAACAGCTTCTCTCTATCCTCTCTGAAATTTCCCTTCATACCGTTGAAGGCTGCTATCTACCTCTCCCCCCATCTTATTGTCATCTGTAAACTTGCTGAGGGTGCAATCCATCCCCTCATCCAGATCATTAATAGAAAAGTTGAACAAAACTGGCCCTAGAGCCAATCCTTAGGGCACTCTGCTTGAAACTGATCACCAAACTGACATCAAGCCATTGATAACTACCCATTGGGCCCGACAGTCTAGATAGCTTTCTATCCACCTTCATCCAATTCATTCTTCCTTACCTTGGTGGCAAGAGACTGTATCAAGAGCTCTGCTAAAGTCAAAGTACATCACATCCGCTGAGTTCCCCATGTCCTCATAATAGAAGCTAATCAGATTACTCAGGTATGACTTGCCCTTTGTGAATCCATGTTGACTATTCCTGATCACTTCCCCCTCTCCCAAGTGCCTCAACATGGATTCCTTCAGGATCCCCTCCACGATTTTTCCAGGGACTGAGGTAAGGCTGACTGGTCTGTAGTTCCCTGGATCGTCCTTCTTCCCTTTTTTAAAGATGGGCACTACATTTGCCTTTTTCCAGTCATGCAGGATCTCTCAGGATCTCTACAAATTTTCAAAGATAATGGCCAAAGGCTCTGCAATGACATTTGCCAACTCTCTCAGTACACATGGATGCATTAAATCTTGACCCATGAATTTGTGTATGTCTAGCTTTTCTGAATAGTCCTTTGCTACACCTAAATCACACATGTCTGTCGTCAGAGGGATGGAAATTAGATGTATCGAGTGCAAATGAAGCTGTGATTTAAAAATCCTGTGCTTCATTTCCATAATTGTGGCCACCACTTTTTTCTGAAATGGGGCTTTCTGAAAAAAACTGGCAGTTTAAATGGCGCATTTTCGACAGCAATGCCCCATCTCGAAAGAGTCTATCCTCCTACAGGATATTTGAAAATGGCATTGCTGTCGAAAATGCCCTGTCTAAACTGCCAATTTTTTTCAAAAAGCCCCATTTTGGAAAAAAGTGGTGGCCACCATTATGGAAATGAAGCACAGGATTTTTAAATCACAGCTTCATTTGCACTTTTGATACATCTAATTTACATGCCTCTGACGATAGATGGTGTAGTTTAGACATAGCCCTTAAACTACTCTTACTCCACCACGGGCTGCCTGCCTCCTTCCCATACTACGTTGCCTAGTGCAGTAGTCTGGGCGCTGACCTTATTGGTGAAGACAGAGGCAAAGAAAGCCTTGAGTACTTCAGCTTTCCCCACATCATCTGTCACTAGGTTACCTCCCGCATCCAGTAAGGGCCCTACCCCCTCTCCGATCATCCTCTTATTGCTAATTTGCCTGTAGAAACCTTTCTTGTTACCCCTCACATCCCTTACTAGCTGCAATTTTAATTGTGCTTTTGCCTTCCTGATAACTCCCCTGCATGCTCAAGCAATCACTGACCGCTCTGCTCCCTCAGCTGCCCTTCCAGCCCCTCCCCTTCTGCTCCCTTGGTGGCCCTGCCAGCCCCTCCCCCTTTGCTCCATCACCTGACCTGGCAGCCCCCATCAGTTCACAACATCACTTCTGCTGCATCTGCCTCTTCCCTGTGAGCCCTGCAGGTCGGTCTCTGCAGGTTCCTCCAGCTCCCAGTGACTGTCAGGCTGGGCAGGACCACGGCCCCACAACGGTGATTTCAGAGCTAGTGATCCCTGAACAACACAAGAGATTCCACATGGTGCCTGCTTGGCCCTGTCTGTGAGTGGGTTAAGACATGGCCTGCACCCTTGGGCAGCATCCCCTCAAGCAGGACACCTGTCCCCTCGGACTGTCGCAGGCGGCTGGCATCTGACACCCCCGGAATAGCAAGTTCTGTTCTGTGGAGGGTGACGACCCTCAGGCAGCACAGGCTGAGCACCGTCCTGCTCCCCTTCCCGCAGGCCATGAGGATAAGCCCATGTCACTGCCCCTGCATTCAATACAAAGTGATTTGTGTCCCACGCCAGCCAGATGGATCCCTTGGGCCACACAGCTCAGTCTGCTGGGGCCCGAGGCAGAGTGGGTGTGTTCATGGACACAGCCTGGTCCTGAAGCCTTTGCCCCTCCCCTGCGAGTGATAGTGGAGAGCTTGTGCAAATCCTGCTTCCATCCACCTTCCCCAGGAAGCTGCACCAGTGCTGGCCAGCCCATCACAGAGCATGGGGCAGAAGTGGAGGGGCAGAGACTGGTGATGAGACTGGCTGCAGCCTGGAGAGGATTTCACAGATGCAGGAGTCACAAGATAGAACATTTCCTAGAGAGAGAAGTGGGGGGATATGCTACCGGGTGGCAGAACAACGAGTGGGGCAGCATGGCACCGATTTACTCTCTCATAGAACAAAGGGTCCTCAATGAATTTAAAATGCAGCTAATGTGAACAAAGGAAATACACTTAAAGTGATGTGATGAGCATGAGGAAGTGTCTGCCCCCAGCTAGTTGAATCAGAGATGTAGGGCTGGTAGGGACTTGGGAAGGGGATCTAGTCCCGCTACCTGCACCGAGGAAGGAATAGATGCACCAGGACCACCTTTGGCAGGTGTTTGTTGAACTTCAAAACCTCCAGTGACGGGGATTCCACAACTTCCCTTGGACACCTGTACCAGGGTTACTTTTTGTTCTCCCGCTTCCCTCCCCATTCAGCAGGGACAGAGAACAGTTCACCCTCCCCTTTTTAACAGCCTGTGACCAATGTGAAGACTGTTATCAGGGCTCTCCTCGGTCGTTTTCTCTTTGGACTGACCATTCCTGGTTTTCCACCTCTGCTCAAAGGTGAAAAATCATTGATCTGTTTTGTTGCTCTGCTATGGACTCTAAACCATTGATCGGTTTTGTTGCTCTGCTATGGACTCTAAACCATTGATCGGTTTTGTTGCTCTGCTATGGACTCTAAACCATTGATCGGTTTTGTTGCTCTGCTATGGACTCTAAACCATTGATCGGTTTTGTTGCTCTGCTATGGACTCTAAACCATTGATCGGTTTTGTTGTTCTGCTATGGACTCTAAACCATTGATCGGTTTTGTTGCTCTGCTATGGACTCTAAACCATTGATCGGTTTTGTTGTTCTGCTATGGACTCTAAACCATTGATCGGTTTTGTTGTTCTGCTATGGACTCTAAACCATTGATCGGTTTTGTTGCTCTGCTATGGACTCTAAACCATTGATCGGTTTTGTTGTTCTGCTATGGACTCTAAACCATTGATCGGTTTTGTTGCTCTGCTATGGACTCTAAACCATTGATCGGTTTTGTTGCTCTGCTATGGACTCTAAATCATTGATCGGTTTTGTTGTTCTGCTATGGACTCTAAACCATTGATCGGTTTTGTTGCTCTGCTATGGACTCTCCAACTTGTCCACATCTTTCCTGTGCTGTAACTGTCATGGATTTGTGGGGAAAACACTCCAGAACTGACTCCTCTATCAGGACTCGGGGCAGCCCCTCCTCACTCAGAGCGTGCTGTCCCCAGGGCAAGAACCTTACGCAGCCTCCTTGGTCTCACCTCAGAGCACCCAGCAACTTTCTCTACACTGCGCGTCCCGCAGTGAGTCTGCCGAGGCAGGGCCCTGGGGAGCCAGAGGGCTGTGCCCAGTTCTGCAGCCAGCAGGAACTCAGGCAGCATGTCAAATGGCAGGTTTGTTAGTCGACAGGGACACAGAGCAGAGCAGAGCAGAGCAGAGCAGAGCTTGGGAGCCCAGAAATCCGGAGCACTCAGTAAAGTCCATCTTCAGGGGGAGGGGAGCCATTGCTCTGAACCCCCAGCCTGCCAAGACTGATTTGCTTCCAGCGGCCTGGCCCCTAACACACCCATTGCTTCTCCTCCAGCCTGTGTTACCTGATTGCATCTTCCCTGTGGCTCAGGTTACGAAGAGCAGTCATTGTGAGGCATGTTAGCCATCAGGTAAGAGAACAGTCGAGTAACAGCATCAAATCTTAGTGGGTACAGAACTATTTGATAGTCCCTGGGGGCAGGGCAGCAGGTAATTGCTCCTGGCCCCATTCCCAGGGAGACCCCAGACAACCCCTTGCTGCAGGGTAGAAAGCAGAGCTGGTCAGAAGGGGAACCAGTTTTAAAACCAGCTCCCCACACAGAACGGCTGCCTGTCGCCCCATGCTGCTGTTCTAATACAGAGGGAGCAGTGCGTGTGGCAGCACCCCCTGTCTGCAGGGGTCTAAACTCCCCACACACAGAGGCTGCTCCCTGAGATGCCGGAGCAACCCCTGTCTATGGGGAATGTGGACCCCCCATGGACAGAGGATGCTTCACGTCAGTCTCCCCTTCCTTCCCCTACTCCCCCCCACTGCTGCCTCTGACAGTGCTCCTGGTGTAGTCACATTGTTCTCCTGCTAATTTTCCTTCACATTGGGAGAATTTGCATTTGTGCCTTTAATACTGTCTTACCAGGAAACTGTCAGCTCTCCTAGACTACTCTTTTTCCTCAGATTTTTCCCCCGGTGACCTTACTAGTCTGTTTTTTACATCTATTATTTTTATTCTGCTCTTACTCTTTCCTTTCCTGAAGATCAATATATTAGAAAATTGCCTTTTACCTTCAGAGTTGCAACCAATCCCTCCCCTTTAGTCAGAATTAAGTCTAAAATGGCTGCCCCCTTCTTATTTCTCCTTCTTCCAAAACAGGAAGTTGTGTCTCACATATTCCAAGAGCTGATTGGACACTTTGGGTACGTCTAGACAACAGGCTTTTGTCAACAGAGGCTTTGTCGACAGATAGGCTATGTCTAGACTGCAAGCCTCTTTCAAAAGAGGCTCTTTCGAAAGATACTTTCGAAAGAGCCTCTTTCGAAAGAGAGCGTCTAGACCGCACGCGGAACTTTCAAAAGAGCAAGCCGCTTTTTCGAAAGAAAGCACCCAGTGAGTCTGGATGCTCTCTTTCGAAGAATCCCTATTTACATTCAAGAACGCCTTCTTTCGAAAGAAGCACTTTCGAAAGAAGGCGTTCTTCCTCGTGAAATGAGGTTTACCGCCGTCGAAAGAAAAGCCGCGTTCTTTCGATTTAATTTCGAAAGAACGCGGCTGCAGTCTAGACGCAGGTGAAGTTTTTTCGGAAAAAGGCTACTTTTCCTGAAAAAACCCCTGAGTCTGGACACAGCCATACTGTCGACAAAGCCTCTTTTGAAAAAGAGTGTCTAGACTACAGCCAGTTCAGTCAACAAAGCAAGCCACTTTTTTGACAGAAAGTATGTTTCATGCACCTTCCGGCAAAGGGTCTGGGGCTGGCCATTCTCAGAGAGATCACTGGGCTGAACAGACCATGGACCAGGTCAAATGTGGCAATTCCAAGCTGCCTAAATCGAAGAGCCAGGTGTTTCTAATGGACGTGGTATTTCAACTGTAAGTGTAGCACTTGCTCCCTGGAACAGCGAACCCAGCGTGGGGAGTGAACTTGGTCACTGCAGAGAGGGCTTTATTCAAAATAAATCACACAGGATCATGTCTTCCAAAGTCCTGTATAGAGGCAGGAGTAAGAGGAAGTTGTTAGCCATGTTGTTCAGTCTTGACTAGGCATGTTTGTGTGATACCAGGCCAGTTCACTTGGTGTCCCTCGCTTATAGTGTTGCCAGGTGTCCAGTTTGGAACCAGACAGTCCAGTATTTGAGATTTCTGTCCAGGAAATGAATTGAGAAAATATAAATGTCTGATATTTTCTAATTAAGTAAGTTTTATTATTATTATGAGTATCAGCATGTCCGTAGTTGGTTGGTAGACATGCTCACACTGCGTGAGTAATACTGCGTAAGCCAGGCAGTATGCAGCTACACAATAGAGAGGAGGGGGCCAGGACCAAGGTGGGATGAAATGCCTGGGGCCAGACTCACTCATGTGCCCTGCCAGGACTGTGCGTGGGACGGGCAGCACTCTGGGGTCTGTATGCACCCGAGCCAGCCCCACTCCTTCCTGGCAGGTTCTCCCCCTCCCAAGCTCCTTACCTAGCCAGCTCTGCTCCTCCCAACTCCCTCCCGGCCAGCCCTGCTCCCTACCAGCTGGTTCCACCACAGCCAGCCCAGCTCCCAACAACCCCATCCCGGCCAGGCCCACTCCCCGCCAGCTGGTTCCCCCTAGCTAGGCCCACTTCCCTCAACCCCCTCCTGGCCAGCCCCGCTCCCCACCAGCTAGTTCCCTGCCAGCCATTTAGGGGGAGAGGTAGATATGCTTGAGGGAAGAGATAAGGTCCAGAGTGACTTAGACAAATTGGAGGATTGGACCACAAGAAATCTGATGCGGTTCAACAAGGACAAGTGCAGAGTCCTGCACTTGGGACGGAAGAATCCCAAGCATTGTTACAGGCTGGGGACCAACCAGCTAAGTAGTAGTTCTGCAGAAAAGGACCTGGAGGTTACAGTGGATGAGAAGCAGGATATGAGTCAACAGTGTGCCCTTGTAGCCAAAAAGGCTAATGGCATATTAGGTTGCATTAAGAGGAGCATTGCCAGCAGATCCAGAGATGTGATTACTCCGCTTTATTCAGCTCTGGTGAGGCCACATCTGGAGTATTGTGTCCAGTTCTGGGGCCCCCACTACAAAAAGGATGTGGACGCATTGGAGAAGATCCAGCAGAGGGCAACCAAAATGATTAGGGGGCTGGAGCACATGACCTATGAGGAGAGGCTGAGGGAGTTGGGTCTGTTTAGTCTGCAGAAGAGAAGAGTGAGGGGGGATTTGATAGCAGCCTTCAACTTCCTGAAGGGAGGTTCCAAAGAGGATGGAGAGAGGCTGTTCTCAGTAGTGATGGATGGCAGAACAAGGAGCAATGGTCTCATGTTGCGGTGGGAGAGCTCCAGGTTGGATATTAGGAAAAACCATTTCCCTAGGAGGGTGGTAAAGCAGTGGGATAGGTTCCCTTGGGAAGTGGTGGAGTCTCCATCCCTAGAGGTGTTTAAGTCTCAGCTTGACAAAGCCCTGGCCGGGTTGATTTAGTTGGGATTGGTCCTGCCTAGAGCAGGGGGCTGGACTTGATGACCTTCTGAGGTCTCTTCCAGTTCTATGGTTCTATGATTCTATGATTCTCCCACCTCCCTCCTGACCAGCCCAGCTCCCCGCTGGCCAGTTTCCCCTCCCTGTTTCCTCTTCCCGGCCAGCCCCGCTCTCCCCTAAATTCCTCCCAGACAGCCTTGCTGTCTGCTAGCTAGTTCCCTCCACCTGCCAATCTCCCTCAGTCAACCTGTTCCCCCCAACCTCCTCCTGGCCAGCCCTGCTTCCCTCCTGGCTGTTCCCTTCCCACAATCCACCTGAGATCAAGTGTGTCTGGTATTTTTTTGAACCCTCTGGTAACCTTACTGTCTCATTATTTTTCAGTCTCAGAAATGACACACAGTTAAACCCTGCATAGATGTTGTGTGCTGTGTAACCCATCAGCAACATTACCGTGTGCTTCTTTCTGACATTGCAGGGATCACTCTGTGGCGCCCGAATGATCTTGAAAGGGATGTAAAGAAAAAACCACAACCCAGGGCTGAATTTGAGATCATCGCATCTGACACCATTGAGGATAAGGCCAACGCCCTCAATGTCACGGCATCGCTCAAGGCCAGCTTCCTGGGGGGCATGATTGAAGTAAGTGGATCTGCCAAATACTTAAATGACACCAAAACATCCAAACAACAGGCCCGAGTCACTCTCCGGTATTCGGCCACAACAAGGTTTGAGCACCTAACCATGAGCCAATTAGGAGCAGGGAATGTCTATTATCCTGCTGTGTTTGACCAAGGCACGGCCACCCACGTGGTCACGGCTGTGCTGTACGGCGCCCAGGCTTTCTTCGTGTTTGATCGAGAAGTTTCTTCTTCTGAGAATGTCCGCGAGATTGAGGGATCACTCCAGATTGCAATTAAAAATATACCCTTTGTTTCTCTGGAAGGGAAAGCGGAAATCAAAATGGATGAAAAAGACAAAAAAAATGCTGACAAATTTAACTGCAGGTTCCATGGTGATGTTGTTCTTGAGAGAAATCCAACTAATTTCCAAGATGCCATGAACATTTATGCCACCCTTCCAAAGATGCTGGGTGAGAACGGGGAGAAGGCCGTAGCCATGAGAGTCTGGCTGTACCCGCTGACCAAGCTGGATTCCAAAGCTGCTCAGCTGGTGCGTGAGATCAGCTTAACGCTGCTTTCTGATGCTCAGACTTCAATGGAGGACCTGGCAGAACTTGACATGAGATGCAACGACATGGGGAAGAATCCAATTGCCAGAACCTTCCCTGAAATCCAGAGGAAAGTCCAACAGTTCAAAGGTCTGTGCATGCAACACAGACAGACTTTCCAGAAAGAGCTGGCAGGACACTTACCGTCCATCCGTGGAGGAGGAGAAGAGGAAGGGGCCCTGGTGGACATTCTGTCACGCAGAAACCTGTCTCCCTTCAATACTCAGAAACTCAATGAATTCTTGAACACAAAGGAGCGAGAGATGAATTATGTGAATTCCTATCTCAGTGCCCTAAGCAATGTAGGCGTGGTGCCCTCCCAGAGTGAGCTAGAGAAAATAGTGCTCAACCCTGGGCTTGATTTTGTTGTTTCTTTTACATTCACCTCCTTACACAACGAAGAGCCATATTTAGCAGATTTAGATCTTTGGCTTCGCACCCAGTCTATGAGGGACACTCAGGATCCTGCACCAGCCAATTCTTCTAGTGAGAAACCAAAATCCAAAGCCTGGTTTGAGGACAAGGAAATATATAAAAAAGCTCGAAAAGCTGCAAAGTGCTTTTCAGATTTTGCCCGTGTTAATGAATCTAACAAGAAGACCCGGTTCATAGTGGCCTCTGTTCCAGACGAGTCCAATCCAGGTGCTTCCATTTACCTGTATGCAGATGGAGACTTGCTCAGCACTGACTTCCAGCCTCCATCGAAGCCTTTTCCTCTCCTGACTGGTGGAGTCCAATGTGACAGTGTGCAGCTCACGCTGAAACCGGCAGCCTATGGCAGAGCTGAGATATGCGGCTACCAGGCAGAGTACAGACTTGTCGGGCAGGAGAACTGGGTGGCTGTGAATGTCAGTAACACACAAGAGACACTCACAGTCACAGGGCTCCGTCCAAACACCCAGTACCAGTTCCGATACGCGGCCGTGAGCAAACCAGGGCTCAGCGAGAGCAGTGATGTGAGTGACATAGTGAAGACGCTTCCTCCTACCAGCTCCCCTGGGAAACCTGTAGCATCAATTGTAATATCATCTGCCTTGGCCCTGGCCTGGGAGAGTCCATGTGCCATTGGAGATGGAGTCAGTATAAGCGAGTACAAGGTGGAATACACAGAGGAGGCTGGAGAAGCCAAATGGCTGGAGCGAAGGACAGGAAAGAGAACCGAATCCTGCACCATTGATGGATTAATGCCACAGACGCCCTACAGATTCCGGGTGTCGGCCGTGTGTGCAGACGGATCTGTGAGTGACCCAAGCGAGGAGGTTCACATCTCAACACTAAAGAAAGGTAACATTTAAATATATTTGCACATTCTCCCCCTCCCTTCCCTAGCACAGGACCCTGAGGTAACTAATTTAGGTAAAGCTGTATTTATCACTGGAAGGAAATTGATTGATCCTAGGTGATAATGTGCGAATTGTGATGGACATCATCCAGCACTTTATTAAACGGACCTATAGACACAGATATGCATAACTCTAGGATGCTTGGGACAAAATACCTCATTTAATCTATCAATCTTCATGTCATGATCTGCTGGATCTGTTGATCTTATTTTGGTGTGTGTATCATTCCTACGTGTAATATTAGGTATATGGAGTGGGGAATGGTTTATGGAATGGGTCTCTAACCTTTTTAAACACAAGATCACTTTTTCAATTGAAGTGCAATGTAAGATCTACTTCAAACCCAAATCCCCTTGCCCCGCTTCCTTCCTGCCTCTTCTTTGAGTCCCTGCCCCAGCTCCACCCCTTCTCCAAGGCCTCATCCTACTCCTCCTTCCCCCTTTGAGCCTCACTGACTTGCAGCAGGCTGGGACAGAAGGTTGGGGTGCAGGCTCTGGTCTTGGGTCAAGGTGTTTGGCCTGGGTGGGCTCTGGGCTTAGCCATGGGTGGGGAATTGGGATCCAGGAGAAGATTCAGGGTGCAAGCTCAGAGAAGGAGTTTGTGTGCAGGGGGAAGTTCAGGTTGGGAGAGAGATTCAGGAAGCAGGCTCTGACTAGGCACCATTTCACTGTGACGGACCGGGCCGTGTCTGGGCACAGCTGAGGGCATCCGCTCAGGGCGAATTGCTCAAATCCGGGGCTCCTTACAGCCCCCAGACTGGTGACCTCTCCAAACAGGCCACAAACCAGTCCCACAGAGCGCTTCAGCTGCCTGCCTGAAGCCTCATGAGCAAAACCCCTCTGACACCCCAGCAATATCCGTGCCCCAGATGGCCCCGGGCCTCATACACAGGTGGGGGGTCCTAGCACCCAATCCCACCTACCCCAAACAAGTCCTGTCCGGTTCCAAGAAACCAGCCACAGATCCCTGGTCAATTTACCCTCTGGATCTTACCCACGAATCACTCTGGGCCAATCCTTTAGAATCTATATCTAAAGGTTTATTATCACAAGAAAGAAAAACATGAGAGTAAGGTTGTTAAAGATTATTATGTTACCTGCACCGAATCTCCCAGTCCTCGATGAAGGCTCTAGCAGAGATGTTACAGCTGCTGGTTTAAAAGTTCTTGTTGCACATCCTAGCATCAGGATGGGTTCACAGGTCTTCCGGGCTCTTCGATCCCTGCACTGCTGCCTCTGGGATGAAGTGCTGAGCTGAGAACAAAATGGCATCGACCGCATGGCCTCTTTATACCTCCTTCCTGGCCTCTTCTAGTATGTAGCAGGTCACCTGGACAGAGGCCAATCTCAGGTGACAGCCCCCATTCTTTAGGTGTGTCCTCGGCCCATTGAGAGCCATTGTCCCACAGGGCCTCGGTAATTAGCATGTCCACAGGCCCGGCCCTGCCCAATGCTCAACCACATGCAGGGAAATCTTCAGTGTCCATACAAGTACATGCTAATAATTGCACACACAGACATTATACAAACTCATGAACAGCGTACATAGGATTATCAGATAATAAGCTTCTATTCAATACCTCACATGGCCCCCTCCTATACCATTTTTGGGGCCAACACCCCCAGCTATGGGTGCATCAGTGATCTGGCTGCTCCCCTCAAGATCCAGCAACGTGACAGTGGAGTAGTGAGGTTAAGGCGGCTTATCCCTGCCCTGGCCCTGCACCACTACTGAACGCAGCTAACATGAACAACAATGGTTCCATGGCACCATATGCTGCCCCTCATCTATAGGCACTGAGCCCACATTTTATATGTCTGTGTATTTATACCTGCCTCAGGAATTTCCACTACGTGCATCTGACGAAGTGGGGCTTTGTCCATGAAAGCTTATGCTCCAACACATCTGTTAGTCTATAAGGTGCCACAGAACTCCTCAAAACAAAGAAAATCATCTGATCATGTCAAAATAGACATTGCCTATCTACACATGGATTCATGCTTCAAGGTCCAGTCCATTTCTATGTTTGTGGCATCGGAATCCTGCCTGGTTCAAGTCATCTTATTCACCCATTTCCTGGCTTTAACTTATGCGCTCGCGCGCGCGCACACACACACACACACACAAAAGAAGCAAGCAGGGTTCCTTTCCATTCAAATCTCAACACCTTTTCCCATTGGCTCTCCTAGCTTCCTGCCAACACCTTCTAGCTATCTGCGTTTAACCCTCTAGTCACCAAATGCTGGAATGCCCAGAAAAGGACAGCACTCCTATCCATCCACCTTCGACTCATTTGTCATGCAAGATTGCCGTCCTTGTGGTGGTGACGTCACCCAGACTGGGATCATAGCTTAAAACCTGAACTTTGGAACCACCATACACAGTATTTTTAAGGATAAGGTCCAGTTCCAACCCCACCTGGCTTTTTTTTACCAAAGATGGTTTTGTTCTTCCATGCTAACCAGGATATTTTCCTCTTCTTTTTCTTCTGTAAGCCACAAACCAACAGCAAGGAGAGGAGGCTTCATGATTTGGGCATCTGGCATGCCCTGGCTTTTATCTGGAGTGTACCAGGCCCTTTAAGATATCAACCTAGCTCTTCCTAGCAACTGCAGACAGGATGCAGTGCCTTCCAGTCTCCACATTGAGTTACCTTCCAGTCTCCACATGGAGTTACCTCCTGCATCATGGCATGTTATGATTTGGCACCACTAGTTGTAAAGGCTCACTCAACAAGTATGCAGGCACTGAGTGCATACCTTGCTCCTGTCCTGACTCAGGACATCTGTGGTCTATGACATGGTCTTCTGTATACATGTTCATGATTGACTATGCCCTTAATCTGCAAGCCAGGGAGGACCCTGCTTTGTCAGTGCTGTGCTACAAGCAACGTGTGCCTGAACTCCTATACATAGAATCATAGAATCATAGAATTATAGGACTGGAAGGGACCTCAAGAGGTCATTGAGTCCAGCCCCCCGCCCTCAAGGCAGGACCAAGCTCCGTCTACACCATCCCTGTCAGATGTCTATCTAACCTGTTCTTAAATATCTCCAGAGAGGGAGATTCCACCACCTCCCTTGGCAATTTATTCCAATATTTGACCACCCTGACAGTTAGGAATTTTTTCCTAATGTCCAATCTAAACCTCCCCTGCTGCACTTTAAGCCCATTACTCCTTGTCCTGTCCTCAGAAACCAAGAGGAACAAATTTTCTCCTTCCTCCTTGTGACACCCTTTTAGATATTTGAAAACCGCTCTCATGTCCCCCCTTAATCTTCTTTTTTCCAAACTAAACAAGCCCAGTTCATGAAGCCTGGCTTCATAGGTCATGTTCTCTAAACCTTTAATCATTCTTGTCGCTCTTCTCTGTACCCTTTCCAATTTCTCCACATCTTTCTTGAAATGTGGCGCCCAGAACTGGACACAGTACTCCAGCTGAGGCCTAACTAGTGTAGAGTAGAGCGGCAGAATGACTTCATGAGTTTTGCTTACAACACACCTGTTGATACAACCTAGAAGCATATTTGCTTTTTTTGCAACAGCATCACACTGTTGACTCATATTCAACTTGTGGTCCACTATGACCCCTAGATCCCTTTCCGCCATGCTCCTTCCTAGACAGTCGCTTCCCATCTTGTATGTATGGAACTGATTGTTCCTTCCTAAGTGGAGCACTTTGCATTTCTCTTTATTAAACTTCATCCTGTTTACCTCTGACCATTTCTCTAACTTGCTAAGGTCATTTTAAATTATGTCCCTATCCTCCAAAGAAGTTGCAACCCCACCCAGTTTGGTATCATCTGCAAACTTAATAAGCATACTCTCTATCCCAATATCTACGTCATTGATGAAGATATTGAACAGTATGGGTCCCAAAACAGACCCTTGCGGAACTCCACTTGTTATCTCTTTCCAGCAGGATTTAGCACCGTTAACAACAACTCTCTGACTACGGTTATCCAGCCAATTATGCACCCACCTTATCGTGGCCCTACCTGAGGGTATGTCTACACTACCCCCCTAGTTCGAACTAGGGGGGTAATGTATGCATACCGAACGTGCTAATGAAGCCCGGGATTTGAATTTCCCGGGCTTCATTAGCATAAAGCCGGCGCCGCCATTTTTAAAAGCCGGCTAGTGCGAACCCCGTGCCGCGCGGCTACACGCGGCATGGACTAGATAGTTCGGACTAGCAAGCTATTCCGAACTATCTGTACGCCTCGTGGAAATTCAAATCCCGGGCTTCATTAGCAAGTGCGGTATGCATACATTACCCCCCTAGTTCGAACTAGGGGGGTAGTGTAGACATACCCTAAGTTATATTTTCCTAGTTTACCAATAAGAATATCATGAGAGACCGTATCAAATGCCTTACTAAAGTCTAGGTATACGACATCCACCGCTTCTCCCTTATCCAGAAGGCTCGTTATCCTATCAAAGAAAGCTATCAGATTAGTTTGGCATGACTTGTTCTTCACAAACCCATGCTGGCTATTCCCTATCACTTTATTACCTTCCAAGTGTTTGCCTATGATTTCCTTAATTACCTGCATGGATGTTGTTTGGGAGTCACTTAATATGGAATAGACATGGGCAAGAGCTTTCCTTCCCTTCTCCAATGTGGAAAATTACCCCACTCCCACAGCAGTAGTGGAGACAGAGTTTCACTTGCTGTAAGGAATTTCAGCAAGGACTGCCAGTGCCAGCCTCCCTACCTTCACATTCCAAAAGAAACGGAAGAAATGAATTGAATTTAAGAACTTTATAAAATCTTATGAAGAAACAAATAATCTAATTCTCATAACAGAACACAGCTATTTATAACCCACGGATATTGTTCACGGTTACAGTAACCATAAGAAAAACTAAAAGTAAAATGTGAACAGTTCAGTCCACACAAACACAGTAAGAAGAGACTGAGAGCTGCCATAATCTGAGATGTATTTCACCAAAGTCTCAGTTTGTGCCTCTGATCATCAACACTGCCCCATACGCTGAGTCTGAGCCATCTCTCCTCTTGCTCGTAGGGATCCTCAATTGGGCTAACTCTACACTACGAGTTTTGCTGGAAGAGGCAATGCAAATGAAGCGCAGATTAGCATTTTCTCATGCTTCATTTGCATAATCTCTTCCGGTCTGTTTTTGCGCAAGGGGTTTTTGCATGACAACAAGCAGTGTGGATGGGTCTGTTTTGCGCAAAAATCCTTTTTGCAGAAGATCCTTATGCCTCCCCATGCTCCAGTCCCCTGAGCATCGACTTGCAGTGTCCAGTCCCTGCTCCGCTGGACACCCGGGGAATGAGCAGAGCCACATTCCCAACGGGCGAAAACCAGCAGCCCATAGGTGGAACCCAGCTCTGCTTAACACAGCACTGAGATCAGTCTCCGGAGAAAGCATGTCGGCCTGGATTCAACATGGCACACTGACTGACATGAAGGCAGCAGAACACTGGAGACAGTTCCATGATTACGAGGGCACCCCCACCTCCCCTGCCCTCTCATCCACATTCACACCCTGCAGTGATTCCTGCAACCAGTGTGCCACAGGCTTTTCGCAGCAGTTTGGGACATCAGCCAGGGGAGGGCACATTATGGGGCGGTGGATACCTGGGGTTGGCTGGGGGGGCCACATACATGATTATTACAACAGCCTGACTGGCCACCGTGTCCTACCAAGAATTCTTCTGGTGAAAAACAACTTGGAAATCAAATGGCAGAAAACGTCATTAGCCCTGGGCTGAGGCTGCCTGGGGACAAATCACGTCCTTCCAGAGCATCAAGTGCAGCAAATGCCACCAAGCGAAGGGGAATGCCCAGACAGCCTTAACTCTGCCCCCCTTGTGCGATGCCACAGGGCACCCATGATAACACAGACTCACACTCTGTGCTTTAAGGGAGAGCAGCTCCTCCCGCCTGCCTTACGCGATCTCCATCCACCCTACAGAGAGAACAGGGGCTGCTAAACCTCACAATCCCTCCCCTCCTTTCACTGTCACTGCACCCTAATGCTCACACAGAATCCCAGGGCTGGCAGAGACCTCAGGAGTCACCAGGTCCAACTCCTGCCCAAGGCAGGACCAACCCCAACTCAATCAGCGCAGCCAGGGCTTTGTCAAGCAAGGACTTCAAAACCTCAAGGGGTGGAGATTCCACCCCCTCCCTAGGGAACCCAGCCCAGCGCTTCCCCACCCGTCTAGGGAAATAGTTTTTCCTAATATCCAACCTAGACCTCCTGCACTGCAACTTGAGACCAGTGCTCCTCATTCTGTCATCTACCACCACTGAGAACAGCCGCTCTCCAGCCTCTTTGGAAACCCCGTTCAGGGAGTTGCAGGCTGCTCTCAAATCCCCGCTCACTCTTCTCTTCTGCAGACTAAACAAACCCAGATCCCTCATCCTCTTCTCATAGGTCATGTGCTCCAGCCCCCTCAGCATTGTCATTGCCTTCCAAGGTGACCTCTTCCCTCTGATCACCAGCACAAGGGCTAGGGAGAAGAGCGTGCACACAGGTACACAAGCACACACGCATGCACACACACTTCAGAGGGCCACAGCCCCCAGTTCCCCTTCTATCATATGACAGCTCTTCCAAGTTGTATCAACATATTTCTCCCCCTTCAGTACAGCACAGCAATACCTAGCACAGTGCAGGCTGCTAATTCCCAGAGGCTATTCCCAGCTCCAGGGGGCAGAGTTAAGGCTGTGAGGGCATTTACCTGAACTCGCTACCTCCAGCATTCACACAGTTCAATTTTGCTGAACTTGACTTTCTTGCAGGGCACCAGGTATCCCCAGGCATCTTATCACAGAGTTAGTGAAGTGTTGTTGCCATAGAATCATAGAATCATAGAATAATAGGACTGGAAGGGACCTCGAGAGGTCATCGAGTCCAGCCCCCCGCCCTCAAGGCAGGATCAAGCTCCGTCTACACCATCCCTGACAGATGTCTATCTAACCTGTTCTTAAATATCTCCAGAGAGGGAGATTCCACCACCTCCCTTGGCAATTTATTCCAATATTTGACCACCCTGACAGTTAGGAATTTTTTCCTAATGTCCAATCTAAACCTCCCCTGCTGCACTTTAAGCCCATTACTCCTTGTCCTGTCCTCAGAAACCAAGAGGAACAAATTTTCTCCTTCCTCCTTGTGACACCCTTTTAGATATTTGAAAACCGCTATCATGTCCCCCCTTAATCTTCTTTTTTCCAAACTAAACAAGCCCAGTTCATGAAGCCTGGCTTCATAGGTCATGTTCTCTAAACCTTTAATCATTCTTGTCGCTCTTCTCTGTACCCTTTCCAATTTCTCCACATCTTTCTTGAAATGTGGCGCCCAGAACTGGACACAGTACTCCAGCTGAGGCCTAACTAGTGCAGAGTAGAGCGGCAGAATGACTTCACGAGTCTTGCTTACAACACACCTGTTGATACAACCTAGAATCATATTTGCTTTTTTTGCAACAGCATCACACTGTTGACTCATATTCAACTTGTGGTCCACTATGACCCCTAGATCCCTTTCCGCCATGCTCCTTCCTAGACAGTCGCTTCCCATCTTGTATGTATGGAACTGATTGTTCCTTCCTAAGTGGAGCACTTTGCATTTCTCCTTATTAAACCTCATCCTGTTTACCTCTGACCATTTCTCTAACTTGCTAAGGTCATTTTGAATTATGTCCCTATCCTCCAAAGAAGTTGCAACCCCACCCAGTTTGGTATCATCTGCAAACTTAATAAGCGTAATCTCACTCTCTGGGTAGCTCGTTAGCTAATACAAAGAGCAGCACTGAGGGGCCCACGCTGACACATGTCACACTGCCTGGCTCCTAAGCATATTGGCCTGGATTTAACATGGGACGTATATTGACATGAATGCAGCAGAACACTGAAGACAGTGACATGACTGTGAGGGTACCCACGCTTCCCCGACCTCTCAGCCACATTCACATCCCACAGCGATTCCAGCAACCAGCGTGCCACAGGCTTTCCGCAGGGACCTCGCGGGACACTGTCTGTGAACCAGAATGCAAAGAACAGATCCAGGAGAGCCCTGCAACCCTCATGTGCCTCTGGGCCCTCTGCCAATCAGCGCCAAGAGGACCCCAAGACAGGAAATCTTTTCTTGTTGTTTTGGGGAAGAAATGGTCCCATGAATGTTTGGTTGGAGGGGAGGGGCTGGGGCAGGGGAATAGGGGAGAGTGTTTGGGGGATCAGCCACGGGAGGGGACATTATGGGGAGGTGAATACGTGGGGATTGTCCCACCAACAATTCTCCTTCTGCTGAAAAACATCTTGGAAATCAAATGTCAGAAAACGTCATTAACCCTGGGCTGAGGCTGCCTGGGGACAAATCACGTCCTTCCAGAGCATCAAGGGCAGCAAAACTCACCTCTGTGAAAACAAGGAAACACCAAGCTAAGGGAAATGCCCGGACAACCTTAACTCTGCCCCCCTTGAGCGATGCCCCAGGGCACCCATAACACAGACTCATACTCTGTCTTCGTGCTGTAATGGAAAGCAGCGCCCCACACCTGCCAGACGCAATCTCCACCCACCCTGCACCAACTTATTCCTCCATCGGTCAGCACAGTGATACCTAGCACAGTGCATGCAGGCAGCTAATTCCCAGAGGCTATTCCCAGCTCCAGGGGGCAGAGTTAAGGCTGTGAGGGCATTTACCTGAACTTGCTACCTCCTGGCATTCACACAGTTCAGTGTTGCTGAACTTGGCTTTCTTGTGGGGCACCAGGTATCCCCAGGCATCTTATCGCGGGGTCAGTGAAGTGTTGCCATGTAATCTCGCTCTCTGGGTAGTTCTTTAGCTAATACAAAGTGCAGAACCAACAGGCCCATGCTAACACACGTCACACTGCCTGATTCCTCCGTCATTGACCCATGTCCGCCTCTAAACACTCCCATTCCGTCTCTCCCCAGTGAATTTGTCTCTGGATCCAGCCACAGCACATCCTGAGCTCGTCCTGTCTGCTGACGGAAGAAGCGTGCGCCGGGGAGAAAAGTGCCAGATGGTGCCTCACAATCCACGGAGATTTGATTATTTGCTTTGTGTGCTGGGCTCTGAGGGCTTCCCCTCTGGGAAACATTCCTGGTTGGTGAAGGTGGAGGGAGGGCTCACTGCAGACTGGGCTGTGGGGGTGGCTAGGGAGTCTGTGCAAAGGGATGAAGAGGTTGGCTTCACCCCTGAGGAGGGGTTCTGGGTGGTGCAGAAGTGGGGCAGTGCCATAGATTACCGGGCTCACACCTCCCCTATCACCCGCCTGTCCTTGAGCAGAGAACCCAGCGAGATCTTGGTCTCCCTGGACTATGAAGGGCGGCAGGTGGCATTTAATTATGCTGATGACCTGGCCCCGATCTTCACTTTCCAACAGGCCTGTTTCAATGGGGAGAAAATCTTCCCTTTCCTCTGGGTGTGGGGCTCAGGCTTCCAGCTGACCCTCTGCCCCTGAGCCGGGCCCTGCCAAAGCAGGCTGGATACACCCATGCAAGGTCTGCAGATCCTGCCCAGCCTGCTTTGTCCTCACGCTGCCTGGCTCTGGCCAGGGCCATCCTTAAGATTTCTGGTCCCTACGCAGCGCTATGAAACCAGGGCCCCCCTGCCCAACGGCAGCCAGGGGCGGGGGAGAGGGGAGGATGATTTTTTCGAGCTGCAATGTTATAATCCTCAGCAACACGCTAATGAAATAGTTTTAAAGCAAATGTTAATCTCCAGTCCTGTCGACTCTCACGGCACATTGAGAAACCGGCCGTCTAGGCCCCGGCAGTCTAGATGCCTGTGGAATGGCTCCATTGCCACTTCAACAGTGCTGTCACAGGCTGAGTGCTGCTTCCTACAGCTCTGGCAGGCTGGGCCCCTTTTCAGTGCACTGGACCCTCTCCAAGGAAGCCACAGAACAGGGGTGGGAAGAGGCAGGTGGGGGGACAGTGAGGCCCAGGGGTGCCCCACATTAAATCGCCGCTTCATTTTGCTATGTCTAGTAAACTCATCGACCTGGCTCTGTCGACGGAGCCATGTAGTCTAGACATACCCGTGGTTACTGCACCTGCCCAAGGGGCTGCAGTTAGGTCGACACGGCGCCGGCTACACGGGTTGGGTCGTGCACGTGTCGCGGCCTCACAGGTCAGGCCCACACTTGGCCTGATCCCTCCTCCCTTCTCAGGGAGCCCATCTCTTCCCGGAGCCTGTCCCCCACCTCCTGGGCTGGGTCTCTCAGAGCCTTTACCCTGTCTCTTCCATAGGCCTCTGGGGGACTCCCCTCACTCTGAGCCCCCCCCTCCCCCAGAGGGAACAGCACAGCCCTGGTCCCCGGCCCAGAGCGACTCTCATCCAGCACCCAACAGGAGGGTTTATTGAGCTTTGAATGCAGCAAAGGATCCCTCAGGCCTGTCGACCTGACTCTCCCAGCCCCCCACGTCTAAGTCTCCCCTGCAGCCAAGGGGGCTCGTCCTACCCCCTCCCTGTCCTGTTCAGAAGGATATCCAGCCAAGCCTTGATAGTCTTCTCCAGCAGCCCCACCCCGGCCTTGTCTTTTCCCCAGGTAGCAGGGTCACCAGGGCCCCCCTTTTCCTTCTCCCTCTCCCTCTCCTCTGCCCTTTGTTCTCCCCTGGCTGGAATGAGTGGGGCAGGGAACCAAGGTCTCCTCTCTGCAGCCCATTGGCCTCCCTCCGGCCACACCCAGCTGTGCCCCCCAAGCTTGATCTGTCAGGCACCAGGCGCTGGGACCCCAGTTCTGTGCTGTTCCCTGTAAGAACAAACTCCCTCTCCTTCTTCTCATTGAACCAGTAACATCTTGGGACACTGAGCGCCCTCTTCTGTATGAGCCCCCCCCCCCCAAACCTCCAAAACTCCCTTTTTTCATCACAGCAGGGGTATCACTTGGGGGAGCAGATTTTTCCCACCCCTGAGCAACTAAGTTATAGGATGTGAGTTCATAGTGTAGGCCTGGCCTAAGATTCTCTGTCCCGGGGCAGGAGCCATCTCTGGGTCATGGCCCAGGCTCCGGGGCCCATGGCAGGAAGGGTCCCTTAGGCAGTGTCTGTGCGAGGGTCTGGCTGGGCTGCACATGGCGCCGATGGCAGGAGGGAAAGCACAGGGACCTGTAGGCAGTGCCAGGCTGCCACTGGCAGTGTGATTCCCACCCCATCCTAGAACAGTTGTGGCTGAAGACGGACACAGAATGAGCTGGAGGAACAAGGGGAAGCCAATCAGGTCATGTCACTATCCCCATCACAGGATGCTGTGTGAGGCGAGGAGTCACTACGATGCTCAGTTACGCAGACTGAGGGGGTGCTAGCTGGATGCCAGCTGTAGGGTTTCAGGACTATCAGAGAGATGCTCAGCATTAGCTGTATCAGTAAAGTGAAGCAGAAACGCAAGGCCTGCAGGCTGAGGCCTGTGAGATTTCAGCTTTGCCATGGGGATAGGAAAGTTTGACGTGAACAAGTGACTGCAGAAGGACCCTGTGCCCGTAAGAGCCCAAGATGCCTGGAGAGATGGGCCCACAGGTGATGTTACGGAAAATCGACCACAATGTTCTGTGAGATAATGAGATTGTACCTCACTGTAACATGGATCACAGCACGTCCTGACTGCAGGGTGTGCACTGTGCACAGGTGCCACTGGAAATGAGAGGCACTAGAGAGATCCTGTGGGAAACAGGGCACCATGTAGTTCTAGGGGATGGAAATACAGATGAGGACAAAGAGGGTTGACCCCTTCATGCACATGTGGAGTATGTTAGAGGGGGTCAAAATAACAATAGAAAAGCAGGTTCACAGAGTGAGCAGAACTTGGAGCATCCCAGGGAAAATCCCCAGCAAGAACCATCCCTCTCCTGACCCTCAGTGGGGGAGGAATCCATCACTCTAGGAACATCTGTAAGGCTGAGAGTGCGACTACACTGGTCACTTGGGCATGGGAATTGGCAGGGCTTCTATACGCTTGAGTAACTGTAATGACGCTTGTCTCTAATAAAACGTATCATACAGACCAGACGTGGTACTTGTGAATGTCTGTGTCACTGTCCATGGTCTTCATGAGCTGCTAGAGACTCTGCATCGAAAGCCACAAGCAGAGGTGACTGTTGCTTCATGAATCTTAGAAACACAGAATCAAAGGGCTGGAAGAGACCTCAGGAGTCATTGAGTCCAACCCGCTGCCCAAAGCAAGACCAAACCCAACTAAATTGTCCCAACCAGGGCTTTGTCAAACTATGATTTAAACACCCCTAGGGATGGAGATGCCACTTTCTCCCTAGGGAACCCATCCCAGTGCTTCCCCACTCTCCTAGGCTATGTCTAGACTGCAGGCTTCTTTCGAAAGATGCTCTTTCGAAAGCATCTTTCGAAAGAGCATCTTTCGAAAGATCGCGTCTAGACTGCACGCGGATCTTTCGAAAGAAAAATCCGCTTTTTCGAAAGAGAGCACCCAGCGAGTCTGGATGCTCTCTTTCGAAGACGGCCTCTTTACATTGAAGAACGCCTTCCTTCGAAAGAGGAACTTTTGAAGGAAGGCGTTCTTCCTCGTGAAACGAGGTTTACCGCCATCGAAAGAAAAGCCGCGTTCTTTCGAAATAATTTCGAAAGAACGCGGCTTGAGTTTGGACGCAGGGGAAGTTTTTTCGGGAAAAGGCTACTTTTCCTGAAAAAAACCCTGAGTCTGGACACGGCCCTAGGGAAAGAGATTTTCCTAATATCCAAACTAGGCCTCCTTGTCTACAACTTGAGACCATTGCTCCTCATTCTGCCATTTGCCACCATTAAGAAAATGTTTCTCCATCTTTCTTGACACCTCCCTTCAGGAAGTTGAAGGCTGCTAGCAAATGCCCCTCACTCTTCCCTTCTGCAGACTAAACAAGCCAAAATTCGTCAGCCTCTCCTCGTAGGTCATGTGCTGCAGTCCCCTCATCATTTTCATTGCCCCCAACGGGTTCCTCTCCAATGCAGCCACATTTTTTTTGTAATGGGGGCGGAAGGATTAATAACATTCTTTATAGGAAAAGAATGAGGGGGAAAACGTAATATTAGGGACACAGTGTTAAGGTGGCTCTGAATAATCGGTTTGTCACTTTGATAAGGATACATGAAAACTCTGTGAACATGACAGAAACATTACATCTTGGCTGTGTCTAGACTGGCAGCTGCTTGTGCGGAAAAACTTGCCAGCTGTCTACACTGGCCGCTTGAATTTCTGCAAGAACACTGATGATCTCATGTAAGATTGTCAGGGTTCTTGTGGAAATACTATGCTGCTCCCGTTCAGGCAAAAGTCCTTTTGTGCAAATGATTTGCGCAAAAGGGCCAGTGTAGACAGCTCAGATTTGTTTTGCACAAAAAAGCCCCGATCGCAAAAATGGCGATCGGGGCTTTTTTGCGCAAAAGCGCGTCTAGACTGGCAGGGACGCTTTTCCACAAAAAGTGCTTTTGCGGAAAAGCGTCTGTGCCAATCTAGACGCTCTTTTCTGAAAATGCTTCTAACGGAAAACTTTTCCGTTAAAAGCATTTGCAGAAAATCATGCCAGTCTAGACGTAGCCCTTGTGTACAAATTGATATGCCTAATGTGACGGTATAGACATTAAACTAGGAAGGAATGCACATTTCTTTGGACACATGCATTGTATTTTCCTAATATCCAAACTACTGCATCAATAATCTGGATCTAGCTCCAGGACAACAATTATAAATAATATGCATTTAATTGATTACATTAAAATGAACACACCCTTCACTTAACAACTTAAAGATCTTGGCATGTGTGTCACTAATTCACAGAGAAGCCCCAGAGGAAACTAACACCCAGCTTCAGAGTTTGTGGACATGTTTCAAAGAGCTTGTAAATAAGGTTTCATCCTACAAAGCAGCTAGCATCACGCACAGTAATTGCTACTTCCGACTCATAAGAGCCAGAACTCTGTCAGATAGCAAAGATCTGGTCTTACTGCAATACAATTTACCATGTATTAATTCGTAACACAAGATTAAAGAAAATTAATATCAGAGTTTAGATTTAGATTTAGATAATCTTCAACACGCCAAAAGATTCTGTTAAAAGAATTTATTTCCTTCCTTCCTTCCTTCCTGAAGCCATTAACACTAATGTAAATTTTCTTTTAAATATAATCATGCAAATGTCCCAGCACACTAACACCCCATGTCGTCTGCTTTCCCTCCCTGCAATCCCTCTCACTCTCCCATCTGGACTGCAGCAAGCGAGTCAGGACACCCCAAACAAATTCCCCTGCTTTTACCTCACTGCACAAATGCCAACACCTCCCACCCCCTCTCTCCCCACCTACCCCTTTGCAATCTGCTCCCCCCAGTCCAGCCAGGGGCTGGGATAAATCCTGCTTTTCAGACTTGCAGGCACTAGCAGCCTAGCTGGGAGTTACAGGACATGGCACAAACTCTCCACTTCAGCCTAGGACACAGAGCACAAACTCTCTGCCCCTGCCTCACCCCAATGCCGGCAGCCACCCACCCTCTATCTCCCCTACCTACTCCATGCAGTCAGCTTCCCCCTACCCCACTTCCCAGCCCAGGAGACTTGAGGGGAGTGCTGGTTTCTGTCTCTACCTCGGCTTCTCTCCCCTCTCCAGGCAGAGACAGGACTCCCCAAACTACCCCCCTCTGGCTACCCCCAGCAATTCCCCCTTCCTTCCTCCTCATCTCCCCAAACTCCCTTACCCTACAACTCTTCCCCCTTATTTCTCCCTCCCTACCTGCTCTGGGAGCTCCTCCATTTCCAGCAGGCAGCGGCTGCTGCTCAGGGAGAAGGCACCTCCGCCAGCCGCCAGCTGAGCGCCCTGCGGGGGGCCTTGAGCCTCTGGGCAGGGCTCAATAAAGGGACCCGGCTCTGGCAGCTCATTGTGTCCCTGTGGGACAGAGTCTCTGAGCTGCTGACAGTTTTGGATCCAAAGCCCGGCAGAAAGTGTGTGCGCGGGAGAACCGGGGGGCAGGTCACTGGCTGCCAGGGGAGGGAGAGAACTGCCCAGAAGTGGCACCGCACAGACCCTGGAAATAGTGAATGTACCTGGCCAGCGAACAAAGCACCTGAAACCAAACCGCTCAGAGCCATCTCTTGCACACGGACACTGCCTGCCTGTGCACACTTGCCTGCAGAGAGACACATTTCCAGGGGCTGGCTAAGTCACCCAGTTTGTGGATGGGGGGCTGGAAGGGAAAAGGGGGGGGAAGGGGAGAGAGTGACAGAGGCCAAGGATGTGAGCAGGATGGGTGTGAGAGGGAGCAGAGAAAAGAGAACGAAGGGAGGGTCTCTGTGTATGTGGGGTGGGGGGGGAGATCCCTCTAATCTTTTCCATCCATGTGCAGAATAACTTTTTTAGGTTCACCAAGGTGTGTGTGCCTTAAGCAGTGGGCACTTTGCTAAATTGCTGGGCAGCAACTGAATCTCTCCTGAGCAGCCACAAAAATGCCCAGTTTATAGGGAACACTGTGTGGTTATGTGGGGTGGTTAGGGGTAGAGGGGAAGCTGGAGGCTGCAGATGCATACAGATGTGCGGGAACAGGAGAGTACAGGCACAAAATGTGGGTGCAGTCATGTACAGAGGTGAATGGGGTGCAAGAGTGGAGGGGGGTGAGGCGCCTGGGGATGGTAGGACAGAGCTTCAAAGGACATAAAGTGCCCCAGGACTGGATGGACCAGGGAGGGATACAGTGAGGGGTTGGGGTAGGATGGGGTGGGGGGTGTTAGCACAGAGAATTTAAAAGGTTAATAAGGTGTGTGGATATTTGATGTCTGAGGGTACATCTACACTAGCTCACTAGTTCGAGCTAGGTAGAGTAATGAGGGCAAGCGGAGTTGCAAATGAGGCCCGGGAATGAGGAGTAATGATAGTTCGAATTAGGATCTTTAATTCAAACTACTTAGTCCGTGCCACATGTAGCCGCGGGCATGGAGTTTGGACTAAGAGGGATTTAAAAATGGCGGCACCCAGGAACATGCAAATGAAGCCCGGCATATTTAAATCCCAGGCTTCATTTGCAACTCCGCTTGCCCTAATTACCCTACCTAGCTTGAACTAACGAGCTAGTGTAGACGTACCCTGACTGATTTCTCTGTGCTGAAGGTCACAGCCCCGTTCCACAGATCCAGGGTCTGTCCCCTGCGCTTTGCCCCAGTGCCCTGTAACCCCCTTCCCCTCCCCAGATAAAGGGGGGGCTGTGCATAAAGTGAACCAGGATAAGGTGTGTGAGAGGATGAGACAAATTCAGGGGATTTGGGGTCGAGAGGTGACAGCCCGGTAAGCCAAACAACAGAGAAAACAGCGACCCAGCGACTCATTCTGGGGGCTTGAAGCCCAGGCCCCGCGGGGCAAACCCCGGCCCTGCCAGGGCAGGCAGGGCAAGGAGACCCCCGTACAAAGATCTGCTCTAGTGCCCGATGGGGCTGCGGCTGGAAGCGGCTCGGGGCCGTCAGCCCGTGGGCCCCACAGAGGCTCTGGGGCGGACGCAGCGCCGGGGGCCACTCCCAGGCATGGGCAGGCTGCTTGGCGGGAAACCTGAGGGGAGCGGAACTCTCAGCAAGGCGGGAAAATCCGGTTGGAACCGGTTCCCAACGGTCACTGAATGTCCCACAGGGGGAGGGCAAAGCCCAAGATGGAGCCCAGGGGTCAAAGGGACCCGACTCCATTTTGTTTTACATCAAATCACTGGTTCAACATTAAGATCATGAACATGTCATAAACATCCACCACAATTACAGATATTCCACATTAACTACTAACATCAGGCACGCCATGATTTTTCTTAAAAGCGGGATACATAATATTACAGGATCTCCTTCTGCTCCTTTGAACAGTCAGGTACAAGTGATGGCAAACAGCGTCAACCAGCACAGAAGCAAATCCCAAGAAGAAATGCTGCCCCAGTGTACGCAGGGCCAGAGGCACGGGGTTCCTCCTGCAGCCGCTAGATGGTGACGCAGCCTCACACTTCCCCTTTCTCCTCATACAATTTTTGTTTTCATAATGCCCCAATTTCCTATGACCAATGGGGCTCTGCTGTGTAACAGGTGGAATGGCCAATTGTGTTGGTATTTATAGTGTTTAAATCATTAATAGGAACAGCTCTTTAGCCCAGGCTGAAGCATCTTCTCTAGCTTCTGAATCACCGCATCGCGTACGTGCGAATTGGGACTCTGGCTAGATAAATCAAAGATAAATCGGAACTTCCAAAAGAGACTGGGGCGGCCATTTTACAGCTTCCCCGTTAGTCACTGGGGAAAGGTTCAGCCTGCCTTCTCCCCCAATACTGCTGCTAGAAACCTCCCCCCACAGCCGCAGCCCCTGCCTTGCTCTGGCTGGGTGCAGTGTGTGTGTGTCTGTGGGGAGAGTCTGAGCATTTGAGCTGTGTCCCAGGGGGACTGAGAGAGGAGTAATTTACCCTCACCATTGTGCCACACAGCCCTGAGAAACACGGCAGCCATACAAAGCGTGACCATTGTGCCACACAGCCCCGAGGGAGAGGGAGTCCATACAAATCACTGAATCATAGAATCCACTTCTTGTCAGTTTCCTTTCTATGTTTAAGCTCGCCAAGGATTTCACTGCTAAGCCAAACTGGTCACCTGCCATATTTGTTTCTCCTACTGCCCATCAGGATGTTGGCTCCTGTGGCTTCAATAAGGCTTCTTAATACTGCCAGCTCTCCTGGACTCCTTTCCCCTTCATGGGTATGTCTACACTAGCTTGTTAATTCAAACTAGGTAGGCAAAGCAGACGACTGGAGTTGCAATGAAGTCCGGGATTTAAATATCCTGGGCTTTATTTGCATGTTCCCGTTTGGTCGCCATTTTGAAATTCCACTAGCCCGAAGTAACTGCCGTGCGGCTACACGCGGCAGGGAAACGGTAAATCGAACTAAGTCCTTAGTTCGAATTAACTGTTACTCCTCATTCCATGTTACTCCTCATTCAGCTGTTACTCCTCTTTCCCTATTTAAATCCCGGGCTTCATTTGCAACTCCCGTCACCTGCTTTGCCTACTTAGCTTGAATTAACGAGCTAGCGTAGACATACACCTTGTTAGCATCCCAGGGGATCCTGCCCATCAGTTCTCTGAGGGAGTCACAGGCTGCTCTTCTGAAGTCCAGGGTCTGTATTTTGCTGCTCTCCTTTCTGCTTTTGGTCATGATCCTAAAATCTACCCTCTCATGATCACTGCTGCCAGGGCCGTAACAAGGGTGGGGCAAGTGGGGCACTCTCCCCAGTTCGAACTAGGAGGGTAGTGTAGACATACCCTAATAGATTAGTAAGACAGGATTTCCCTTTACAGAAACCATGTTGATTTTTTTCCAACAAATTATGTTCTTCTACATGCTTCACAATTTTATTCTTTACTATTGTTTCCACTGATTTGCCCAGTACTGAAGTTAGACTTACCGGTCTGTAATTGCCAGGATCACCTCTAGAGTCCTTTTTAAATATTGATGTCACGTTGGCTGCCTTCCAGTCATTAGGTACGGAAGCCGATTTAAAGGCTAGGTTTCAAACCACAGATAATAGCTCAGCAATTTCCCATTTGAGTTCTTTTAGAACCCTTGGATGAATGCCATCCGGTCCCGGAGATTTGTTAACATTAAGTTTTTCTATTTGTTCCAAAACCTCCTCTAATGACACTTCAATCCAGGACAGCTCCTCAGATTCATCACCCACAAAGGATGGTGCAGATTTGGGAATCTTCCTAACATCCTCAGCCATGAAGACTGAAGCAAAGAAATCATTTAGTTTCTCCGCAATGGCTTTATCGTCCTTGATTGCTCCTTTTATCTCTCGATCGTCTAGGGTACCCACAGGTTTTTTAGCAGGCTTCTTGCTTCTAATGTACTTAAAACAACATTTTGCTATTTGTGAGTTTTTGGCTAGCTGTTCCTCAAAATCTTTTTTTGCTTTTCTTATTACATTTGTACACTTGATTTGACAGTGTTTATGTTCCTTTCTATTTATCTCGCTAGGATTGGACTTCCACTTCTTAAAAGATACCTTTTTGTCCCTCACTGCTTCTTGTACGTGGTGGTTAAGCCATGATGACTCTTTTTTAGGTCTCTTGCTATGTTTTTTAATTTGGGGTATACATTTAAGTTGGGCCTCTATCATGGTGTCTTTAAAAAGTTTCCATGCAGCTTGCAGGGATTTGGCTCTAGTCACTGTGCCGTTTAATTTATGTTTAACTGTCCTCCTCATTTTTGTGTAATTCCCCTTTTTGAAATTAAATGCCAGGGTGCTGGACTGCTGAGGTGTTCTTCCCACCACAGGAATGTTGAATGTTATTATATTATGGTCACTATTCCCAAGTGATCCCGTAACGGTTATCTCCTGAACCTGATCCTGTGCTCTCCACTCAGGACTAAATCGAGAATTGCCTCTCCCCTTGTGCCTCCCTCCTTGTGCTGGGATGGCTAGAAGGGCAGGCTGAGAGGAAATGGCCATTTTGTTCGGGGTGACACATAAGTAGGTACGTTCCTGGCCGAGTCTCTGGCCTGTTTCTAGCTGCAGTATGAGAGCTGCGGGAGGGTGGTGGTGGGGGGAAACGGGGGGGGGGGGGGGGCGTGTTACCAGCATAGTGCTGGTCTCTCTTGGCCTTCCTGTGTGTGCAACTGTGATACATCCTTGGGAACAGATGTGACAAGTTGTGGTCACCAGCCCCTGCTGCTGAGGTTTCTGCTCCCTCCCCCGAACCAGCTGTAACAGTTGGTCTTGCTGTTTCTGATGCTCAGAGAAGTTTTCAAAACCCATAAGGGTGTGTGTATGTGTATGAAATCTGTAGGGTGTTTATGTGAATGCGTTACCCACACTGAAGCACACTGTGTCTTTCCCGCACTGTCTCTGTACGGGAACCATGCAGTCATTCCTTGAACATGGGGTTTGGTTTCTCCTCAGCTTAGCAGCTGCCTCCTTTGGTCTCCATGCGGGTTCTGCAAGAATTGTAGTTTGGAGTCAGTGTCGCCCCCAACATGAGCTTCAACCTGAGTCCTCCATCTTGGTCAGGTCCCCTCAACTCCCTAACAACAGCCCCCTGCCCCCCTCAGCTGCCCTTGGAATGCCCCTCGGCCTCTCAGTGTGGGTAACACACACACACGCACAAACACGCACACGCATGCGCACAGCCTGCAGATTTCGCCAGTGCTGCAGACAGAGAGAGGCTAGTTTCTCTTTCTCTTTCTGAGAGTGGGACACAGCGAGACCGGCAGCAATGGCTGGTTCAGGCGAGGGAGCAGAAACCTCACAGAAGGTGGTGAACACAACGTTTCACAGCTATTCCCAGGCATGTATCACAGTGACACACACAGGAAGGCCCAGAGAGGCCAGCTCAGTGTGAGTGACTCGCTCACCCCCCACGCCCACCCCCACAGCTCTCACACTGCAGCCAGAGACAGGCCAGAGACTCGACCATAAACATACCTACCCACGTTTCATCCCAAACAAAATGGTCATTTCCTCTCAGCCTCCCCTTCCAGACACCCCAGCTCTCTTATGGCAGGGCAGTTCTGATAATGGGGCTGATGAGTCTGAGGGGACCCAGTGGGTGGGGTGGGGTGAAGAGGCGTGAGAATCTGGGGTGTCTGAGGGGGTCCAGTGAGATGCTAACATGAAGGGGAAAGGAGTCCGGTAGAGCTGGCAGTATTTTAAAGAAGCCTTATTGAAGCCACAAAAAGAAACCATCCGGATACGTAGCAAGAGAGGCAAAAATGGTAGGAGACCGGATTGACTTACAGGGGAAATCCTTGGTGAGCTTGAACACAAAAAGGAAGCTTATAGGGAGTGGAAACTTGGACAGACGACTAGGGAGGAGTATAAATACTTTGCTCGAGAATGCAGGGGAGTTATCAGGAAGGCGAAAGCACAATTGGAATTGCAGCTGGCAAGGGATGTGAAGGAAAACAAGAAAGGTTTCTACAGGCATGTTAGCAATAAGAGGGTGATCAGAGAGGGTGGGGGGCCCTTACTGGATGAGGGAGGCAACCTAGTGACAGATGATGTGGGGAAAGCTGAAGTACTCAATGCTTTCTTTGCCGCTGTCTTTACGGACAAGGTCGGCTCCCAGACTACTGGACTAAGCAGTATGGGGAGGAGGTGAGCAGCCCTTGGTGGGTAAAGAACAGGTTAGGAACTATTTAAAAAAGCTAAACGTACATAAATCCATGGGTCCAGACTTAATGCATCCGAGGGTACTAAGGGAGTTGACAAATGTCATTGCAGAGCCTTTGGCCATTATCTTTGAAAACTCGTGGCGATCGGGAGAGATCCCGGATGATTGGAAAAAGGCAAATGTAGTGTCCATCTTTAAGAAAGGGAAGAAGGATAATCCAGGGAACTACAGATCAGTCAGCCTGACCTCAGTCCCCAGAAAAATCATGAGGGGATCCTCAAGGGATCTATTTTGAAGCACTTGGAAGAGGGGAAAGTGATCAGGAATAGTCAGCATGGATTCATGAATGTCAACTCGTGCCTTACAAATCTGATTAGCTTCTATGATGAGGTAACTGACTCTGTGGATATGGGAAAGTCAGTGGATGTGATATACCTTGACTTTAGCAAGGCTTTTGATACGGTCTCCCACAATAATCTGGCCAGCAGGTTAAGGGAGTATGTTTTGGAGAAATGGACTGTAAGATGGACAGAAAACTGACTAGACTGGTGGACCCAATGGTTAATGATCAATGGCTTAATGTCAGGTTGGTGGTCAGTTTCTAGCGGAACGATTCAAGGATTGGTTCTATGACCAGTTTTGTTCAACAATTTTATTAATGACTTGGATGAGGGGATGGATTGCACCCTCAGGAAGTTTAAGGTGACACTAAGCTAGGGAGAGAGGTAGATACCTTGGAGGTCAGGGATATGGTCTAGAGTGATCTAGACAGATTAGATGATTGGGCCAAAAGAAATCTGATGAGGTTCAACAAGGACAAGTGTAGAGTCCTGCACTTGGTAAGAAAGACTCCCAAGCATTGTTACAGGATGGAGACCGACTGGCTAATTAGCAGTTCTTCAGAAAATGACCTGGGGATTACAGTGGATGAGAAGCTGAGTATGAGTGAACAGGGTGCCCTTGTAGCCAAGAAGGCTAACGGTACATTGGAGTGCATTAGGAGGAGCATTTTCAGCAGATCTAGGGAAGTGATTATTCCCCTTTATTCTGCACTGGTGAGACCACATCTGGTCTCAAGTTACAGTGGGAAAGGTCTAGGTTGGACATTAGGAAAATCTATTTCCCTAGGCACGTGGGGAAGCACTGGGATGGGTTTGCTAGGGAGGTGGTGGAATCTCCATCCCTAGAGGTGTTTAAATCTCGGCTTGTCCAAGCCCTGGCTGGGATGATTGAGTTGGGATTGGTCCTGCTTTGGGCAGGGGATTGGATTTGATGACTCCTGAGGTCTCTTCCAGCTCTATTATTCTCTGATGTTATGAATCCAAACTGGGAGCCCGGGCAGTAACAAGAGTTTGTGGATCTGGCTGAAGGGACTGTGAGGGGAAGAAGATTCTGGTGATTGATACGCCTGCAATTTTCAATCCCTGGAACCATATCATGGAAGCTTATAGAGAGATCGGCGGCTGTATCATGCTCCCTGCCCTATGCCCCCACGCGCTGGTGCTGGTGACCCAGCTGCACTGTTACACTGCGGAAGACCAGGAAACCATGAGGCAAGTACAAGAGATTTTTGGAAATGAGGCCATGAGGTACATGATCATCTTGTTCATCTGGAAGGAAGATTTAGGGGTGGTTCACTGAGTGACTATGTGATCTACTCGGATAATAAAGCTCTGCGGACTCTGATTCAGCAGTGTGGGGGCCGATACTGCACCTTCAATAACAAAGCATCTGGAGCAGAACAGACAGAGCAGGTCCATGCGCTGATGGAAATTGCTGAGAGGATGGTGAGGGAGATTGGAAACGCCTATTACACAAGTGAATTATACGTTAAGGCCGAGGTGATGCTCCGTTATGACAATGGAAACTCTGAAGAAAAATGCAGAAATTTTGGAGAAAAAGTGAAACAGCACATGAAACCCCAAAAGAAATGCAAGACACGTGGGGTATTAAAGAGCATGTTGTAGGCTTACAGCTTACCTGTGGGAATTTGTGATGTTTGTGATTAATGTATTTAGGAGAGGATGGAGGTTGCTGTCTAGGCCACAGATGGTCTTACTCGAAGCACATCGCCATCATCTGATCTGAGCCCTTCTCTCAGGGCTGTTTCCCAAGTGCAGAAGTGGGGAACCACAAGAGACCTTAAAAATACCCTCTCTATAGGCTTTGACTTAAAAACTCCCCCAGGTCACAGATTTAATGACTTTGGGAGGCAGCTGCCACCATCAAGTGAAACAGAAGAACCCCTTTTTTCTTGCACCCAAGAAGAAGCACTTGGGCTTAGAATCATAGAATCACAGACTCATTGAATCCCAGGACTGGCAGAGACCTCAGGAGTGTAGCCAAACAGGAACCCCCCATCACATCCATCTTGCTTGCCCCTCTCAGGTGCCTGGGGCACACAAGACACAGAGAGCAATACAATCAGTATAGTCTTTGATGCCTTGATAGAAGCCCCGGATATGCTGGCTCATCATGACCCTGGATAACTGTCAACATGGTCAGCGACTGGCTCGATCACCCTCTTATCTAAGAGACCGCAGAAACTGCCCTTGGCTGGCACCTATGTTGATACGATCACACAACCGTCCTGGGAGAGGAATCTCCTGCTGAGTAAAGCATGTCCAGTACTCCCAATTTAGTTATCTCTCTTATATGTGTAAATTACGTTCACAACTCCCTTGTAAGAACTGGTGTCACAGAGATGAACCAGCATAGTTTGGCACCATAGATAAGAAAGAGAGTATGTGACCCAATGGGTATAATGATGGGCCCAGCAGCACACTCACTCTGAGCATCAATCTACCATCTACCTGCTGGTCAGGTTATGTGATTGACTCCTGAGGTCCACACGGGGATGCCCAGCCTCGTATTCGTCTTTCCGAGGAATTGAGTGACCGATCCTGGCCTGAAACGCTGGAATCAAGAGATGCAGAAGGGGGTAAAAATTTTACCTGTATGTGTCCTTTGTCTTAGTGCACGCATAGACTTAGAGCTCTTTAAAGATTAAGCTGTCACTTGGTACCATTATTTTGTTTTCTTTCCTTTGTAACCGTTCTAAAGATCTGTATTTGCTAGCAGTTAAGAAATAGAACAATAGCCATTGTAACCGTATATTTTATAAATTTCTTTAATAAACCTGTAACTGTTTAAGCTTTAACCTGACTCCTTCAGTTGCTGTAACAGAACCAGACACAATTAAAAGAACTATAGCCGGTCAGGGGTAGATACAGTAAGAGTTGGGCGTTGGGTTCTGCCGCCTCCACGGGGCAGAACCTTGGGGCACCTTTCAGCCTTCCTGGCTGCTCGCTGCGAAGGGACTCTTGTCCTAGCAGCTAAAGACTTGGGTGTAATGAGCTCTCCTTGCACCAACTTGGGGCACCCATCAGCCTTCCTGGCTGCTCGCTGCAAGGGAGTCCTAGCAGTTGAAGACTCAGGTGTTTAATAGGGCTCACAGACCACTCACTGCCCTGGCCACCAGCTGACAGGGAGTCATCGAGTCCAATCCCCTGCCAACTGCAGGACCAACCCCAACTCAATCAGCCCAGCCAGGGCTTTTTCAATCTAAGACTTAAACACCTCTAGGGGATAGAGATTCCACCTCCTTCCTAGGGAACCAATCTCAGTGCTTCCCCATCCTCCTAGGGAAACAGTTTTTCCTAATATCCCACCTAGATCTCCCCCACTGTAACTAAAGACTATTGCTCCTCATTTTGCCATCTGTTCCCAATGAGAACAGCCTCTCTTCAGCCTCTTTGGAACCTTCCTTCAGGAAGTTGAAGGCTGCTCTTAAATCCCCCCTCATTCTTCTCTTCTGCAGACTAAACAAGCCCAAATCCCTCAGCCTCTCCTCTACTTCTTCCAGAGAGGTACCCTCAAGCTCTTTTACCACAAGAGATCTTAGGAGGAGGGGAAAAGAAAACAAGCTGCAGGCTCTAGTAGCTGACCTCTCAGTCTTAGGCAGACATAGAGAGACCTCCTTTTTCCTTCCAGGGCACAAGAATCAAATCATTGCCTAAAAAAAGTTGATTTGATTAACAAAACAAAGGATATACTTACTAAAGCCTACTTGGTTGCTAGGTGTTATAGCGCAGCTGAGTAAAACAGCTCTTAGACTGCATCCCTTTTCCATAAAAGGGATGCAAATTAGACATATCGCAATTGCAAATGAAGCGGAGATTTAAATCCCCCCCGCTTCATTAGCATAAAAATGGCTGCTGCTTTTTTCTGGCTTGCAGCTTTGCTGGAAAAAAGCGCCAGTCTAGCCGTGGATCTTTTGGAAAATAAAGCCTTATCCCTCTTAAAATGACTCAGCTGAGAGTGTGGCACATTCAACACCCCCCTCACCATCCTCCCCTCCGCACAAGAGCTGCAGGCGAAGGCAACCCTGTGACGGCCTGGTGTGGGAACACATCAAGAGCCTCCGTTCCTGGAACAGAAACTGCTCCTATCAAGCAGTCCACTAACCATCCCCCCTGGAACTACTCCCCCAACTCCCAGCACCGGCACCTGCACCTGCATCTGCCATCCTAGCTTCTCCTCCAAGTCCTCCCAGGGGCCACCAGGGCCCGCAAACACGTGGTGATGGAATCTCTCGAGCAGCTGGAGGCTTCCTGAAATACCCAAGGCAGGCACCAGTCCCAGACCCACACCTGAGCCCCTCTTCCCTCTCCTCCCTTCTCCTCCAGCCTCCCAAGTTTCTTCTCCAGTCCCTCCCCTGCAGGAAGGCATCAATAGCCTTCACCACCTATAGAATCATAGGAATATAACATCCTAGAGCTGCAAGAGCCCTCAGGAATTCCCCAAGTTCAAGCCACTGCCCAAAGCAGGATCAACCCCAGTTCAATCATCCCAGCCAGGGCTCTGTCAAGCCAGGACTGGAAACCTCTAGGGATGGAGATTCCACCACCCCGATAGATGTCTGTCCAACCTGCTCTTAAATATCTCCAGAGATGGAGATTCCACAATTTCCCTAGGCAATTTATTCCAGCATTTAACCATTTGGACAGGAAGTTTTTCTGAATATGCAACCTAAACCCCATTTGCTGCAATTTTTGCCTATACTGAGAGACCATGAAGAATAATTTTTCTCGCTTCTCCTTGTATCACCCCATTAGGTACTTGAAAACTGCTATCATGTTCCCTCTCAGTCTTCTCTTTTCTAAACTACACAAGCCCGATTCTTTCAGTCTTCCCTCATAGGTCATGTTTTCGTCATTTTTGTTGCTCTTCTCTGGACCCTTTCCAATTTCTCCACATCTTTCTTGAAATGCGATGCCCAGAACTGGACTCAATACTCCAACTGAGGCCTAACCAGTGCAGAGTAGAGCGGAAGAATGACTTCTCGTGTCTTGCTCATAACACACCTGTTAATGCATCTCAGAATCATACTTGCATTTTTTGTAACAGCATCATATGGTTGACTCATATTTAGCTTGTAGTCCACTATAACCCCTAGATCCCTTTCTGTCCATACTCCTTCCCAGACAGTTGCATCCTGTTCACTATGTGTGAAACTGATTATTCCTTCCTAAGTGGAGCACTTTACATTTGTTGTTATTAAACTTCAAGCCCTCAAGAGCACGGACGGAGGGTTTGGGACTGTCTGTAGCAGAAGGGGCGTAAGCATTGGATTCTTTTGCCTGCTGGCTTGCTTGATTCGCTGCTTGTTTCTCCGCAGTGAGAGGCACAGATTTATTTACTCATGAAGGTTGTGAGGCGTACTATGTCTGGGCAATAAAACCCCTTCTATTTATTCTCCCAGTGTGGCTTCATTGAGTGGATCCAAGCCTTCTGTTACAGTGACGGCGGCCTGGGCAGAAAGGAAACAGCTGGACAGGAGTGTGTGCTCCCAGTGCAGAGACAGCAGGGACACAAACGCCAGCTCAGTGAGGGTCTCTGCTCTGTCTCTCTCTCTCTCTCTCTCTCACACACACACACACACACACACACACACACACACACACACACACACACACACACACACACACACGACAGTGACAGGAGACGAAAGAGAAACCCGCCTGCGGGGGGCACTCAGAGCCTGTAGCTGCTGCTGAGGCAGAGCCCGGAAGGGAGAGGGAGCAGAAACCGCAGCAGAGGGCAGTTGGTGACCCAGCCACTCAGAGACGTGTGTGTTGTGCACGATACAGATACAAAACCAGGAATGGAAAGTGGAACTAGCACAGTGTCGCTAATCACCACCCTTCCGGTGTCGCAGTGCAGGCATCCGGGCAGGAGAGACCTGACTATGTAGCACCATGTAATTATGCACAAATCTTTGGGTGCTTTTTAACTGTCCCAGCACATCAGACCCTGTGGGCGCATGTCATGTAACACAATGGTGGTGTGTAGTGTGTTGTTCCTGCAGCTCCCCCACAACACCCGGCAGTTAGGAGAGTGGGACGCTGCTGGACTGTGGTGTGATTCCAGCTGGGAACGCAGGCAAAGTGAGCTAGGTAGAAATATGGGGAACCTACAGCTACAGTGTCCCCAACGTCACACACCCAGCAGCAGGAGTCAGGCCCTAAAAATCCAGAGACAAGTGACTTTTGGGGTCTTTTCATTTTCTTCCTGGGTGGTTTTATTGCGATTGTTTCCTATTCGTGGGGCTGGAGCACCTCAGAGCCCAGGGCCCCATTGCGCTAGGCCCTGCACGGACAGCACAACATGGTGCCCCTGGCGCAAAGGGCTCTCGCTGTATCTCTACATCAGGACCCCAGAGGTGGCTACAAACAGCCCAAGGGGAGCATGTGCCAGGCAGGAGGCAGCTCTGACTACGTGACCGGCAGCGGTTAGGGTTAGGAGACCAGCGCCTTGCCATGGTCCATATGTAACTCCTCTTATTCGCTAGCCTAGTGTGAGGTGGGTCAGCACAGAGGAAGCCTTGTGAGTTCTTACACAGCTGTGGGAGGCGAGGCCTGAGGCTCCTTGTGTGCTGTGCGTTGTGTGTTTTGTGTGTGTGTGCACCTCAGCCCAGCCCCACTCTCGCAACACCCCGGAACAGGCTTTATTCTCCCAACATGCCGGTGTGTAGCCCACAACTTGTCGCTCCAGGGCTGCTGCTGAAGCGCCCGGGGCCTTGGGCTGCACCTTCCCCCACTTACTGAAAGGGCGACCTCGTCCCTTCCCTCAGTGAGAAAACCCCTTCAGCTGAATGTTACACGCAGCCTCTCTTTCCATACGTTCGTATTTCCACGAGCTTCCCACGGCAGCTGTGGCCAAGCCCCCGTCTCTACTCTTCTTCCGTCAGGCAGCCCTCTGCCCCAAAATGAGCCGGGCAGGTGCCCTGTGCTGCCTGCCACGGAGCTGGTGGGTTCGCTCTAGGCACTGCTTCGGTCTGGTCCCTCTCAGTCTGTCCTTCTCCAGTCCAATTCAGTTCATCCAGCCTCTCCTCAGTTTGGTCGGCCTCTTCTGCTGCCCCCATGGCCTCGTCAGGTCCTCCAGGTACTTGGATTCTGAGTCAAAATGGGCTGTGTCTGGGGATTCACTGCAGTGTAATCCTGGCTCCCCTTCATTATACTGCCCATCCTTCAGGTATCCCCCGCGTACGTCATCCCCCTATGAGTTTTCTTTCCGCTGTAGCCTCCTGGCCTCTCTATAGGGCCTCCAGTATGTTCCATTCCTGCCCCTGCCTCCAACGGGAGGCTTCCCTTAAGTTCTGGCAAGGTTCCCTGCATGTCGTCTTCCCTGCCAGCTGGTTGACTGACTCCACCGGTAGGTAGAAATAGGTATGGTGTAATTCGGTTACAGTATAGAACCAGATTCCCCACACACACACCCACTTCTGATTCTGACTGCACTACATACACAGGCAAGTCCCCTTGTCTTCTTATCACGATATAGGGAGTTGGTTCCTATCTGTCTCCCAGTTTCTCTCTCCCTTTGTTTCCCTGTCTACTAGCACCCAGTCTCCAGGAATCAATGGGGCTTCTCGTGTCTGATGGTCATAGTACTTCTTCTCCGCAGTGAGAGGCACAGATTTATTTACTCACGAAGGTTGTGAGGCGTACTATGTCTGGGCAATAAAACCCCTTCTATTTATTCTCCCAGTGTGGCTTCATTGAGTGGATCCAAGCCTTCTGTTAGAGCAGGGGTCTCCAAACTACGGCCCGCGGGCCGGATGCGGCCCGCGAGACCCTCTCATCCAGCCCGTGGAGACCTTTTTGTCTACGGAAAAAAAATTACGGAAATTTACGTGTATCCTGCCAAAATCAGCCACCGCTTACGTGGACGTTATGTTTTTACCGAATTAAAATAGAGGCACGCAGTAGTGCGTTATGTTTTCCAACTAAGGGCTGGAAGTCATTGAGTTGCAAGCAAATGACCTCCTTAGGGACAAGTTCAAAATAGGACTGGTGGGTTTTTACCAGTTTTTGCCCAAGGAAGACTTTCCTAATGTCAAAACTTTTGCATCAAGGTACCTTTCAATCTTTGGAACAACATACCTGCGTGAACAAACATTTTCAAGAATGAAATACGTGAAGAACAATTTGAGAACAAACTTGTCCAATGATAATCTCAGGTCACTGTTGATGTTAGGGACAACAAATCTAAAACCAGAAATGTCTGTTATTTTGGCATCCAGGAAACAATTTCACCATTCACACTAATACAGGTGTTCATGTGTAGTGTATCAATGTGTTATTAAATAATAACTGAATAAAATAATATTAAATAAATAATTAAAAACAACATCCATGTTTTGATTGTTTTTTATTTGGACCTCAACTGTGTAGTCGGCCCCCGAACTGCTGTTTGATAGTTAATGCGGCCCTCGGGCTGAAAAGTTTGGAGACCCCTGTGTTAGAGCGACGGCGGCCTGGGCAGAAAGGAAACAGCTGGACAGGAGTGTGTGCTCCCAGTGCAGAGACAGCAGGGACACAAACGCCAGCTCAGTGAGGGTCTCTGCTCTGTCTCACACACACACACACGACAATGACAGGAGGGGAAAGAGAAACCCGCCTGTGGGGGGCACTCGGAGCCTGTAGCTGCTGCTGAGGCAGAGCCCGCAGGAGAGAGGGAGCAGAAACCGCAGCAGAGGGCAGTTGGTGACCCAGCCACTCAGAGACGTGTGTGTTGTGCACGATACAGATACAAAAACAGGAATGGAAAGTGGAACTAGCACAGTGTCGCTAATCACCACCCTTCCGGTGTCGCAGTGCAGGCATCCGGGCAGGAGAGACCAGACTATGTAGCACCATGTAATTATGCACAAATCTTTGGGTGCTTTTTAGCTGTCCCAGCATATCAGACCCTGTGGGCGCATGTCATGTAACACAATGGTGGTGTGTAGTGTGTTGTTCCTGCAGCTCCCCCACAACACCCGGCAGTTAGGAGAGTGGGACGCTGCCGGACTGTGGTGTGATTCCAGCTGGGAACACAGGCAAAGTGAGCTAGGTAGAAATATGGGGAACCTACAGCCACAGTGTCCCCAACGTCACACACCCAGCAGCAGGAGTCAGGCCCTAAAAATCCAGAGACAAGTGACTTTTGGGGTCTTTTCATTTTCTTGCTGGATGGTTTTATTGCGATTGTTTCCTATTCGTGGGGCTGGAGCACCTCAGAGCCCAGGGCCCCATTGCGCTAGGCCCTGCACGAACAGCACAACATGGTGCCCCTGGTCCAAAGGGCTCTCGCTGTATCTCTACATCAGGACCCCAGAGGTGGCTACAAACCACCCAAGGGGAGCATGTGCCAGGCAGGAGGCAGCTCTGACTACGTGACCGGCAGCGGTTAGGGTTAGGAGACCAGCGCCTTGCCATGGTCCATATGTAACTCCTCTTATTCGCTAGCCTAGTGTGAGGTGGGTCAGCACAGAGGAAGCCTTGTGAGTTCTTACACAGCTGTGGGAGGCGAGGCCTGAGGCTCCTTGTGTGCTGTGCGTTGTGTGTTGTGTGTGTGTGCACCTCAGCCCAGCCCCACTCTCACAACGCCCCGGAACAGGCTTTATTCTCCCAACACGCCGGTTTGTAGCCCACAACTTGTCGCTCCAGGGCTGCTGCTGATGGTCATAGTACTTCTTCTCGTAATGCTTGGCAGCTTTGGATGGTACATTGTCTTTAGGCATTCTCTGAGCGGGGAGACATACTCCTTTGCCTTTAACCCCTCAATTCCTCAGTGGGGGAGACCCAGAGCCAGAGCTATCTTCAGCTTTGGGTGCTGGCCAAACATCAAGAAGAATGGGGAAAACCCAGTAGACTCAAGTCGAGTGCAATTGTAGGCACAGTGCTACCACTTTGCCTTTTGCTCTGGTCACAGAGTTTCCAGCATACTCATGAGTGTTCAGTTGAACTGCTCAGTAGTCCCATTCCCCTGTGGGTGATAGGGTGTGGATCTGCTGGCAATGCTCCTCTTAATGTAACCTAATATGCCATTAAACTTCTTGGCTACAAGATCACATTGTTGACTCATATCCAGCTTCTCATCCACTGTAACCCCAGGTCTTTTTCTGCAGAACTGCTACTTAGCCAGTAGGTTCCCAGCCTGTAACAATGTTTGGGATTCTTCCATCCCAAGTGCAGGACTCTATACTTGTCCTTGTTAATCCTCATCAGATTTCTTTTGGACTAATCCTCCAATTTTTCTAGGTCACTCTGGACCCTATCCCTGCCCTCCAGCATATCTACCTCTCTCCCTAGCTTAGTGTCCACTGCAAACTTGCTTACGGTGCAATCCATCCCCTCATCCAGGTCATTAATACAGAGGTTTAACAAAACCGGTCCTACAACCGATCCTTGGGGCACTCCGCTAGAAAGCAACAGCCAACCAGACTTCGAGCTGTCAATCACTACCCGCTGGGCCTGACCTTCTAGCCAGTTTTCTATCCATCTTACAGTTCATTTATCCAATCCATACTCTGTTAAATTGCTGGCAAGAATATTGTGGGAGAACGTATCAAAAGGTTTGCTAAAGTCAAGGTATATCACATCCACTGACTTTCCCATATCCACAGAGCCAATTACCTCATCAAAGAAGCTAGCAAGATTTGTCAGGCATGACTTGTCCTTCGTGAATCCATGCTGACTATTCTTGATCACTTTGTCCTCCTCCAAGTGCTTCAAAATGGATTCCATAAGGATCCCCTCATGATTTTTCCAGGGACTGAGGTAAGGATGTCTGGTTTATAGTTCCCTGGATTGTCCTTCTTCCTTTTTTAAAAGATAGGTAGAATCATAGAATCATAGGCTACGTCTACATTGGCCGCCTATTACGGAATAGGCATGCAAACGTAGAACTTTGGAAGAGGCAAATGCGCGGGGGATTTAAATATCCCCCACGGCATTTGCATTTTCATGGCCGCCGCTTTTTTCTGGCTGGGAGATAAGCCGGAGAAAAGCGTCCAGACTGGCGCAATCCTCCGGAATAAAGCCCTATTCCGGAGGATCTCTTATTCCTACTTGCAAAAATTGGAGGATTAGTCCAAAAGAAATCTGATGAGGATTAACAACTTACGTTTGCATGCCTATTCCGTAATAGGCGGCCAATGTAGACACAGCCATAGAGTATTAGGACTGGAAGGGACCTCAAGAGGTCATTGAGTCCAGCCCCCTGCCCTCATGTCAGGACCAAGTACTGACTAGACCATCCCTGATAGACATTTATCTAACCTACTCTTAAATATCTCCAGAGATGGGGATTCCACAACCTCCCTGGGCAATTTATTCCAATATTTGACCACCCTGACAGTTAGGAATTTTTTCCTAATGTCCAACTAAACCTCCCTAGCTGCAGTTTAACCCCATTGCTTCTTGTTCTATCCCCAGGGGCCAAGATGAACAAGTTTTCTCCCTTCTCCTCATGACACCCTTTTAGATTCCTGAAAACTGCTATCATGTTCCCCCTCAATCTTCTCTTTTCTAAACTAAACAAACCCAATTCTTTCAGCCTTCCTTCATAGGTCATGTTCTCTAGACCTTTCATCATTCTTATTGCTCTTCTCTGGACCCTCTCCAATTTCTCCACATGTTCCTTCAAATGCGGTGCCCAGAGCTGGACACAATACTCCAACTGAGGCAGAGTAGAGTGGAAGAATGACTTCTCGTGTCTTGCTCACAACACACCTGTTAATGCATCCCAGAATCATGTTTGCTTTTTTTGTAACAGCATCATGCTGTTGACTCATATTTAGCTTGTGGACCATTAAAACTCCTAGTTCCCTTTCTGCTGTACTCCTTCCTAGATAGTCGCTCTCATTCTGTATGTGTGAAGCTGATTGTTCTACAAAGGTACTATTGTCACGTTACGGGATTTTGAGGGGAGCAGCCAGATCACTGATACACCCATGGGGGGTGTTAGCCCCCAAAAATGGTATAAAAGGGGGCCATGTGTGGTGTTGAATAGAAGCTCACTGTCTGCTAATCCTATGTGCGCTAGTCATGTGAGTGTATAATGTCTGTGTGTGTAGTTAGGAATCTGTAATCTGTGTGGATACTGAATATTTACCTGCATGTGGTTGAGCAGTGGGCAGAGCCCGGCCTATGGACATGCTAATCAGCGAGGCCCTGTGGGACAATGGCACTCAATGGGCCAAGGACACACCTAAAGAAGGAGTGGTGACTCATTCCTAAAGGCTTCCAGTAGGGAACACAGGAATGAGCCGTGGGCCAGGTGACCTGCTGTAGCCAAGAGGAGAACAGGAAGGAGGGATAAATAGGCCATGTGGTGGACTCCATCTTGGTCTTCAGCTCAGCACTTCATCCCAGAGGCAGCAGTGCAGGGATCGAAGAGCCCGGAAGAACTGTGGACCCATCCTGATTCTAGGATGTGCAACAAGGACTCTTAAGCCAGCAGCTGTAACATCTCTGCTAGAGCCTGCATCGAGAACTGGGAGATTCGATGCATGTAATGTACTATCCTTTAACAACCTTACTCTCATGCTTTTCCTTCTCGTGGTAATAAACCTTTAGTTGTTAGATGCTAAAGGATTGGCTCAACGTGATTTGTGGGTAAGATCCAGAGGGTAAATTGACCAGGGATCTGTGGCTGGTTTCTTGGAACAGGACAGAACTTGTTTGGGGTAGGTAGGATTGGTTTCTAAGACACCCCCCCCCCCCTCGGTGTATAGGCCCGGGGCCAACTGGGGCACGGATATTGCTGGGGTGTCGGAGGGGTTTTGCTTGTGAGGCTTCAGGCAGGCAGCTGAAGCGCTCTGTGGGACTGGTTTGTGGCCTGTTTGGAGAGGTCACCAGTCTGGGCTGGGAGCCCTGAAGTTGAGCAATTCACCCTGAGCAGACGCCCTCAGCTGTGCCCAGACATGGCCTGGTCCATCACAACTACATTTTCCAATCATCCGGGATCTCTCCCCATCTCCATGACTTTTCAAAAATAATGGCCAAAGGGTGCTCAACGACATTTTCCAAATCCTTCAGTACCCTCGGATGCATTAAATCCAGACCCATAGATTTGTGTATGTTTAGTATTTCTAAACAGTCCCTAATCTGTTGGTTCCTCACCACGTGCTTTCCACCTTCATCCCATATTACGTCACTTAGTGCATTAGTCTGGGAGCTGACCTTGTCTGTGAAGACAGACGCAAAGAAAGCATTGAGTACTTCAGCTTTCTCCACAACATCTGTCGACAGAGCCATGTAGATGAGTATACTCGGCAAAGGGAAGTGAAGCGGTGATTTAAATAATCGCTGCTTCATTTACATCAAAATGGCTGCCACGCTCTTTCGATCATCTGATTGTCGGCACAGCACGGTAGTCTAGATGCGGATCAGCCAACCCCAGATCCCTTTGTCATCAGATCCTTTATGCCTCGTGAAAAAGCGCTCATCCGCAAATATGCAAATATGCAAATGAAGAATGAGATATTTAAATCTTGGCTTCATTTGCAATTTTGAATGTTTACATTTGCATCCCTCTCTCAAAAGAGGGTGTGTGGCGGGGCAGCCCCACCCCTCCCTGAAACCGCCGCGTCCCCGCGATAGTGAGGGGACAGAACCCCCCCGAAGGAGGGAAGCATAGCCGCCCGCGTCCCAAGAGCGAGGGCGGAGAGGTGCCGGCCGGGTGACGAGCCGGAGCAGACGAACCGCGGGGGCAGAGAATGGGGGGGGGGGGAAGAGAGTGGGTGATGTCACTGGCGCGCCGGCTCGAAGAGTCGCGGGAAGATGACGCGGGCGGTGACGTCATATGCCTGCGGCCGGCGGGCAGTTTAGAAGGGAGCCCCGCGCCAACAAAAGAGGATGGCCCGCGGGAGACGGGGAGTCCACCGCAGATTGTCGGCAGACACCGGTATTGGAGACCCTGGGTAGGGCCGCACCGGGAAGGCTTTGGGTGAGAGGCAGCCTAGGACTGGGGAAGAAGTGGCCCAGGGCGGGGACGTGGACCCCAAAAACGGGGGAGTTTAGGGTTCTCGACCCCCCCCCCCGTTAGGTGAGGATATTCGTCCTGACCTTAGGGCCCTGGGCCGGGGTTCGGAGCGAGGGAGGGCCCGGACCCCCTTTCACAGCAGGCAGAGAGCAAGATTACCTAAGCGCCAGAGGCTGACGACTTAGGCACAGCAAGAGGGGAGGTGGCCCCAACCAGGACAACGGGGCACAGCCAGGAGAGGAGGAGCAGACAAAAGCGTCCCAACCCCCACAGGGTGCAAGTATAGACACCCCCCCAGTCTCCCATATTGAAGTTCATGCTGTAAAAAATGTTTTTTTCTTTCTTTAAAAGTATGGTTTTTTTCTCTCTTTTGTAATGAAGCTTTCTGACTCAGGGAATTTTCTCTGAGTATATCAGTTGGTGGTTCTTACCATCTAGCCACCTCAACTATGCTTGCAACAGATGTTTTGTTTTGATAAGAAAAGTTTGTTTTCTTTTTCTTACTAACCAGTACTGGTTCATTTCTGTGTCTGACTAGGAGTCAGCTACCTCAGACTGCAGCTTATTTTCTCTTTTCTCTTTTCAAGATCTTTTGGGGGGAAAGAGCTTTGGGTGCCCCTGGGGTTGGTGTCAAGTTTCCACCCCATTTGTGGGTTCAAAAGCACTTGACAATGGCAGCAGATATTCCCCAAAGTCTGGGTATTAAGATTTTGGGGGGAGTTTTTATACCAAAGCCTGTAGAGATCAGGTTTGGGGGCTTTTTCAGGCCTCCAGTTCTGCATTTGTTGTGCCAAAGTGGGAACAGCCTTGACACTCCCAGGCTGTGTCTACACTGCACCCCTTTTCTGGAAAAGGGATGCAGATGAGACAAGTCGGAATTGCAAATGCAGCGGGGATTTAAATTTTCCCCGCTCAATTTGCATGAACATGGCTGCCGCTTTTTTCCGGCTCGGAGCTTTGCCAGAAAAAAGCGCCAGTCTAGACAGGGATCTTTCGGAAAATAAAGCCTTTTCCGAAAGGTCCCTTATTCCTGATTCCTATCAGAGAAAGCTATCAGATTGGTTTGACATGATTTGTTCTTTACAAATCCATGCTGGCTGTTCCCTATCACCTTGCCACTTTCCAAGTGTTTACAGATGAATTCCTTAATTACTTGCTCCATTATCTTCCCTGGCACAGAAATTAAACTAACTGGTCTGTAGTTTCCTGGGTTGTTCTTATTTCCCTTTTTATAGATGGGCACTAGATTTGCCCTTTTCCAGTCTTCTGGGATCTCTCCTGTCTCCCATGATTTTCCAAAGATGATAGCTAGAGGCTCAGATACCTTCTCTATCAGCTCCTTGGCTACGTCTAGACTGGCATGATTTTCCGGAAATGCTTTTAACGGAAAAGTTTTCTGTTAAAATCATTTTCGGAACAGAGCGTCTAGATTGGCATGGACGCTTTTCCGCAAAAGCACTTTTTGCGGAAAAGCATCCGTGGCCAATCTAGACGCGCTTTTGCGCAAAAAAGCCCCTATCGCCATTTTTGCGATCGAGGCTTTTTTGCGGAAAACAAAACTGGTCTGTCTTCACTGGCCCTTTTGTGCAAAAGTTTTGCGCAAAAGGGACTTTTGCCCAAACAGGAGCAACATAGTATTTCCGCAAAAAGCACTGTTTTCTTACAGTAGGAAAGCGGCTGATTTTCCAGAAAAACTGGCCAGTCTAGACACAGCCCTTGAGTATTCTAGGATGCATTTCATCAGGCCCTGGTGACTTGCAGGCATCTAACTTTTCTAGGTGATTTTTAACTTGTTCTCTTTTTATTTTATCTTCTAAACCTACCTCCTTCCCACTACTATTCACTATGTTAGGCATTCCTTCAGACTTCTCGGTGAAGACCGAAACAAAAAAGTCATTAAGCATCTCTGCCATTTCCAAGTTTCCTGTTACTGTTTCTCCCTCCTCAATGACCAGTGGGCCTACCCTGTCCTTGGTCTTCCTCTTGCTTCTAATGTATTTATAAAAAATCTTGTTTCCTTTTATTCCCATAGCTAGTTTGAGCTCATTTTGTGCCTTTGCCTTTCTAATCTTGCCCCTGCATTACTGTGCTGTTTGCCTATATTTATCCATTGTAATTTGTCCTACTTTCCATTTTTTATACGACTCCTTTTTTATTTTTAGATCATGCAAAATCTCATGGTTAAGCCAAGGTGGGCTTTTGCCATATTTTCTATCTTTCTGATGCAGCGGAATAGCTTCCTTTTGGGCCCTTAACAATGTCCCTTTGAAAAACTGCCAACTCTCCTCGGTTGTTTTTCCCCTCAGTCTTGATTCTCATGGGACCTTACCTATCAGCTCTCTGAGTTTACCAAAATCTGCCTTCCTGAAATCCATTGTCTCTATTTTGCTGTTCTCCCTTCTACCCTTCCTAGAATTGTGAACTCTATGATTTCATGATCACTTTCACCCAAGCTGCCTTCCACTTTCAAATTCTCAACCAGTTCCTCCCTATTTGTTAGGATCAAATCTAGAACAGCTTCCCCCCAGTAGCTTTTTTAACCTTCTGAAATAAGAAGTTGTCTCCAATGCAGTCCAAGAACTTATTGGATAGTCTGTGCCCTGCTGTGTTACTTTCCCAACATATATCTGGATAGTTGAAGTCCCCATCACCACCAAATCTTGGGCTTTGGATGATATTGTTAATTGTTTAAAAGAAACCTCATCCACTTCTTCCACCTGGGTAGGTGGCCTGTAGTAGACTCCTAGCGTGACATCACCCTTGTTTTTAACCCCTTTTAGCCTACCCCAGAGACTTTCAACACTTCTGTCTCCTTTGTCCATCTCCACCTCACTCCAAGGCTACGTCTACACTGGCCCCAAATTCCGGAAAAGTCACGCAAAGCAGGTAAGTCAGAATAGGGAAATCCGCAGGGGATTTAAATATCCCCCGTGGGATTTAAATAAACATGTCCGCCGCTTTTTTTCTGGCTTGGGGAAAAGCCGGAAAAAAGCATCTAGACTGGCGCGATCCTCCGGAATAAAGCCCTTTCCATTTTTCCTTGAAAGTAGGAATAAGAGATCCTCCGGAAAAGGGCTTTATTCCGGAGGATCGCGCCAGTCTAGACGCTTTTTTTCGGCTTTTCCCCAAGCCGAAAAAAAAGCGGCGGACATGTTTATTTAAATCCCGCGGGGGATATTTAAATCCCCCGCGGATTTCCCTATTCTGACTTACCTGCTTTGCGTGACTTTTCCAGAATTTGGGTCCAGTGTAGACATAGCCCAAGTGTGTTCATTTTTAATATATCAGGCAATACCTCCTCCCTTTTTCCCCCGTCTGTCCTTCCTGAGCAAGCTGTACCCTTCCATACAAACATTCCAATCATGTGTATTATCCCATCAAGTTTCTGTGATGCCAACAATGTCAGAATTGTACTTATTTATCAGCACTTCCAGTTCTTCCTGCTTATTACCCATACTTCTTGCATTTGTATTTAGGCATCTAAGATACTGATTTGACCTTGCCTCCCAGTTTTGCCCTGACCCTCCTTTCTCTCTGCCATTATAGCCCACGCTCCCTCCCATTTCCAACCCATGTCCCAGGTCTCCATGTTCTCCACTTACTTGTGGGTTTTGCTTACATGTCTCCATCGAACCTAGTTTAAACGGGCTTCATTTGCATGTTCCTGGGCACTGCCATTTTTAAATACCTTGTAGTTTGAACTCCCTGCCCATGGGTACACAAGTCACGGACTCGGTAGTTCAAATTAAAGCTCCTAATTCGAACTACCGTTACTCCTCATGGACTCTGAGTGGACGCTGAATCACATTTAAGGCTGTCTGGAACCAGGTCCCGCAGGGCATGAGGTCAGGAGTTATTTTGTGTGGCTGCTGCCTGTGGCTATCTGAGGTCTGTGCTTAAAGGGACCCCCCTGGACAGCTGGTTCTGAGGTTTCCCTGCTTGCTTGCCTACCTCGCTGAGGGACAGCAAAGCATTTTGTCTCTGCATGCTCTGGTAGTCCTAATTCGGGACACCACAGCACTCTGCAACATGGAACCAGAGCTATCCCTGGGCACTCTGGTGCTTCTCATGGACGTTTTGCTGTGAGTCTGGTTGCACTTTCTGCAGGCTGCCATCTGGGAGGTCCATTGGGGGGCTATTAGTATCCAAGAGGCCCTGCAGGAGAGCTTCCACCTGTAGAAGAGCTAAGAGCCTTCCTGGTCTGCCCCACTGAGGACTTGTGCCTCATTCCTCCCTCACGTCCTTCCATTTACCCCTCCCTAACCCCCCTTCCTGTTGTCAAATGTATTTTCATGAACACATATTTTCATGAACACAAACTCTCTTTATTCAACAAAACTGGGGGGGGGGGGGATGAAACTCTGGTGAGCCTGGGGAATGGAGATGGCAGAGGGGAGCAGAGAAGGTGGGAGAGGTGAGGGGGAAACCTGGGAGGAGGGATCTGGAAGGGGGAAGCAAGGGGAAGAAGGGGGAGGGGAAGCTCAGGGCTCATGGTTGGGGGTCTTGCCAGACCAACTTGATTTTCATGCGAAACTGCTCCTGGGTTCTCATGTGGCCTTTGGTGGCCAGGCTGGCAGGTATCCTTCCATAGATAACCGCGTTCTACCATCTAGTATGGAGATCATGGACGTTGGGGGCATCCCCCCCAAACCTGAATAAGGTCCATGATCTCTGCCCTGGACCAGGAAGGCAGGCTCCTGGGAGCTGGTCCAGTGGCTTGCTGGCTCATGTTTTGGGGCCACTGGGTCAGGGGCAGTGACTGCTGGCTCTGGGCTGGCAGGCTTGGAGCTGGCACAGGCACTGTGGCCAGAGTCTACCTCTTCAAAGGCTCTGGGGGGGGGCAGTGTGGGAGAGGAAACCAGGACATCCTGGGAAGGGCTAGGGGCCCCCTATTTTGTGTCTACACAGCACTTATTTCAAAATAGCTATTTCAAATTTGGCGCTATTCCTCATGGAATGAGGTTTACCAAATTCGAAATAAGTGCTGCACTATTTCAAATTAAATTCTAAATAGCATTTTTGGCTGTGTAGATATGCCCTTATTGTAACTCCAGGAAGGTCGATAGAGTCTTGCCAGCTTGCCCTTTGCCTGAATTTCAACCCAGGAGGGTCTGCGACTGTGTTTTTACTACCATGGTAACTATGTGTGAGCTACTGGATGTTGACCTGGGAGCTGAGTAAGTCTCCCTGCTCTAGACAAAGTGCGAAACACATCTCTCAGTCACCTGTCAATGCAGCATGTTCCACTGCCGCTAAGGGAGACACACCGTTACAGATGCAGGCTGAGAGCTGTTATGTGATTAAGCCCAGTCGGCCATGCTGAAATCAATGGAATTAACCCATTCAAAAACCAGAGTAACTGAATGTAGAAACTAGCTTAGCACATTAAATTATTTGAATAGATTTTGTTAATAAAGAACAGCGGTTACAGAGTTTGTTCGTGCTTTGTATGAACGGGCGTCAGTGGAGAGGGTGCGGGTGCTGAGAAGCTGAGGTGCGAGGTTTGGGTAGCAGTCAGGTTTGGTTGCACTGAGACTCTGTCAGTGGCTGTTAGTGACTGAGGAAGATCACAAGAAGCAGGACGATAAGAACCCCCACAGCCGCCACAATGCCCCAAATCACTTTCCTGTACTTGATGTAAACAGCTTCCACGGTTCCCAGCCTGGTTCTCTTATTGAGTCCAATGTAATATCTCACTTTCTGCTCAGTTAAATGGGGCTCCAGGTACATCTCATTGGTGTAATACCAGCCCCCGTTCTCCTGCACCATTCTCTGGATCACTTCCACCAGCTCCGAAACCTGCTCCGTCTGCTCTGCCCCAGTTGCTTTGTTGTTGAAAGCGCAGTAGCGGTTCCCGCACACCTGAATTAGCCCCTGAAGATCTTTGTTATCTGAGTATCTCACATAGTCATGCAAGGAGCCGACCGCTAGATCTTCTTTCCGGGTGAACAGGACGACCGTGTGCCTCATGGCTCCATCTCCAAAGATCTCCCAGACTCGCTTCACGGCTTCCTTGTCTTCATCAGTGTAACGGCCCAGCTGGGTCACCAGCACCAGCGCGTGGGGGCCTGGGGCGGAGAGTGCGACACAGCGACAGATCTCACTACATGTCACTGTATCACACACCTTTCGGTCAAAGATGGCAGGTGTGTCAATCACCACAAGCTCCCTCTCGTTCCAGCTCCTTCGCCCCTTTTCACAAGTCAGAGTCACTGGCGTTGCTCGGAGTTTAGACTCAAATGTTCGTTCGCCAAGGATGGTGTTTCCCGTGGCACTTTTCCCAGCACCGGTTTTGCCAACGAGGATGATTCTGAGCTCCGATATCCCACCGTTGTCTGCGGGTTGAACAGTCAGAGCATCATTGCACATAAATAAAAGATACAAGTCCTACCCATGTACTATTTATACACCTGCTAATTAATGCACACAGCGTACCCTGGGGCCGAGAGGCCCAGAGTAACTAATGTCCATCCCATCCCACATCTCTGCTTGTCTCTGTCCCCATGGATTTCCTGACAATGACCAAACCTGAGCCCCTTCTCCTCTCTCCTGCATCTTCTCCTCTTCCATCTTCCTCTGACACTTTTCTCAACACCCCCATTCTTGCCACCCCTCAGCCCTGCAATCTGGGGGCAGTTGTTGAGCCCTCTCTCACCTTCACCCTGAGCATGTCGGCCACATCCAAATCCACCCTGTTCTTCCCCCTCAGCCCCTCCAGGAGCTTCCTTCCCTCTCCAGCCCGACCTCAGAGTTCCTTCCCAGAGCCCATGTGTTCTGCCTGGATTATGCACCGTTCTCCTCTCCGGCCTCCCCAACAACCCCCCCCCCCAGGGCCTCTGTCCAGTCACAACATGGCCCCTGAATGTGTCTCCCTCCCTGGTTGGCTGAGCCTGCAACTTCTCTCTCTAGTCTGCCTTGGCCCCTGGCCAACAGGGCCGGTTCTTACACCGCACTCCTCACTGTCCAACTACAGCACCTGTCTCTGGTGGGACACAGACACACCCCGGTTTCTGAGAGTCAGACGAGAACACAAGACGCATCCAAAGAGACCCTTGTTCTGCTCAGGCCATGTCCTCCTGCGGACGGAGCTCAGCCTCTCAGACCTCTGAGCATTTCCCCAGGGCGTTTCCGCTCCTTCTCGCTACCTTCCAAAATATCTGCACCAACACTCCTCACATGTGATTAGTGATTATTGCACAACCATCCTGGGCCCTCCTCTTTCAGGCGTGGCCTTACTGGGCTCCCTGCCAAACCCCTGCCATGCCCACGCCAAAGTCCCCTGCACAGCCCACTTGTGTGTGCTGCACCCAGGGAGCCAGGCCGTCTTGGCTACAAATTGCCTCCTGCTCTCCCCTCACACTGCGGAGCGGGGCAAATGGTCCAACCTGCCTCACACACGTTTGTTTGCACGGTGCAAGGCTGCAGTTTGCCCAGGTTGGCAGAAATGCCTGAGGGAGCTGGGGATGGGGGATGGGGTGTGCGTGGCGCACGGACTCTCCCTGGACTGGAACAAGGCCCTGCCCTGCCTCCCCTCTCGTCCCCTTTCTCAAAAGCTAAAGGGGCTGGTACAGGTGCAGCTCCTGTGGCAGCCCAGCATATAGACGGAATGACGGACCCTGGGAAAGGTTTTCTCTGCGGGGGTTGTCCCTGCAGAAGGCAAAGTTGCATGGGACACGTCACTGCCACCCCCTGGAATGGATACATGATGCTGGGTGACCAGCGGTGTCCTCAGAACCTGCCTCAGTCCCCGAGAGCTCATGTGGCTCACTTGTGTATGCCAGGGCTGAGCAAAATCTAGGGGTGAGGCCAGAATAGGGCCCCTGGTGTCCCTCTTACCAACATCTCCTCCCGGCATCCTCCTGTCCATCTCGCTCTGAAAGAGGTGCAGTAAAATGTGTTATTTAAACACGTGTTACCCAAGGAACTCAGCAGATAAAGAAATACCCGGCTAGACAAACCCAGCAATAGAAACAATGGGCAGTAGCATGGACAAGTGCTGCTACCAGTGTGATCATGGGCGAGATGGGAGTTTCGGAGCAAGTCACCTTGAGGTTTCGTGTTTAACCACAGTCAGTGCATCTGCTTAGCTCTGAGTGCTGGGGGAGTTCTACTGACATCCAGAGAGTGACTTAGGTGCCATACGCACACATATGTTGGCCGCCATAGGCCACAACAGCTGCTCTAAGTACAACTAGCTCAGAAAATCAGTCCTGTTATTGCAGCCTCGTGCACACAAATGTTTTCATCAGCAATCGAGATTCTGGATTCGAGAACTGAGTCAGCAGTTTGACTTGGTCCATGAGGCAGAGGGAATGCCGCTTGCACTTCAGCACCAACTCGGCCTTTGCATACCCACTGGTACAAACCAGGCATCTGTTTCTGGTCCAGCCCCTTTCCCCTGGAAAATGCAAAATTGCATTGACCAAAACATGTTGCGAATTTGAGTTGAATTTGCCAATGTATTGGCCTGGAAGAAAGTTCAGAAAAAGTTGAAATATGTCTTGTCAAGTCATTCAATAAGAAATGTTTAGATTTTCTGTTCAAATGCCTTTTTATTTTGAAATTGGCCTTGACTTTACTCTAAAAAAAAGTAAAAAGTAAAAAAATCCCAAATGAAACAAAATGCTTTGTGTTGGGTCAAAGAAAACTTTTTAACCCAAACATTTTTTTCTTTTGCCATTTGCCAAAGAAAATAGATTTTTCCCCAGTTCGATGTGATTTGTTTAAAAAAATTCAGTCCCACCACTGAATCAAAACCCTGGTTACTTGCACAGCTCCAGTCATATCCTCCGGATTGAACATCATGTGTGTGTATTGGTAGCGCACTGAGCAACCTGCTGTTTGAAACTGGGAGAGGTGAATAGCTGCAAATTCATTCTTATCCCCATTCTGCCCCCTCGTGCAACTCAGCACTGCTGTCCGGGGGAAACCTTCCTGGTTTCTCAGCCAAATCCTTGGTGGAGGCCACTGGACTCAAGAGAACAAATTCCACGGGCAAAACCAAAGTGCTCGGTTGTGCCAACTTCAGGGTATGTCTACACTACCCTCCTAGTTCGAACTAGCGGGGTAATGTATGCATACCGCACTTGCTAATGAAGCCCGGGATTTGAATTTCCCGGGCTTCATTAGCATAAGCGGGGAGCCGCCATTTTTAAATCCCCGCTGCTTCGAACCCCGTGCAGCGCGGCTACACGGGGCTCGAACTAGGTAGTTCGGACTAGGTGCCTATTCCGAACTACCGTTACTCCTCGTGAAACGAGGTGTACCGGTAGTTCGGAATAGGCACCCTAGTCCGAACTACCTAGTTCGAGCCCCGGGTAGCCGCGCTGCACGGGGTTCGAAGCAGCGGGGATTTAAAAATGGCGGCTCCCCGCTTATGCTAATGAAGCCCGGGAAATTCAAATCCCGGGCTTCATTAGCAAGTGCGGTATGCATACATTACCCTCCTAGTTCGAACTAGGAGGGTAGTGTAGACATACCCTCTGACAGCCCAGCATAGGGGCAGAGCCCAGTAACACCCCCTGTCCCTCTCCCTTCCCTCCTCATCTCCCCCCTCTCTCTCTCTCTCCCTTCCCTCCTTGTCTCCCCTCTCACTTCCTCCCTTCCTCCCTCTCCTTTCCCTCCTCGTCTCTCCTCCCTCATCTCTCCTCCCTCCCTCCCTCTCTCCCCCCTTTTCTTTCTCCCTTCTCCCCTCCTCTCCCCCTTCTTCTCTCCCTCCCTCCCTCCCTCCCTCCCTCCCTCCCTCCCTCCCTCAGACATTGGCCAATGTTGGAGATAGGGCATTGTTTAAGATGACACTTGGCTCTATGGGGAGGCAGGTTAATTGGGCAGGTCCCAGTGAGAAAGGGGACTGGTGGGAAGGTGACACTTTGGAGTGACAGCCTGAGGGGAAATGACGGGAAAAACATGCACCTGGCTCTGTAGTTACTGCCTCTTGGCAGCCCTGGGCCAGGCCACTCAAAATGCTGCTGGAGGCTCCTTTTTGCCCATCTCTGAAATCCCGGGGATGCCCCTCCCTTTGAACGCATTCTGTTCACAGGCCTTGGCTTCATCCCCAAGGCCCTTTGAAACTCGCCCCTTCCTCTTGTGCCCTGCAGCCTCGGCCAGCAGCGTCCTTCCCCCTAGAGGAGCCTTTGGTGCATTTTCCCAGCCCTCTCTCCCAGTGGCATTGGCCCCATCAGCAGACGCCGTCTCCAGTCCCATCCCACCAAGGTGCCCACAGGCAGGTCGCAAAGAGGGCAAAGGGGGCAGGTGCCACCAACTGAAAAGGGCCTGGGGCTCCCAACTTCTGCTACTGCTACTGGGGCAGAGGGGGCAGCCAGAGCCCTGAGTCTGTAAATTGCTGCCAGAGCCCAGCTTGGTGCTTCCCAGGTAGGGCTAAGAGCTGGAGGAGGGTGTGTGTGTGACAATACAGAAGTCACTATGGACTGGTAGAGGGTGTGCGTATGTGTGTGTGTGTGCCAGTGTGATGCACTCCAAGTGGTGCTAGAGGAGTAGCTGAGCCTCTAGCTCTCATTTTTGGAAAATCATGGGAGACAGGAGAGATTCCAGAAGACTGGAAAAGGGCAAATCTAGTGCCCATCTATAAAAAGGGGAATAAGAACAACCCAGGAAACTACAGACCAGTTAATTTAACTTATGTGCCAGGGAAGATAATGGAGCAAGTAATTAAGGAAATCATCTGTAAACACTTGGAAGGATGGCAAGGTGATAGGGAACAGCCAGCATGGATTTGTAAAGAACAAATCATGTCAAACCAATTGTATAGCTTTCTCTGATAGGATAACGAGTCTTGTGGATAAGGGAGAAGCGGTGGTGAGGCATTGTCGAGGATTATCCGGCCCTCTGACTACTACCCCATGCTACTCATCCACGTGGGCACAAATGATACTGCCAGGTGTGACACTGAGCGGATCAAGTGTGACTACAGGGCTTTGGGAGTACGGGTGAGGGAGTTTGGAGCGCAGGTGGTATTCTCTTCTATCCTTCCTGTCAAAGGTAGGGGCCCGGGCAGAGAGAGGTGCATCCTGGAGGTGAATGCCTGGCTGCGACGATGGTGTCGCCAGGAGGGATTCGGCTTCCTTGATCACGGGGTGCTCTTCCAGGAAGGACTGCTTGGCGGAGATGGAGTTCACCTTTCCAGGAGCGGGAAGGCCTTGTTTGGACACAGACTGGCTAACCTTGTGAGGAGGGCTTTAAACTAGGTTTGTCGGGGGCAGGTGAGCAAAGCCCACAGGTAAGTGCTGAATGTGCGGGACTGGGAGATGGGTTGGAAATGGGGGGGACTACGGCCTATAATGGCAAGGAGAAAGGAGGGTCAGGGCACAACAGGGAGGCAAGATCAAATCAGTATCTTAGATGCCTATATACAAATGCGAGAAGTATGGGTAATAAGCAGGAAGAACTGGAATTGCTAACCAATAAATACAACTATGATATCATTGGTATTACAGAAACCTGGTGGGATGGGACACATGATTGGAATATTGGTATGGAAGGGTACGGCTTGCTCAGGAAGGACAGACAGGGAAAAAAGGGAGGAGGGGTTGCCTTGTATATTAAAAATGTACACACTTGGACTGAAGTGGAGATGAACGTAGGAGATAGCTGTGTAGAGAGTCTCTGGGTTAAGCTAAAAGGGGTAAAAAACGAGGGTGATATCATGCTAGGAGTCTACTACAGGCCACCTAGCCAGGTGGAAGAGGTGGATGAGGCCTTTTTTAAACAATTAACAAAACTATCCAAAGCCCAAGATTTGGTGGTGATGGGGGACTTCAACTATCCAGACATATGTTGGGAAACTAACACAGCGAGGCACAGGCTATCCAATAAGTTTCTGGACTGCATTGGAGACAACTTTCTGTTTCAGAAGGTTGAAAAAGCTACCAGAGGAGAAGCTGTTCTGGATTTGGTTTTAACAAATAGGGAGGAACTAGTTGAGAACTTGAAAGTGGAAGACAGTATAGGGGACAGTGATCACGAAATAATAGAGTTCATGATCTTAAGGAAAGGTAGAAGGGAGACCACCATAATTGAGGTTATGGATTTCAGGAAGGCAGATTTTGATAAGCTCAGAGAACTTGTAGGTAAGGTCCCATGGGAAGCAAGACTGAAGGGAAAAACAACTGAGGAGAGTTGGAAGTATTTCAAAGGGACGTTGTTAAGGGCCCAAAAGCAAACAATTCCGCTGTGTAGGAAAGATAGAAAATATGGCAAAAGACCAGCTTGGCTTAACAAGGAGATCTTGCATGATCTCAAAATAAAAAAGGAGTCATATAAAAAATGGAAACTAGGACAACTAACAAAGGATGAATATAGGCAAGCAACACGGGAATGCAGGGGCAAGATTAGAAAGGCAAAGGCACAAAATGAGATCAAACTAGCTACAGGCATAAAGGGAAACAAGAAGACCTTTTATAAATACATTAAAAGCAAGAGGAAGACCAAGGACAGGGTAGGCCCACTGCTTAGCGAGGAGGGAGAAGCAGTAACAGGGAACTTGGAAATGGCGGAGATGCTCAATGACTTCTTTGTTTCGGTCTTCACCGAGAAGTCTGGAGGTGTGCCTAACGTAGTGAATACAAGCAGAGAGAGGGTAAGTTTAGAAGATAGGATACACAAAGAACAAGTTAAAAATCACTTAGGAAAGTTAGATGTCAGCAAGTCACCAGGTCCTGATGAAATGCATCCCAGGATACTCAAGGAGCTGATAGAGGAGGTATCTGAGCCTTTAGCTATGATCTTTGAAAAATCATGGCAGACAGGGGAGATTCCAGAAGACTGGAAAAGGGCAAATATTGTGCCCATCTATAAAAAGGGGAATAAGAACAACCCAGGAAATTATAGACCGGTCAGTTTAACGTCTGTCCCAGGGAAGATAATGGAGCAGGTAATTAAGGAAATCGTATGCAAACACTTGGAAAGTAATAAAGTGATAGGGAATAGCCAGCATGGGTTTGTGAAGAACAAGTCATGCCAAACTAATCTGATAGCTTTCTTTGAAAAGATAACGAGCCTTGTGGATAAGGGAGAAGCGGTGGATGTCATATACCTAGACTTTAGTAAGGCATTTGATACGGTCTCGCATGATATTCTTATTGATAAACTAGGCAAATATAACTTAGATAGGGCCACGATAAGGTGGGTGCATAATTGGCTGGATAACCGTAGTCAGAGAGTTGTTGTTAACGGTTCTAAATCCTGCTGGAAAGGGATAACAAGTGGAGTTCCTCAAGGGTCTGTTTTGGGACCCGTACTATTCAATATCTTCATCAATGATGTAGATATTGGGATAGAGAGTACTCTTATTAAGTTTGCAGATGATACCAAACTGGGTGGGGTTGCAACTTCTTTGGAGGATAGGGACATAATTCAAAATGACCTTAGCAAGTTAGAGAAATGGTCAGAGGTAAACAGGATGAAGTTTAATAAGGAGAAATGCAGAGTGCTCCACTTAGGAAGGAACAATCAGTTCCATACATACAAGATGGGAAGCGACTGTCTAGGAAGGAGCATGGCGGAAAGGGATCTAGGGGTCATAGTGGACCACAAGTTGAATATGAGTCAACAGTGTGATGCTGTTGCAAAAAAAGCAAATATGATTCTAGGTTGTATCAACAGGTGTGTTGTAAGCAAAACTCGTGAAGTCATTCTGCCGCTCTATTCTGCACTAGTTAGGCCTCAGCTGGAGTACTGTGTCCAGTTCTGGGCGCCACATTTCAAGAAAGATGTGGAGAAATTGGAAAGGGTACAGAGAAGAGCGACAAGAATGATTAAAGGTTTAGAGAACATGACCTATGAAGCCAGGCTTCATGAACTGGGCTTGTTTAGTTTGGAAAAAAGAAGATTAAGGGGGGACATGATAGCGGTTTTCAAATATCTAAAAGGGTGTCACAAGGAGGAAGGCGAAAATTTGTTCCTCTTGGTTTCTGAGGACAGGACAAGGAGTAATGGGCTTAAAGTGCAGCAGGGGAGGTTTAGATTGGACATTAGGAAAAAATTCCTAACTGTCAGGGTGGTCAAATATTGGAATAAATTGCCAAGGGAGGTGGTGGAATCTCCCTCTCTGGAGATATTTAAGAACAGGTTAGATAGACATCTGTCAGGGATGGTGTAGACGGAGCTTGATCCTGCCTTGAGGGCGGGGGGCTGGACTCGATGACCTCTCGAGGTCCCTTCCAGTCCTATTATTCTATGATTCTATGATTCTATGATACCTAGACTTTAGTAAGGCGTTTGATATGGTCTCACATGATATTCTTATCAATAAACTAGGCAAATACAACTTAGATGGGGCTACTATAAGGTGGGTGCATAACTGGTTGGATAACCGTACATAGAGTGTACTTATTAATGGTTCACAATCCTGCTGGAAAGGCATAACAAGTGGGGTTCTGCAGGGGTCTGTTTTGGTACTGGCTCTGTTCAATATCTTCATCAACGATTTAGATATTGGCATGGAAAGTACGCTTATTAAGTTTGCAGATGATACCAAGCTAGGAGGGGTTGCGACTAATCTGGAGGTTAGGGTCATAATTCAAAATGACCTGGACAAATTGGAGAAACGGTCTGAGGTAAACAGGATGAAGTTTAATAAAGACAAAAGCAAAGTGCTCCATTTAGGAAGGAACAATCAGTTTCACACACACAGAATGGGAAGCGACTGTCTAGGAAGGAGCATGGCAGAAAGGGATCAAGGGGTTATAGTGGACCACAAGCTGAATATGAGTCAGCAGTGTGATGCTGTTGCAGAAAAAGCAAATATGATTCTGGGATGCATAACAGGTGTGTTGTGAGCAAGACACGAGGAGTCATTCTTCCGCTCTACTCTTTGCTGATTAGGCCTCAATTGGAGTATTGTGTCTAGTTCTGGGCACCGCATTTCAAGAAATATGTGGAGAAATTGTAGAGGGTGCACAGAAGAGCGACAATAATGATAAAAAGTCTAGAGAACATGACCTATGAAGGAAGGCTGAAAGAATTGGGTTTGTTTAGTTTAGAAAAGAGAAGATTGAAGGGGGACATGATAGCAGTTTTCAGGTATCTAAAAGGGTGTCATAAGGAGGAGGAGAAAACTTGTTCACCTTGGCCTCTGAAGATAGAACAAGAAGCAATTGGCTTAAACTGCAGCAAGGGAGGTTTAGGTTGGACATTAGAGAAAAGTTCCTACCTGTCAGGGTGGTCAGACACTGGAATAAATTGTCCAGGGAGGTTGTGGAATCCCCATCTATGGAGATATTGAAGAGCAGGTTAGATAAATGTCTATCAGGGATGGTCTAGACAGTATTTGGTCCTGCCATGAGGTCAGGGGACTGGACTCGATGACCTCTCGAGGTCCCTTCCAGTCCTAGTATTCTATGATTCTAAGGGCTGATGGCGGGTGGGGGGTCTGTGTGTGGGGCACACTCCAAGAGGTGCTAAGGGCTGGCTTCCCCAGTGACACTCCTTCCCCCCAAGACCCCTCCTCTTCCAGTCCCAAAGCTGCCCCTCCCCCCTCCCCCATGCCCAGGGCCTGGCAAGTCTGTCACCTGCTGCCCACAAGGATTCGCTGTTTGATAATGTCCAGGGCAATGGTAGGCATGATACGGTCCAGGGGCCAGATCCGGCTGACAAGCCTTTCAGTCCCACCCTTGGCCCACCCCACTGCAGCCACAGGCAGGGAGCAACCGCAGGTCTCTGAGTGCCTGGTTGCTGCATCTGCCTCTCTGCACCAGGCCTGCTGCCAGCGCCCTCCTTGACCCAAACTCCCTCTCACACCCCACACCCTCGCCTGCAGCCCAATGCCTCCCTGAGCTCCCTTCTGCACCCACCTCCGTCCAGACCCCACGGCCCTCCCTGGAAAAGTGCCCCCCCCCATGAAAAATGATTGCCCATCCCTGGTGTAGGGGAAAGTCCAGTGAGGGGGGTTTGGGGTTTTTGTTGTTTTTGGGGGTGGGTTATTTCTTAACATTTAGAGGAATTAGAAACTCAAGTTGTACCCAGCCCTGGCCCACCTACCCAGATTCTAATTGCCGTTAGCTTTGTCTTCCTGTTTCCTCACTGATAGTCAGGCGGGTTCTGGTCAGTACCAGACAACAGATCTCTTCTTTCCTCCCCTACTCCACCCTCCCTCCTTCTCTTATTCATTCTTGGATCTGGACCCAAGGGTTCTTCTTTGACCGCCCCCATCACAAAATGTCTAACTGTTTCACTTGGAAATACCAAAATGAAGAGTTACAACATTTATGGGGAAAAAATCTTTTCTTCTTCAGACCAATGCAAGTTACCCGAATCCACCAAAGGTTGCAAATTGTTTCCGTCAACCCAATTTATATTTTATAGCTTAAAAAGCCCACAGGATTTGCCCCAGAAATGTCACCTAACTTTAAAGGAATCCTTGTCTGTTTTCTGGTGCAACTTCGAGACCTACTGCCCAGTGTGATATTAGACTCCCCCAGATTCCCTGTTTTTGTGACCTCAGACTGCAAACAGACAATGGAAAAGATGGAACAGGACGGACGTGTGAAGCTGAATAGCCCTTGAGGGCACATCTACACTGCCGGGCAAAGTCAAATTAAGCTGCCCATCTTCAGCTACGTCGAAAGAGCTTCATTCTGCTTTTGGCTCTATCTGCACAAGGCAAGAAGTGGAAGGGAGAGCACTCTTCCTCCGACCTCCCTTACTCCTTGTGAAATGAGGGTTACAGGAGATGGAGTGAGAAGTCCTCCAGCTCAGCATTGCAGTGTGGACGCGCACTCTGTTATTTCAGACTAGCGCTGCTGTGTAAACGTGCCCTGAGAGACACTTAGTCCAATCTCATGCAGTCCAGGCAGAACTGCACAGGAACTAGCCAATTCCTAAGAGGTGTTTATCCAACCTGTTCTTAAGAAATGCCAAGGACAGAGGCTCCACAAGTGCCCAAGGCAATTTGCTCCTCCGCCTACCTATCCTGACAGGAAGTTTTTCCAAATGTCCAATCTAAAGGTCCCTGGCTGCTGTTTAAGCCCATTGCTCCTTGGCCTAGGGTCAGAAGTCAACAAGAATATTTTTTTCCCCTCCTTCTTGTAACACCCTTTCAGGTCCTTGAAAGCTGCTCTCCTGTCCCTTCTCAGTCTTCTCTATTACAAACTAAACAAGCCCAATTCCTTCAGCCCTCCCTCATGGCTCACGTCTTCCAGCCCTTTCATCACTCTTGTTGCGTCTCTTTCTCCAGTTTGTCAACATTTTTCCTGAAATGTGGCCCCTGGAACGGAGATGGTTTTCCAGCTGAGGCCTTATCCGCATGGATTACAGGGGATACAATCATTCCCTTTCCTTTCAAACAGCCCTTCTCACCCATCTTGGGCCAAGGGTCTCCTATTCCAGCAGTGCTGGACACTGGACCGGGGAGCCAGGAGGATGGCCTGGCCCCTGGGTAGTGTGCGGAGGAGCGCAGCTCCCTTTTCCTGAGAGGAGCAGGGCCTCAAGCAGAAGGGGCTGGGCTGTGGATGCGGATGGTGCCACTCTACCCCCCGTCCTGCACTCGGAGCAGCCCGAACTGGGGCCCTGGAGTGCACTGCCCGGCAATCCAGCAGCGATTCTAAGGGGCCCAGATCTCTCGTTGGTCACCACCCTTGCTGCAGTCGCAGAAGCCAGGAGATCCGGACCCTTTAGAGTTGCTGGGTCCCAGGGCAGTTGTCCCCTCCTCCCCACATGGGTGGGCCTGCTGGTGATCCATGATAACCATCAGATCCCTTCCTGCAGCGCTCCGCCCCCGGCAGCCTGTTCCATTGTGGGCGCACACAGCTGGTTCCCTCCTGAAAGCAGCACTCGGCATGTGCCCTTATTGAATTTTAGCCTCTTCGCCTCACACCATCTCCCCCACTTGTCCAGCCTCTTTTGAATATTCACCCCATTCTCCAAAGCACTTGCAGCTTCCTTTCCATGGGAAGTTATAGGGTCCAAAAAGAATGGGATTTATTCACAGAGAATAGGCCCATCGATGTCTATAGGCCAAGACACCATGCTTGGGGTGACTCTAAACCTCCATCTACAAGAAGCCAGAAGTGGAAGATTTTCCTTTTCTGGTCTGGGCCACTGTCAGGATATGTCTACACTAGCCCCCTAGCCCCTAGCCATACCCTGACAGTGGTATCCTGTTTCTTAGGCTATGTCTGCACTAGCCCCCTAGTTCGAACTAGGGAGGCTAATGTAGGCATTCAAAGTTGTAAATGAAGCCCGGGATTTAAATATCTCGCAATTGATTTGCATCTTTCCATCAGTTCACCAATTTTAAATCCCCTTAGCCCGAAGTAAGTAACAGTTAATTCGAACTAAGGACTTAGTTCGAATTACCGTTTCACTGCCTTGCATAGCCGCAGGCAGTTACTTCAGGCTAGTGGAATGTCAAAATGGCGACCGGACGGGAACATGCAAATGAAGCCCGGGATATTTAAATCCCAGGCTTCATTTGCAAGTTCGAATGCCTACATTAGCCCCCCTAGTTTGAACATAGACTAAGAGATGTCTTACATACTGGGCAAGAGGGACCATGATCTGACCTAGTTAGGGGTCCTCTGTGTGTTTGCCCGTGTCCCAGCAGGGATTCAAGAAGGCAGAGAAAGATTCAGAGGCAAAGGCAGGTTGTGGGCAACATCTGACATTACCATCCTAGGCCTCCTCCCTCTATTTCTCTGAGTTTTACTGTTCATCCACTTGCTGCAAGCTGAGAAGATCTGAGGCCTGTTGTTCTCTATAGCAATCTATCCCCAATGAGCACAGGGTGGGGCAGGCAGTTCTGGGTCCAGGGATGAGCAGCGGGGGGCTGCGGTACCTGTGGCTGTGGCAGGCCTCGGTCCTAGCCTCTAACCAAACACACCAACCTGTGTCCGTCACAGAAGGGCCTGTTCCCATGAGCTCACAAGTCTGGGGTCTCTGTCCAAGTGGGTCTGATCCACAGGGGCCAGGTCTGAGAAGCTCTGTGGATGTGTTCAGGGCTGGTACTTACCCGGTCAGTGGTTCCAAGTGATTGATAGGCGGCCATTCCTCCTCTGAAATGGGGATTGGACACAGCGTCTCCTGAAAAATCAGTGGTTGAGGTCACTGCAGGAGAGCCAGATCCCAGCCGGTCGGTGTCCCCTGGTTCCTGTGCTTTGCCTGTCAATAGTGGTTTGGTGCAGAGGGTGCCATAGGTGTGTGTGACATATGACCCGAGGAGAGGACACTGGGGCTAAGTCTACACTACATGCTTCTTGTGCAAGCCACCCAGCTCTTCCAAAGGGATCTCCTTCCTCGCTGGATGCTCCTGGCACAGGCACGACGGAGGCAGCAAGGCCCAGATTTATCCGGGTATTTCGGGGCGTGAGAGCAGACAGGCGCCGAGTGGGATTTGCAAAACCTGCCATGCAGGCTGGTGCCTGAGGCCCACTGCAGTTAGTGAAACTGCTTCCAAATGTGGGAGTGTTTCCCCAGACACAGGTGCTGACCCCGCGGTGGGCCTGGCTGCCCTGCAGGAGCTGAGGAAAGTCTGCGCTGCTGGGCCCTGGTGGAGTCAGCGACAATCCCACGTTTCCGTTGTGCTTTCCCCACCTGGCCTGAGGATTTGCCGTGCGCTGCTGGGTTGGATCCCCTGGGCCTGAGCGCTGCAGGGAAGGGTTGGGGGCCCTAGGATGCTGCACCCAGCTGAGCTAGGGACTGGCTGGGGGGAGGCGGCTTTATAGAGCGCTGGGTACTCGTCTGCCTTGGCCTTTCAAGTAGGAATAAGAGATCTCCCGGAAAAGGGTTTATTTTCCGGAAAATCGCGTCTAGACTGGCGCTTTTCTCCAACGTAACCCCGAGCTGGAAAAAAGTGGCAGCCATGTAAATGCAAATGCCGCGGGGGATATTTAAATCCCCTGCGGATTTGCAATTCCAAAGTGTCACATTAGCATCCCTTTTCCGGAAAGGGATGCCAGTGTAGACACAGCCCGAGTGTTTACTGTAAACATCTGTAAACATCACCGTGTTCCCTCCCCCACCCCATGCTCCCACCCCGGGTGACTTTAGGCTCCCAAATATCAGAGACTGCGGCTTGTCCCCTGCTCTGCCTGCTGCGCACTCACCAGCATTTTCACTTGGAGGGCTTTGGAGGCCGTTTAAAATACCCCAACCCTTGCCAGCCCTCCCCTGGGGACTCAACTTTCCCTCACACACACACTCGCACACACACACTCACACACACACACACACAGACCGACTGACGCATGCACACACAGACACAGACACACACAGACACAGACACACGCAAACAGACAGGCACACACTCGCAAACACGCAGACACATGAACTCATACACAAGCATGCACACACACAGACACACTCAGACACATACACATACATGCAGACACACTCACACACACACGTTTCCAATATCAGCTCAGTTTGGAGCCCAAACCTGCAATGTCTCTTCAGATGGGGCAGATGTTTCCAGCCTCTGCTCAGTCCTCCCAGCTGGTGTTGTTACACCAAAATGTCGGCAGCCGCCTGGGTTCTTCTTTCCCACAGCTGCTTTATATGAACAGCTCAGGCAACTGGTCTGCAAATGAACCAGCCAGGGATCCAACTTTCTCAGTGAAGGCAGCAGAATGAGCTGCTGCCCGGACTGAGAAACGCTTTGTGCTGAAGAGAGAAGTCTGATTGTACAGGAAGTGGCTTTGTGCAAGTAATGGCTGAAAACCCAGCCGGACCCTTGTTCCCTGGTACAATCCCAGCTTTCGGCCCTGAGCGTGGGACACGTGTGCAAAACGTGACTCCTGGTGCTGACTCCCTTTGTGGCTGTTGCCGTTATTGTGTGTTTGCCCACAGGGATCGTTGGGGGTGAGTTGTTTCAGGCGTTACTGCTGCTCTGCACCAAGGCACTTCCTGTGCAATTCCGACTTCCTTCTTACAAAAATGGCACCGAAAATCTTATTGATACTCTGAGAAAAACCAGACAGATGTAGCTGTAGGTATTGGTCTGCGCACACACACGTGTATAGCTCTTGGATTAATCTGTCTGTGCATCTTGCCTTGTTTCTCATACACACGTAGATAAGCCTTTGGAGACTCTGAGAAAAATGCCTGTGAGAAAGGAGACAGAAAACTTGGGCTGCGATGTGTTTTCCATGAGGACACACTGTTGCCATTACTGATTCAGGATCATCACAATTCTCTGTGTGTTATTTTGGCACCATGTAGAGGCATCAGTGGGGACCCATCACCAGAGTAGTGTTCAATCCCAGAGAAGACACAATCCTGGCTCAAAAGGGCGCACAGGGCAAAGACACAAACCAGTGAACAGTGGGGGATGGGAATAAAACACACACACACACACGCGTGCACACACACACACACACACACACACACACACACACACGTATCTCATGAAGTACTGGGAGGCACTAAAATTATGCTTGATTTCTCCATACAGAAAACATACCAATGATAACAAAGACTCTGTCCAAGGGGGGGATACTGCATTGGACCTCAGCTTGACAGGAAAGGAAGACTTGGTCACTGATTACTGATCTGAAAGTTAATACTAATGTAGGTGCAAGTAATCTTTTCTAAACCTTTTCCAATTTCATTATATGGTTTTTGAGGTGGGGAGGTTCAGGTACAGGTTGATGTGTGGTGTGTGGCTGGGGGGGAGAGTGCAAGAGGAGGCTACAAGTAATCTGAACGGCATGGTGACAAACTGAAATAGGCCAAAGGGCAAATGCCGTCTTTTCTTTTGACGCGGGAGCTAGCGGGATCTGCCAATAACCTTTGGATTGGTTGATGGTTGACAAATATTTGGCCTGTCCCAATCGTTCTAGGAGCTCTTCGACTCTCGGCATGGGATAGGCGTCGAACTTGGACACTGCATTTATCTTGCAGAAATCAATACAAAAGCGCATGGTCCCATCCTTTTTTGGGACTAATACGATTGGGCTACGCCAGTCGCTTCTCGACTTTTCTACCACCCCCCACCGGATCATATCCTGCAGTTCCTTCTGTACGGTGGTCCATAGTTTTCGGGGGATGGGGCGTACCGGGTCTCTTACTTTCTGGCCGGGGTCGGTGTCGATTTCGTGGCATGTCAGGGTCATCCTTCTGGGTTTGCTCGTTAGATTGGCCGCCGAGCGTTGTAAGATCTCCCACAGTTGCTCCTGTTGGGTACAACTCAATTCTGCCTCCATGGGGCTGGCTGTCCATATTACCTCTTCCTCCCCCCACAGCCCAAACTCGATATCGGCGCTAAGGGCCTCTACCAGGGATGCCTCCTGCGTTACCCAGCATTTTAATAAGTTTACATGGTACACTTGGCTCTTGCGCCGTTTCCCCCCTACCTGCACTTCGTAATCCACTTCCCCGATCCTCCTCAACACCCAGTAGGGTCCTTGCCACTTGGCTAATAGCTTGGAGTCCCCCACGGGTAATAACACTAAAACTGGGTCCCCTGGGTTAAAGGTTCTTGTTCGCGCCCCTCTGTTGTAGTAGCGGGCTTGCGTCTCCTGTGCCCACTGCAAATTTTCTTGGGCCCACCGCCCTACTGTCCACATCTTATTTTGTAACTTAACTATATATTGGACAGCCCCTAACGCCGACGAGGTTTGCTCTTCCCACCCCTCCCTTACCAGGTCTAAGATCCCGTGGGGCCGCCGCCCATATAGCAGTTTGAATGGGGAATATCCCACCGAGGCTTGGGGCACTTCACGCATCGCGAAGAGCAGGGGCGGTAACAGCTTATCCCAGTCTCATGGGTCGTCTTGGGCCAGCCTCCTCAACATTGCCTTCAGTGTTTGATTGAAACGTTCGACGAGCCAGTCCGTCTGGGGGTGGTATGCTGCTGTGTGGATCTTCTTCACCTGTAACCATCTACACAATTCGGTCATCAATCGGGATACCAGATTTGGACCCTGGTCCGTCAGGATCTCTTTGGGGAGCCCGACCCGTGCGAACATTTTCATCAACTCGTCCGCGATCGTGGCCGCACTAGTCTTATACAAGGGGACAGCTTCAGGGTAGCGTGTGGCATAGTCTACCACCACCAATATATACTGGTGTCCCCTCCACGTGCGCTCAAGGGGCCCCACGAGATCCATACCCATGTGCTCAAAGGGCTCCGCCACCAGTGGCATGGGGATCAACTCTGCTCGTGGCACCCTTGCCCCTGCCGTCCGTTGGCACTGCGGGCAGGAGGCACAAAAGTTCTTAATGTCCTGATAAAGACCGGGCCAATAAAAGCGTTGGAGTACCCGTTGTTGGGTCTTCTCCATCCCTAAGTGCCCCGCCCATGGGTTATCGTGTGCCAGTTCCATTATCCGCCATCTGTAGGCTCTAGGCACGATCAGCTGGGCGTCCTCTTCTCCCAACCCTGCGTCCCCCCGGATTCGGTATAACTGATCCCCCTGGATCTCGAAATACGGGCCTTGCCTGCGTTCCTTGCTGGTTCCTCCGCCCTCTGTCGTGAGGGTCTGCACATTCTCCCAAGGATGCCGGAGTGTCGGGTCCTCCCGCTGTAGGATCAGGAAGTCTCCTGAGTCCACTTCCAGGGCTGTCGCGGGCTTCCACCTCTCCGGTTCTCCTGTCCTTTGTTGGGCTGGGTGCGCGTCCCCCTTTTTCTCAGCCACCCACACGTTTTCCACCTCCATTCCCCGGGTGCAGTGCCCTTCTAGCAGGAGTTGCTTAAATCCCGGCCTAACAGTACTGGACAGGGTAGCCGCCGTGCCACCGCCACGCACAGCGGCCCCCTTCTCTGTCCATCATGCAGGCTTACTTGTACCATCGGGTAGGGCCGTGCATCCCCATGCACGCATCTAATCCACACCTGGGCTTGTGTGGGCCGGCCCCCTTTTAAGTTATTCCCCCTCACCAATGTCTGCCCGCACCCGGAATCTAATACGGCCTCCACCGTCTCCCCATTCAGGCATACCCTCCTCGTAATTCGGGTTCGGCTTACCTCTCGTCGTGGGTCCCTCCTGGGTAGGGGTTGCCCGTACATACAATCCATCATAGGACACTCTCTGCGGAAATGGCCCTCTTGTCCGCACTGGAAGCAAACCCGTCTCGCTGGGGGCATTGTCTTGATCTCTGGGCCCCTTTCTGTGTTGCTCCGTGCCTCCTTTTCCTCCTTCCTCTCGTGGCTACGCCACACCGGGGCTAGCCATCGTTCGGGGCCCCGTCCCGGGACACCCCTGGGGGCTGCCCTTCCGTTGTGGTGCCCCTCCTTTCCCCGGGTTCCAGGGCCTCTGCGCTGTACCAGGCTGGCCCTATTATGCTCTTCCAAGCCTTCTGTGGTCATAAAATGTTCCATTAGTGTTACTGCCTCTTCGAGCGTCCCCGGCAAATGGCGGTGGACCCATCGTTGCCCTTCGGGGGGGAGCACCTGTTCATATTGCTCCAGCACCACCAGGTCGGCCACCTGGGACGCTGTCTTGGTGGCTGGTTCTAACCATCTCAACCCCGTTTCCATCACCTGTTGGGCCACCGCCCGTGGGCATTCGCCCGACATATACCTGGCTGCTCGGAACCTTTGGCGGTAGGTTTCTGGTGAGATCCCCAATTGGTCAAGTATTGCCTCTTTTACCTTGTAGTAACATAGAGCGTCCCGGTCTGCCAGGCTCTGGTAGGCCAGCTGTGCTGGGCCGGACAGGTACGGGGCAAGTATTGTGGCCCAATGCTCCTGCGGCCATCTGGCTGCCGTCGCCACCCGCTCGAATGTCACTAAGAATGCTTCTGCATCGTCCTCGGGCCCCAATTTGGACAACCTGATCGGGAGGCGGGGGCTTATGGTCCCGTCGTCCTCGCTGCTGGCGGGTCCCGGCACACCCCCTCCGTCCCTCAACTCACAAGCCAACTGTTGCTGCTGCTCCCGAAATTCGGACATTAGCTGCCTTAATGACTCGGTATGTTGCTGTTGCAACTGGTGCTGACTGCCCACCAGCCACTCCACAACTTTATCCACCTCCATCGCTCTCGTGTCTTTAAACAACAAATTCTGCTACCACCTTGCCGCTGGTCCCTAGTACAGGAACCCGATCGCTGCCCACATTCTCCACCACGTGTCAGGTGGTGGGCCCCCCCATCCACCTTTATGCCCCCACTCCAACGATTATAGCCCATGTTAGCAGGGTGAGGGGTCCGGGCCCACCCTCCCTCCGGACCCCGACCCAGGGCCCTAACGTCAGGAGCGAACCTCCTGACGGTAACAGGTGGGGGTGAACCCCAAAAACACACCCGTTCCCAGGTTCCACGGCCTGCCCTGGGTCTGGTTCACCCCGCCTGGCCATTACCGGCCAGCCTCTTGGCTCGTGTTCTCACCCTCCTCACCTCTCGTGGCGCTTCTCCCTACGCACCCCCTTCTGTCTTCCCCTGGGTCCTTTTTATCCGGTTCCTCGCCGGCCCCGCCGGATGCCCTCACTTCTGGATGCCCCTCCCTGCTCCGCTCGGGTGCGCCTCTGACATCGGCGCTCCCCCCGGGCGCTTCTTGAAGATGTGCCTTTGTCTCGGGTCCTAGCCACCCCGGAGCGGCTGCGGCCACGGCGCTTGTTCCTTCACCATCCGCCGTGGCTTGTGGCGTTCGCGAGTGGTGGGGTTGCTTCACCCTGTCACAGTGGGGTGTCTGGCCAGTGGGGATGGTACAGATATGGGCTGGGCATAGGGAGTGTGGCTGGAGGGAAGGCGCAGGAGCAGGCTGGGAGTAGGGTGTGAGACTGGGGGGGGGGGGGTCAGGTGCAGTTGAAGACTGGAGGTGGAGTGTCTGCATAGAATGGAGGGTGTAGGTACAGGCTAGGGGTAGGGAGTCTGTCCATGGGGGCTGGGGCAGGAGCAAGGGAAGGTGCAGAAACAGGCTGAGGGTGGTTTGTCTGGCCAAAGGGGATGGTGCTGGCACAGGCTGGGTATGGGGTGGCTAGTGGTGAAAGTATGAACTAGGGGTAGGGAGTGTGGCCGGGCGAGGGTGTAGGAGCAGGTTGGGGGTGGAGTGTCTGGTCAGGGGGGAAGGTGCATGTTGTAGTAAGTTGATGCTTGTTACATAAAATCAGGAGGCCTGAATAAAGGCCTATAACACAAAAACAGCAGGCCTGAAATCTACTGAGCAAAACTCTGGCTCAGTAAAACTGTAAGCAGGAAATTCAGGGGGTAGCCGAGTTAGTCTGTTAGGGTATGTCTACACTAGCCCCCTAGTTCAAACTAGGATGGCTAATGTAGGCATTCGACCTTGCAAATGAAGACCTGGATTTAAATATCTCGGGCTTCATTTTCATGTTCCTGGGAGCCGCCATTTTTAAATCCCCTTAGTTCGAACTGACTGCCCGCTGCTACATGCTACCCATTAATTTCATTTGGTGTCCTCTAGTTCTTCTATTTAGGGAACTAATAAATAACTTTTCTTTATCGGCCCTCTCCACACCACTCATGATTTTATAGACCTCTATCATATCCCCCCTCCATCTCCTTTTTTCTAAACTGAAAAGTCCCAGTTGCTTTAACCTCTCCTCATATGGGACCAGTTCCAAACCCCTAATCATTTTAGTTGCCCTTTTCTGAACCCTTTCCAAGGCCAAAATATCTTTTTTGAGGTGAGGAGACCACATCTGTACACAGAATTCAAGATGTGGGCGTACCATAGTTTTATACAGGGACAGTAAGATATTCTGGGTATTATTTTCTATCCCTTTCCTAATAATTCCTAGCATCCTATTTGCCTTTTTGACCGCCGCTGCACACTGCGTGGAAGTGGTCAGAGAACTATCCACGATAACTCCAAGATCTCTTTCCTGATTTGTTGTAGCCAAATTAGCCCCCATCATACTGTACGTATAGTTGGGGTTATTTTTCCCGATGTGCGTTACTTTACACTTATCCACATTAAATTTCATTTGCCATTCTGTTGCCCAATCACTCAGTTTGGTGAGATCTTCATGGAGTCCCTCACATAGAATCATAGAATCATAGGACTGGAAGGGACCTCGAGAGGTCATCGAGTCCAGCACCCCGCCCTCAAGGCAGGACCAAGCTCCGTCTACACCATCCCTGACAGATGTCTATCTAACCTGTTCTTAAATATCTCCAGAGAGGGAGATTCCACCACCTCCCTTGGCAATTTATTCCAATATTTGACCACCCTGACAGTTAGGAATTTTTTCCTAATGTCCAATCTAAACCTCCCTTGCTACACTTTAAGCCCATTACTCCTTGTCCTGTCCTCAGAAACCAAGAGGAACAAATTTTCTCCTTCCTCCTTGTGACACCCTTTTAGATATTTGAAAACCGCTATCATGTCCCCCCTTAATCTTCTTTTTTCCAAACTAAGAAGCCCAGTTCATGAAGCCTGGCTTCATAGGTCATGTTATGTAGACCTTTAATCATTCTTGTCGCTCTTCTCTGTACCCTTTCCAATTTCTCCACATCTTTCTTGAAATGTGGCGCCCAGAACTGGACACAGTACTCCAGCTGAGGCCTAACAAGTGCAGAGTAGAGCGGAAGAATGACTTCACGAGTTTTGCTTACAACACACCTGTTGATACAACCTAGAATCATATTTGCTTTTTTCGCAACAGCATCATACTGTTGACTCATATTCAACTTGTGGTCCACTATGACCCCTAGATCCTTTTCCGCCATGCTCCTTCCTAGACAGTCGCTTCCCATCTTGTATGTATGGAACCGATTGTTCCTTCCTAAGTGGAGCACTTTGCATTTCTCTTTATTAAACCTCATCCTGTTTACCTCTGACCATTTCTCTAACTTGCTAAGGTCATTTTGAATTATGTCCCTATCCTCCAAAGAAGTTGCAACCCCACCCAGTTTGGTATCATCTGCAAACTTAATAAGCGTACTCTCTATCCCAATATCTACATCATTGATGAAGATATTGAACAGTACGGGTCCCAAAACAGACCCTTGTGGAACTCCACTTGTTATCCCTTTCCAGCAGGATTTAGAACCGTTAACAACAACTCTCTGACTACGGTTATCCAGCCTATTATCCACCCACCTTATCGTGGCCCTATCTAAGTTATATTTGCCTAGTTTATCAATAAGAATATCATGCGAGACCATATCAAATGCCTTACTAAAGTCTAAGTATATGACATCCACCGCTTCTCCCTTATCCACAAGGCTCGTTATCCTATCAAAGAAAGCTATCAGAGTAGTTTGGCATGACTTGTTCTTCACAAACCCATGCTGGCTATTCCCTATCACTTTATTACCTTACAAGTCTTTGCATATGATTTCCTTAATTACCTGCTCCATTATCTTCCCTGGGACAGACGTTAAACTGACCGGTCTGTAGTTTCCTGGGTTGTTCTTATTCTCCTTTTTATAGATGGGCATAATATTTGCCCTTTTCCAGTCTTCTGGAATTTCCCCTGTCTGCCATGATTTTTCAAAGATCATAGCTAAAGGCTCAGATACCTCCTCTATCAGCTCCTTGAGTATCCTGGGATGCATTTCATCAGGACCTGGTGACTTGCTGACATCTAACTTTCCTAAGTGATTTTTAACTTGTTCTTTGTGTATCCTATCTTCTAAACTTACCCTCTCTCTGCTTGTATTCACCACGTTAGGCACACCTCCAGACTTCTCGGTGAAGACCAAAACAAAGAAGTCATTGAGCATCTCCGCCATTTCCAAGTTTCCTGTTACTGCTTCTCCCTCCTCACTGAGCAGTGGGCCTACCCTGTCCTTGGTCTTCCTCTTGCTTTTAATGTATTTATAAAAGGTCTTCTTGTTTCCCTTTATGCCTGTAGCTAGTTTGATCTCATTTTGTGCCTTTGCCTTTCTAATCTTGCCCCTGCATTCCCGTGTTGCTTGCCTATATTCATCCTTTGTTATTTGTCCTAGTTTCCATTTTTTATAGGACTCCTGTTTTATTTTGAGATCATGCAAGATCTCCTTGTTAAGCCAAGCTGGTCTTTTGCCGTATTTTCTATCTTTCCTACACAGCGGAATTGTTTGCTTTTGGGCCCTTAACAATGTCCCTTTGAAATACTTCCAACTCTCCTCAGTTGTTTTTCCCTTCAGTCTTGCTTCCCATGGGACCTTACCTACAAGTTCTCTGAGCTTATCAAAATCCGCCTTCCTGAAATTCATCTCCACTTCAGTCCAAGTGTGTACTTTTTTAATATACAAGGCAACCCCTCCTCCCTTTTTTCCCTGTCTGTCCTTCCTGAGCAAGCCGTAGCCTTCCATACCAACGTTCCAATCATGCGTCCCATCCCACCAGGTTTCTGTAATACCAATGATATCACAGTTGTATTTATTTGTTAGCAATTCCAGTTCTTCCTGCTTATTACCCATACTTCTCGCATTTGTATATAGGCATCTAAGATACTGATTTGATCTTGCCTCCCTGTTGTGCCCTGACCCTCCTTTCTCCTTGCCATTATAGGCCGTAGTCCCCCCCATTTCCAACCCATCTCCCAGTCCTGCACATTCAGCACTTACCTGTGGGCTTTGCTCACCTGCCCCCGTCGAACCTAGTTTAAAGCCCTCCTCACAAGGTTAGCCAGTCTGTGTCCAAACAAGGCCTTCCCACTCTTGAAAAGGTGAACTCCATCTCTGCCAAGCAGTCCTTCCTGGAAGAGCACCTCGTGGTCAAGGAAGCCGAAGCCCTCCTGGCGACACCATCCTCGCAGCCAGGCGTTCACCTCCAGTCTGCTTCTGTCTTGACTATCCTAAACAGTTTGGTATCAACTGCAAACTTTACTACCTCACTGCTTACCCCTTTCTCCATATTATTTATGAATAAGTTGAAAAGGATTGGTCCCAGGACTGACCCTTGGGGGACACCACTAGTTACCTCTCTCCAATCTGAAAATTTACCATTTATTCCTACCCTTTGTTTCCTGTCTTTTAACCAGTTCTCAATCCAAGAAAGGACCTTCCCTCTTATCCCATGGCCATGTAATTTACACAAGAGCCTTTGGTGAGGGACCTTGTCAAAGGCTTTCTGAAAATCTAAGTATACTATATCTACTGGATCCCCCTTATCCGCATGCTTGTTAACCCCTTCAAAGAACTCTAATAGATTAGTAAGAAAGGATTTCCTTTTACAGAAACCATGTTGACTTTTGTCCAAGAAATTATGTTCTTCTACATGCTTCACTATTGTTTCAACTAATTTGCCCGGTACTGAAGTTAGACTTACCGGTCTGTAATTGCCAGGATCGCCTCTAGAGCCCTTTTTAAATATTGGTGTCACGTTGGCTACCTTCCAGTCAGTAGGTACGGAAGTCGATTTAAAGGATAGGTTACAAACCAATCTAGGGAGCTAGTGTAGACATACACTGAGGCATCACCTCCTCCCTTTTTAATCCTGCCTATCCTTGCTGAGCAAGCTGAACCCTTCCATACCAACATTCCAATCATGTGTATTATCCCACCAAATCTCTGTGATGCCAATTGTGTCATAGTTGTGTTTATTTATTAGCACTTCAAGCACTTCAATTTCTTCCTGCTTATTTCACATACTTCTTGCATTTTTATACAGACATCTAAGATACTGATTTGGTTTTGCTCCCTAGTTCTGCCTTTTCCCTCCTTGATCTCTGCTATTATAGCCCACACTCCCTCCCCCGATTTCTCATCCTTCTCCCAAGTCTGCATATTTTTCATTTACCTGTGGGCTTTCGTTACCTGCACCTGTTGAACCTAGTTTAAAGCCTCCTCACAAAGACTATGTCTACACTACGTGTTTTGTCAGAAGAGGCAATGCAAATGAAGCACTGATTAGCATTTTGTCATGCTTCATTTGCATAATCTATTCTCATCCATTTTTGCACAAGAGGTTTTTGCTCAAACACATGCAGTGTGGACGTGTCTGTTTTGCGCAAAAACACTTTTTATGCAAGATCTCTATCCCTCTCTGGGAGAGATCTGGAGATCCCATGGCTACGTCTACACTGGCCCCTTTTCCGGAAGGGGCATGGTAATTTTTGAAATCGCAATAGGGAAATGCGCGGGGGATTTAAATATCCCCCGCGGCATTTAAATAAAAATGTCCGCCGCTTTTTTCCAGCTTTTAGAAAAGCCGGAAAAGAGCGTCTACACTGGCCCCGATCCTCCGGAAAAAGCACCCTTTTCCGGAGGATCTTATTCCTACTTCAAAGGCGCTTTTCCCTCCTTTGTCTTTGAGCCAGTTTTTTCACTCTCTAGATACTGAGCCTAGGTTAGCCAGTCTGTGTCCAAATACTCTCTTCCCTTCCCTTTCCTATCCCTGCTGAGCCGTCCTTCTTCCTGGAACAGCATCCCGTGGTCAAGGAAGCCAAAGCCCTCCTGTCAACACCATCTTTGCAGCCAGGCATTCCCCTCCAGCATGCACCTGTCTTGGCCTGGGCCCTGACCTTTGACAGGAAGGACTGAGAATACCACCTGCGTTCCAAATGCCTTCAGTCCTAGTGTCACTCTTGATCCGCTCAGTCTCACACCTCACAGTATCATTAGTGCCCACATGGATGAGTAGCATGGGGCAGTAGTCAGAGGGCCAGATAATCCTCGACAATGCCTCCGTAACATCTCGGATACAGGCCCCCGGCAGACAGCACCTCCTGAGATGACACATCAGGGTGACAGATGGGCGCCTTTGTCCCCCTCAGAAGGGAGTCTCCAACCACCACTACCCTACGCTTACTTCTCATGGTAGATGCTGATCTCCCAGCCTTGAGGTATGAGGCTTCTCCTCTTAGCAGAACAGTGTAACTGGTCTCAGAGAGTAGTTATTAATGGTTCTCAATCCTGCTGGAGTCATACCAAGTGGGGTTCCACAGGGGTCTGTTTTGGGACCGGCTCTGTTCAATATCTTCCTCAATAATTTAGATATTGGTATAGAAAGTACGCTTATTAAGTTTGCAGATGATACCAAGCTGGGAGGGGTTGCAAGTGCTCTGGAGGAGAGGGACATAATTCAAAATGATCTGGACAAATTGGAGAAGTGGTCTGAGGGAAACAGGATGAAGTTTAATAAGGACAAATGCAAAGTGCTCCACTTAGGAAGGAACAATCAGTTCCATACATACAAGATGGGAAGCGACTGTCTAGGAAGGAGTATGGCAGAAAGGGATCTAGGGGTCATAGTGGACCACAAGTTGAATATGAGTGTAGCGGCTTCCCGCTCGCCACAGCGCCACCTGCCGCCGAGTTGGGGAATTAGCACTGCTGGCAGGTGGCCGGATCCCTTTCAGGACACTGCCCTCCGGCAATGTCCGCAATAGCCTGAGCTTCCCCCCTCCCCTTCCAGGGGAGATTGGGTTTGTGATAGGCCGGTCGGCCTTCAGGAGACGGCTCCTCTGCCTCCTGCACAGTGGGAGACGTGCCTGCCTCCCTGCGTTACCGCGCCTTACAAATAGTCCAGGTGGGCGAGTCTCTTCCCGGCCTTGCTTCAGGTCCGGGCCGTAGAGGAATAAGTCCACCCTTTTCTCAGTCTCTTATTCTACAGTTCTGGGCAGGGCAATGGTTCTAGTCCTGCCCCTTTAAGAGTCCCCGCCCGATGCACGGACAGTCCCAAACACCCCTAGGGAAGCCCCGCGCTCACGAGCAGGGCAGGCAACAAATACATTCTACGAGGCCCGGCTCCCGAGTCGGGCGGGCCAACCGATATCCAGCCAAACCCAGGCCCTAGCTCCAGGCGGGCAGCAAGCAGCGGCCAGGCCCTAAGGCAAGGCGAGGTTGCAGACAAACACCAGTCTGTAGACGCTCCTCACCCAGGAACGAGGCTGGTATGGCACCTGCAGCAGCGGTGAGGGGGAGACTGCCACCCGGTAAGGGGGTGGCGGGGGGGGGGGGCGCAGGCCCTCCCACCTCACTGTGCCCCGGCCCAGGGGCCCTGAATGCAGCCGTGCAGCTGCGCCTGGCTCAGCAGGGCTCCGGCCCATAACTTGCTGGCCGCGGGCAGCTCTTGGCCAGGGCTACCCCTGAGCCACTTCTCGTCCCCCCCCTTCCCAGGTACCGTAGCTCCAGCAGGTCCGTCAGGGAGTCGAGGCGCTGTCGTCCCCGCAGTGTCCGGCCAGCCCGATCCAGGGTCAAGGGGTTGGCGCTCGGCAGAGTCCCACACGCTCGTCCGGCCCGGCATTCCAGTACCCATCGGGGGTTCAGCTGGTCCACCAGGTCGTGCCCGTCCTCCAGGTCCACGGGAGGTTCTGCTAGCAGGCTTGGCCAGGCCTCAGTAGCCCGGGCCGGGAAGCCCTGGCCGGCCTCCGGGGAAGCACCTGAGGGCGGCCTAGCCCAGGTCTCAGCCTCCCCCAGGCAGGAGCTCCAGACAAGCCTCCAGCTCCTTCAGAGGCTGGGCCCTGACTGAGCTCCCTGGCAGCCTTCTTATAGTCCTAGCCCCGCCCTTTGACTTCTGGTCAGGTGAGGGGGCGGGGCTAGGCTGGGCCCAACATGGCTCCCGGAGGGGTTCCTCCACCTCCAGCTCAGTGGAGGACCACTCTACCCCACTACAATGAGTCAGCAGTGTGATGCTGTTGCAAAAAAAGCAAAGATGATTCTAGGGTACATTAACAGGTGTGCTGTGAGCAAGAGACGAGAAGTCATTCTTCCGCTCTACTCTGCGCTGGTTAGGCCTCAGTTGGAGTCTTGTGTCCAGTTCTGGGCACCGCATTTCAAGAAAGATGTGGAGAAATTGGAAAGGGTCCAGAGAAGAGCAACAAGAATGATGAAAGGTCTAGAGAACGTGACCTATGAGGGAAGGCTGAAGGAATTGGGTTTGTTTAGTTTAGAAAAGAGAAGATTGAGGGGGGACATGATAGCAGTTTTCAGGTATCTAAAAGGGTGTCAGTAGGAGGAGGGAGAAAACTTGTTCATCTTGGCCTCTGAGGATAGAACAAGAAGCAATGGGCTTAAACTGCAGCCAGGGAGGTTCAGGTTGGACATTAGGAAAAAGTTCCTAACTGTCAGGGTGGTCAAACACTGGAATAAATTGCCCAGGGAGGTTGTGGAATCCCCATCTCTGGAGATATTTAAGAGTAGGTTAGATAAATGTCTATCAGGGATGGTCTAGACAGTATTTGGTCCGGCCATGGGGGCAGGGGACTGGACTCGATGACCCCTCGAGGTCCCTTCCAGTCCTAGTATTCTGTGAGTCTGATTCTATGAGAACCATGGTGGGAGGGCGGTGAGCAGGGAGCAGGGGTGGAGCATGACCTGCTGCCAGAAGTTACCAGCTGCCAGTGTCCCCCCAGAAACAGAGCCATCTCCTCCATCTCCAGTGATGGGCCTGCAGCCCTTTGTAGCTGGAGAGCTTCCTTAGTTTCAGCTGTCTCCACATGGACACTCTCCAGGAATTCCTCCTGCCGCTCTCCCACCTGCTACCTGAGAGATTCTACCAGCAGGCACCTTGCACACTGGAGGGTTCCCCCAGGCTGGATTTCTCTAAGTGGGAAATGTGACCCACAGCCCCTCTGGGTAGAGTCATCTGTGGTCAGGTGGTCTGTCTGGCTACATGCACAGGTGGAGGACACAGAGGATGGTGACAGTTCTGGGGCCCCCAGTATAGAAAGGATGTGGACACATTGGAGAAGGTCCAGCAGAGACCAAGCAAAATGATTCAGGGGCTGGTGCACTTGACCTATGAGGAGAGGCTGAGGGATTTGGGCTTGTTTAGTTTGCAGAAGCGAAGAGTGAGGGGGGATTTGAAAGCAACCTTCAACTTCCTGAAGGGAGGTTCCAAAGAGGCTGGGGAAAGGCTGTTCTCAGTGGGGGCAGAACAAGGAGCAATGGGCTCAAGTTGCAGTGGGAGAGGGCTAGTTTGGATATTAGGAAAAATTATTTCCTTAGGAAGGTCAGGGAGCTCTGGGATGGGTTCCCTAGGGAAGTAGTGGAGTCTCCATCCCTGGAGATTTTTAAGTCTCGGCTTGACAAAGCCCTGGCCGGGTTGATTTAGTTGGGATTGGTCCTGCCTAGAGCAGGGGGCTGGACTTGATGACCTTCTGAGATCTCTTCCAGCCCTGGGATTCTCTGATTCTCTGATCATTTCTGTACTGGGGGCCCAGAACTGGATCCACGTCACCTCACCCACAGACACAGGCCTGAAAAGGTCAATCTGCTCTCACAGGCCCCGTGCCAACCAGCGTGCCATCACCTTGTTCATTGTCTCCTTCGGCTTGTCACCCTGCAGGCTGCTTTGCTCTGTCAGTTGTTGTGTCCTAAGCACCAGTCGGTACCTAAGCATGGGAGAATGGCAGGTCCCCCAGTGAGACGGGGAAGGACAAGAGACTGAGAGCCCAGACAGGGGGCAGACAGGCAGCTCACCCTGTAAACATGACAGAGGGGAAATAACCTGAGGAGAGGGAGTGTGTTTGCAGAAACCAGGAGACGTGCGCACCCCACAGAATTTAACTCAGCTTCACAAAGGCACTAGAGGGTGGCTATAATGTATGAAAGATTGCATCCAAGTACAACAGAGTAAAGAAGCTACATAACTAAACCGATACACCAGGGTCACAGTTTCATATCACAGCAAAACAACTCTCTGAGCTTTATGCACTCGGAAGGGAGCTGACAAGCTCGGTGCAAACATTGCATCTGCCTCATGCTGTCCTCGAGTCTGAGGCTTCCTGTTACCTTCACATTTCTGACACTTCCTCTTCTGCTTAGCTTGTGCATCAGATGGGGTTTCACGAGGCATAAGGGACCGGTCGACAAAGGCTTCCCTTGTCAACCGATCTGCATTTTGACTGTCGTGTTGTGCCGACAATCAGCTGAGCCGGCACAGCGTGGCAGCCATTTTTATTTTAATGAAGCTGGGGATATTTAAATCCCTGCTTCATTGACTATGTTGGCATGCCTATTTTACATGCCTCTGTCGACAGAAGCATGTAGTCTAGACACACCCTAGGAGACAAAGGGAAGGAATAAACAGTCAGTTTTCAGAAAGGGGAGCGGTGACTAGTGGGGTCCTGCAGGGGTCTGACCTGGGACAAAGCTGATCAACATATTCATCGGTGACCTGGGGTAAAACGGGTAAAACGGGTAAAACGTGAGGGGGCCAAAACTGCAGATCCCACAAAGCTGCTCAAACTAGTGAAGTCCCAAGCAGGCTGTGAAGAGTTATGGATGTATGGCCTGCATCTGGGCGACTGGGTAACCAAGGGGCACGTGAAATTCAGTGTTCATAAATGTAACTGGTGGTGTCCCCCGGGGCCTGTATTGAGACAAGTCCCATTCAATATATTCAGAACTGATCTGTAAAAAAGGGTAAATGGTGAAGTGGAAATATTTGTAGCTGATAAAAGCTACTCGAGGAAGGTAAGTCCTGAGCAGACTGCAAAGAGCTTCTAAGGATCTCACACATTTGGGCAACTGGGTAAGAAAAAGGCAGATGACATTCATTGTTGATAAAGGCAAAGTAGTACACACTGGAAAACATAATCCCAACTCTACATAGACAATGATGGGTCTAACTGAGCTTTTACACCTCAAGCGAGATCTTGGAGTCATTGTGGATAGTTTTCTGGAAACATCCACTCAGTGTGCAGCAGCCGTCAGAAAAGCAAATAGAATTTGGGAATCACTATGAAAGGGTTGATAAGAAGTCTGTATATGTCAGACGGCTTCTATATAAATCCATGGTATGTCCACATCCTCAATATCATGTTCAGATGTGATTGCCCAAACCTCAAAAACATATATTGGAATTGGAAAATGCTCAGGCAAGGCACAGGCATAATTAGGGTTATGAACTGTTATGCCATATGAGGAGAAATTAAGAAAACCGGTACTTACAGAATTGTCACAAGAGGGCGCTGGTGCACAGGTGATCAGTCCGTACAACAGTCTGATAGGCCGGCTTACATGGAACGATGAATTCACAGCAGACAAAATATGCCTTTAACAACTTTCTTGCAAGCAATTAAGAAGCAGTTCAAAAGCAAGGTTTAAATCTAATAGTTAGCAATTAAAAAGCAGGTCAAAAGCAATACTTAACTGGAATAGTTAACAGTCTAATTCTTAACCCAGTTTGACAGTCTAATTCTTAACCTAGTTTTGATGCATACTCTCATAAGCACAATCACACACACATCACTCACTGTCTGGGGCTGGCCAAACCCCAGGTAATGTGGGTTAATTTGTTTGAGGTGGAAGCCTGACGTGCATGTCACCCCAATATGCCGTATTGATGGACTCCAACCCGTGTGGCAAATTGGTGTGGTATATACCTCTTGGTGAGGGGCAGTTTGAGTGGGGGTGATGTCTGATAATCATATCACCTGCGGGTGTGCTTATGACCAATCTTGGAACATTCTGCTTACAACTCCCAATTCTTCTTGCCTAGCCATGAGCAATAAGCAACGGAATGTCATTCGTCGAGTTCTTTCCTGACACCTCTTATTTGGGAACTTTGCCTCCTTTGTATAGTTTTGCTTCTCTCAGCACACACAGTCTTTTTCTCAAAGTGACAAACAAGTCCATAATCCACCGGGGTACTGACTCGGGCCTTGGCATGGCCTCTCTTCAGCTAGTTCGAACTAGCGGGGTAGTGTAGACATACCCTAATAGATTAGTAAGGCAGGATTTCCCTTTACAGAAACCATGTTGACTTTTCCCCAACAAATTATGTTCATCTACATGTCGGACAATTTTATTCTTTACTATATTTTCAACTAATTTGCCCTGGACTGATGTCAGACTTACTAGTCTGTAATTTTCAGGATCACCTCTAGAGCCCTTTTTAAATATTGGCATCACGTTAGCTACCTTCCAGTCATTAGGTATGGAAGCCAATTTAAAGGATAGATTACAAACCACACTTAAAAGTTCCGCAATTTCCCATTTGAGTTCTTTCAGAACTCTTGTCTGAATGCCATCAGGTTCCAGTGACTTGTTACTGTTAAGTCTATCAATTTGTTCCAAAACCTCCTCCTCAATCTGGGACAATTCCTCAAATTTGTCACCTAAAAAGAATGGCTCAGGCTTGGGAATCTCCCCAGTATATTCAGCTGTGAAGACAGAAGCAAAGAATTCATTTAGCTTCTCCACCATGACTTTATCATCTTTATTGTTCTAGGGCCCCACTGGTTGTTTAGCTGGCTTCCTGCCTCTGATGTACTTTACAAACATTTTGTTATTACTTTTTGAGTTGGCTAGCTGTTCTTCAAACTCCTTTTGGCTTTTCTTATGATATTTTACACTTAATTTGACAACATTTATGCACCTTTCTGTTTTTCTCACTAGGATTTAACTTCTACTTTTTAAGAAATGTCTTTTCATCTGCCACTGCTTCTTTTACCTAGTTGTTAAGCCATGGTGACACTTTTTTGGTTCTCTTACTGGGTTTTTTAAAATTTGAGGTAAACATTAAAATTGAGCCTCTATTATGCTGTCTTTGCAAAGTTTCTATGCAGCTTGCAGAGATTTTACTTTTGTCACTGCACCTTTTAATTTCTGTTTAACTTCCTCATTTTTGTGTAGTTCTCCTTTCTGAAATTAAATGCCACAGTGTTGGGCTGCTGAAGTGTTTTTTCCCACCACGGTGATGTTAAATTTTATAACATTATGATCACTATTTCCAGGTGGTCCAGTTATATTTACCTCTTGAACCAGATCCTGTGCTCCACTTAGGACTAAATTGAATATTGCCTCTCCCCTTGTAGGTTCCAGAACCAGCTGCTCCAAGAAGTAGTCATTTAAGGCATCAGGAAATGTTATCTCTGCATCCTGTCCTGATCCTGAGGTGACATGTATGCTGTTAATATGGGGATAGTTGAAATCCCCCACTATTATTGAGTTTTTTTTTTGATAGCCTCTCTAATCTCCATTAGCATTTCAGAGTCACTATCACTTTCCTGATCAAATGGTCGATAATATATCTCGACTGCTATATTCTTATGACTGGAGCATGAAATTACTATCCATAGAGATTTTGTGGACTATTTTGGCTCATTTAAGATTTTTACTTCATATAATTCTAATTTTTTTTCATATATTGTGCCACTCCCCCAACAACACACCCTGTTCTGTCCTTCTGATATATTTTGTACTCTGGTATGACTGTGTCCCATTGATTGTCCTCATTCCTGGATTCCCTGGAAGGCTACTATGAGGCGAAAAAGGTCCAGAAGAGCCGACTGCATTTTAAACAAACCGTACTGAGGGTTCAGAAACTAACCATCCCAACGTGCAGAAAGAAAAGTAAACATGGCAGGTGATCTTCTTGGCTTTGCAGAGAAATCTTCAGTGAGCTGGAAGAAAAAAGGCAGCTGGCAAGAAGTGGAAACTTGGAGAGGTGACTAGGGAGGAATATAAAAATATTCTTCGAGCAGACACTGGTGTAACCAGGAGGGACAAAGAATAACTGAGCTGCAGCTGGCAAGGGATGTAAAAGATAGCAAGAAGGATTTCTACAGGAATGCTAACAAGAAGAAGAAAAGCAGGGAAGGTGTGAGACTGAATGTGGAAGGCAACCTAGTACCAGCTAATGTGCTCAATGCTTTTTTTGCCTTGGTCATCACAGACAAGGATAGCTCCCAGACTGCTGCACTGGGCAGCACAATATGGGGAGGAGGTGGGCAGCCCCCAGTAGTGAAAGAACAAGGTAAGAACTATTACCCAGGAGGCCAGATCCAATGTATCCATTGTGCTCTATGAACAATAATTTTTGATGGGATGCCACTGCAAGAATTTGGTAAGTGATATTCATGGAGAGAGTTGGCTGATTGCCTTGTAGGAGTAGACAACCAATTCTGTGGATATGGACGGAAAGTGGTGGATGTGATATACCCTGACTTTAGCAAAGCCTCTGATATCATCTCCCAACATATTGTTGCCCACGAGTTAAGGAAGTATGGATTGGATAAATGGACTGGAAGTGTACAGAAACCTGGCTAGATTGTTGGGCTCCATGTGTAGTGATCAATGGCTCAATTTCAAGTTGGGAGCCAGTATCAGGGGAAGTACCCTCCACCCAGGCAGTCTTGGGTCCAATTTTGTTCAACATCTTCATTAATGACCTGGATGAGGGGATGGATTGCACCCTCAGCAAGTTTGCAAGTGACACTAAGGTAGGGGGAGAGGTGGACACGCTGGAGGGCAGGGATAGAGTCCAGAGTGACCTAGACAAATGGGAGGATTGGATCAAAATAAATCCGATGAGGTTCAAGAGGTGCAGAGTCCTGCACTTGGGATAAAAGAATCCCAAGTATTGGTACAGGCTGGGGACAAACAGGCTAAATAGTAGTTCTGCAGAAAAAGACCTGGGGTTACAGTGGATGAGAAGCTGGATATGAGTCTATAGTGCACCTTTGTAGCCAAAAAGGCTAATGGCATATTAGGTTGCATTAGGAGGAGCATTGCCAGCACATCTAGAGAAGTGATTATTCCCCTTTATATGGCTTTGGTGAGGCCACATCTAGAGTATTGTGCCCAGTTCTGGGCCCCTCAGCACAGAAATGATGTGGGCGCATTGGCGAGTCCAGTAGAAGAGAATCTGAAAACAAAGAGGAGAGTGGGGGGAACTACATAATTCAGAATCTGTACAGGTAAGATTTCTGCTGCCTTTCGACAAGGACCATGCTTTTGTAGCACCACTTCAGCTCTCTCATCCTGGCCTGCCTCCACAATGGGTAAGAGGCACAATTCATCCTCTAGGGATGGAAATTTCCTTAGAGGAGGTTATGTCTCGGCTTGCCAAAGCCCTGGCTGGGCTGATTGAGTTAGGCTTGGTCCTGTCTTGGGCACACGGTTGGACCTGATGACTCCTGAAGTCTCTGCCAGCCCTGGGATTCTCTGATTCTCTGTATCTCATGGGTTAGGGGTGCCATGGCTCTGGGATGGATCAAGGAAAGATGCAAGCTAGGCCATAGGTTCCCCACCTCTGATTTAGGGGGATGATAGATAACTGATTGGACAGGAATTGGCAGCGAGTGTACCTGAAAGTAGGAATAAGAGATCCTCCGGAAAAGGGCTTTATTCCGGAGGATCGCGCCAGTCTAGACGCTTTTTTCTGGCTTTTCCCCAAGCTGGAAAAAAAGCGGCGGACATGTTTATTTAAATCCCACGGGGGATATTTAAATCCCCCGCGGATTTCCCTATTCTGACTTACCTGCTTTGCATGCCTCTTCCGGAATTAGGGGCCAATCTAGACATAGCCAGGATGTCAGACCAATTTATTTAGCTTGTCAGAGGTGAGGGTGAGAGGCGACTTTATAATGCTCTATAAACGCCTTAGTCAGGGAGACATTTTAGCTCTGTAATCTAGTGGCCAAAGCACTGTAAGAAGAAGCCAGACAAACTGACTGGAAACACCGAGAGGAATGAAGGTGAATGTAACAGGGGGCCTGGTAAATCTTCCGCCAGCTGGATCCCTTCAGTGCGGCTCTTCCCAATGATCAGGCTCAGCCCTCCAGCTTTTGCCGATGGCTCTGTGAAGCCCAGAGGAGAGGGGTGTGCCAGGAAATGCCCTGGGAGATTTTGAAGCAGGCGGTGCTAGCCTCAGAGCCAACTGCCGCCATTGCTCTGCAATCCCAGCTCAGACCGGGAGAGGCCTGGTCTAGCCTGTGGACCACCAGGAGAACTGGATATGGAGGGAGGGACTGTTCAAGCCAGGCAGGGCAAAATGCCTCTGGGGACAGCCCTGAGCCGACCCTGGGGAAGCCTTCCAAGGGTGGGAGGAGGACGGCCGTTCTCAGAGACCCAGGAACAGACAGTCCTGCTGACCCACTGCTGCGCTAGCCTGGAAGGGCGACTGCTGTGCCTAGAGAGCCTCGCTCCCCAAGCTACCAAAGGAGGAGCCCAAGTGCCGGAGTGACGTCACGTTACTAGCTGGGGAGCTGAGCCAGTGACACCAGAGAGGTCAGAGCCCTGCTACACACTGCCAAGCGCATCGCTTGTGAGTGCAGGGTGGTTCCCCCATTTCTGGCCATGCCAGGGCAGTGTCTGATGAGCTCATTAACTCAGTGTCTGTGCAACCAATTGCTGCTCACAGTGACAATACAGCACCTGGGTCATTATTTCCATCCAGTCCACCAGCGGGGGGGATCTGGGCACTGTGGGCAGTTGCCCTGCTCAGCATGGCGAGTCTCCGTTCTTGTACAGTTGGATTGTCAGTGATGCTGTTATTGCTCCAATCTCCATTGCTTCCTCCGACCCCTGGGGGCTGAAGGGGAGACGGCTGCAGCCAAATGCCTGGGGAAGAGCCCGGAGCCACCGCAGGTTCCTTACACCCTACAGACAAATCTCCCGTCTCACACTGCCCTGCCCCTCCTCCCCGTGGGAGTGTCTTGCACCCTCTCTGGGTTGATCTGCGTGGGCCAGTCACAGACCCATGGCCAAAGATGTCTGGGCAAGCGATGTTTTGCGGTGAGAGGCAGAGGCCGAGTTCCCACCTTTCTGGAGAGCGGGGATCCAGCTGCTCTGCAGCCTCCTTTGTCCAGAACGGCAGCCAGTGAGCAAAGAGCTGGGCTAGGTCGGCCTGGCCTCTGCATGGCCACTCCTAGCTCATCCCATCCATGTGCCCAATGGCCACGCCCCTTTGGACAGTAGTTACACACTCTGCCTGGGCTTTTCCACCGCTCTGTGCCAGCCGGGCCCACTCAGCTACGCCCCAGAGACACCTTCCCTGCACCATTGGCTCATCCAGCCCCTTTTCAGTCCTGGCCCCTCCCCACGGTCCGAGTGTGAGACAAAGCACAGCCCTGGCACCCCCAGAGCTCCCTCAAGGGACGCATTCACTCCTTCTGGCCTCAGTGACTTCCTGCCGCTTCTTCCCACCACTGCCTTGTCGCCAGGCCCCGAGTGTCTGTTCAGTAGGGGGGAGCCACTTTCTCCTCCAGGAATGCCAGTCTGACCCGATCGCCCCCAACCCTCACGTCCTTCATGGAGTCCACTTCCAGCGCCACACAATGACAGAATCTTGTACTTGTCTTCCAGGGGGAGTCATCACCGTTCTTATTCTTTTGCTGCTATTTTATTTGTGTTCCAGTAGCTCCCACAGTGCCCTAGCCATGGTCTAAATATGCACACACACACACACACACACTCCCTCTAACAGCTCTGTCACAGCCATGGACTCTATAATGTGTCCCTCACTGCTCAGTGCCTGCATCGTCCCTCTCGCCCTGCTCCCTAGTTTGATCCCTGTTCCCCCTCTCTGCTAGTTCCTCCCCCTCCCAGCTCTGATGTCTCCTCTCTCAGGGGCTGAAACCCCCTGCCGGCCTCCTCTGCTTTCCCGCCCATCTCACAGAGCAGGTTCTGCTCTGCAATCCTCTGGCCCCTGTTGTCAGAGAGCTGTTTGTCAGCTGTTTGTATGCCTGATGAAATGCATCCTAGAATACTCAAGGAGCTGATAGAGGAGGTCTCTGAGCCTCTAGCTCTCATCTTTGGAAAATCATGGGAGACAGGAGAGATTCCAGAAGACTGGAAAAGGGCAAATCTAGTGCCCATTTATAAAAAGGGAAATAAGAACAACCCAGGAAACTACAGACCAGTTAGTTTAACTTCTGTGCCAGAGAACATAATGGAGCAAGAAATTAAGGAAATCATCTGTAAACATTTGGAAAGTGGCAAAGTGATAGGGAAAAACCAACATGGATTTGTAAAGAACAAATCATGTCAAACCAATCTGATAGCTTTCTTTAATAGGATAACAAGTCTTGTGGCTAAGGGAGAAGCGGTAGATGTGGTATACCTAGACTTTAGTAAGACGTTTGATATTGTCTCACATGATATTCTTATCAATAAACTAGGTAAATATAACTTAGATGGGGCTACTATAGGTGGGTGTATAACTGGCAGGATAACCGTACTCAGAGTATGTCTACACTACCCCACTAGTTCGAACTAGCGGGGTAATGTAGGCATACCGCACTTGCAAATGAAGCCCGGGATTTGAATTTCCCGGGCTTCATTTGCATAAGCGGGGAGCCGCCATTTTTAAAACCCCGCTGGTTCGAACCCCGTGCAGCGCGGCTACACGGGGCTCGAACTAGGTAGTTTGGACTAGGCTTCCTATTCCGAACTACCGGTACACCTCGTTCCATGAGGTGTACCGGTAGTTCGGAATAGGAAGCCTAGTCCGAACTACCTAGTTCGAGCCCCGTGTAGCCGCGCTGCACGGGGTTCGAACCAGCGGGGATTTAAAAATGGCGGCTCCCCGCTTATGCAAATGAAGCCCGGGAAATTCAAATCCCGGGCTTCATTTACAAGTGCGGTATGTCTACATTACCCTCCTAGTTCGAACTAGGAGGGTAGTGTAGACATACCCTCAGAGAGTAGTTCTTAATGGTTCACAATCCTGCTGGAAAGGTATAACAAGTGCGGTTCCTCAGGGGTCTGTTTTGGGACCGGCTCTGTTCAGTATCTTCATCAACGATTTAGATATTGGTATAGAAAGTACGCTTATTAAGTTTGCAGATGATACCAAGCTGAGAGGGGTTGCAACTAATCTGGAGGATAGGGTCATCATTCAAAATGACCTGGACAAATTGGAGAAATGTTCTGAGGGAAACAGGATGAAGTTTAATAAAGACAAATGCAAAGTGCTCCACTTAGAAAGGAACAATCAGTTTCACACACACAGAATGGGAAGTGACGCTCTGGTAAGGAGTAAGGCAGAAAGGGATCTAGGGGTTATAGTGGACCACAAGTTGAATATGAGTCAGCAGTGTGATGCTGTTGCAAAGAAAGCAAACATGATTCTGGGATGTATTAACAGGTGTGTTGTGAGCAAGACACGAGAAGTCATTCTTCTGCTTTACTCTGCGCTTGTTAGGCCTCAGTTGGAGTATTGTGTCCAGTTCTGGGCGCTGCATTTCAAGAAAGACGTGGAGAAATTGGAGAGGGTCCAGAGAAGAGCAATGAGAATTATTAAAGGTCTAGAGAACATGAGCTATGAGGGAAGGCTGAAGGAATTGGGTTTGTTTAGTTTAGAAAAGAGGAGACTGAGGGGGGACATGAGAGCAGTTTTCAGGTATCTAAAAGGGTGTCACAAGGAGGAGGGAGAAAACTTGTTCATCTTGGCCTCTGAGGATAGACCAAGCAGCAATGGGCTTAAACTGCAGCAAGGGAGGTTTAGGTTGGACATTAGGAAAAAGTTCCTAACTGTCAGGGTGGTCAAACACTGGAATAAATTGCCCAGGGAGGTTGTGGAATCCCCATCTCTGGAGCTATTTAAGAGCAGGTTAGATAAATGTCTATCAGTGATGGTCTAGACAGTATTTGGTCCTGCCATGAGGGCAGGGGACTGGACTCAATGACTCTCGAGGTCCCTTCCAGTCCTAGTATTCTATGATTCTATGATTCCTTACGCCTTCTCTCCCCACCCTCTCACTGGGCCCCTCAGACTCTCCAGCCCTGTTATCAGCCCTGCCCTGCCGTGGGAGAGGTGGGTGTGTTACACTGCAACTGGGCTGGTGCCCCTGAAACGGGTCCGTACGACCTCATGTGCTGGGGGCTGGAAGGGCAGGCTGGGAGGAAACGGCCATTTTGTTTGGGGTGACACACGGGGAGGTACCTTCCTGGCTGAGTCTCTGTCCTGTCTCTAGCTGCAGGGTGAGAGCTGGGGGGGCGGGTGGCAGGAGGTGTTACTTGCACTGTGAAGGCCTCTCTTGGCCTTCCTGTTTGTGTCACTGTGATAGGTGCCTGGGAATAAATGTGAGAAGTTGTGGTCACCAGCCCCTGCGGTGAGGCTTCTACTTCCTCAGTTGAACCAGCTGCAACTGCCGATCTCGCTCTGTTTCTCGCGCTCAGAGCAGTTTCTCTTTCCATTCCTGTCCCTGGCTGCTCTTTTTGTAAACAATCTGCAGTCTGTGTGTGTGTGTGTGTGTGTGTGTGTGTGTGTGTGTGTGTGTACTTGCGTAACCCACACTGAGGCAGACTGTGTCTTTCCCTCGCTGTCTCTGCACTTGGACCATGAGTCTGGGCCTTTAACACGGGATTTGGTTTCTACTCAGCTCAGGAGCTGCCTCCTTGGAGCTTCATGAGGGTTCTGCAGGAATTGCAGTTTTGAATCATAGAATCATAGAATACTAGGACTGGAAGGGACCTCGAGAGATCATCGAGTCCAGCCCCCCGCCCTCATGGCAGAACCAAATACTGTCTAGACCATCCCTGATAGACATTTATCTAACCTGCTCTTAAATATCTCCAGAGATGGGGATTCCACAACCTCCCTGGGCAATTTATTCCAGTGTTTGACCACCCGACAGTTAGGAACTTTTTCCTAATGTCCAACCTAAACCTCCCTTGCTGCAGTTTAAGCCCATTGCTTCTTGTTCTATCCTCAGAGGCCAAGATGAACAAGTTTTCTCCCTCCTCCTTATGACACCCTTTTAGATACCTGAAAACTGCTATCATGTCACCCACAACAGTGTCACCCCCAACCTGACCCCTCCCAATGCTCCCAGCCCCAGGCGGGCCCTGCCTGCCCCCTGCTGATGAGCCCTTCCCGCCCTCGGTGTGACGCAGCCTCGCCTCAGCCAGGTCCCCTCATCTCCCCCACAATGGCCCCCTGTCTCCTCAGTGTCCCCTGGAACGCCCCTCGGTGAGTGAGGGAAACGCTCTCTCAGGCACGGCGGCCTGGCGGCACAGAGGGAGTCAGCTGAGGGGGGAGGCCCCAAGGAGCTAGTCAGGGGCAGCCTCCTGCTTCTCCTGCCAAAGTCCTTCTGGGCCTGGGGATCCCTCACAGCCAGACCCAGCACGTTTCTCCCAGCCACGGCCAGGGGCAGCTTTGTGCGGAGGGTCCCTTCGGGGTCGGCTCCCACAGCCCCGCCTCCGGCATCTGCACCTGAGAGCTACGCTGCTCATCCCCCGCCATGAGGTACCCAAGCTGAGAGCAGAGTCCGGGTGTTGCCCTGAGTGAAACGGGAGTTCACGCCCTGTGGCAACATTGGACTCTTCTCCCCAGGGCCTCAGCAAGGGTGTGTCCAGACTCCATGCCTCCGTCGACGGAGGCATGTAGATTAGCCAGATCGGCAGAGGGAAATGAAGCCGCGATTAAAATAATCGCAGCTTCATTTAAATTTAAATGGCTGTCCCGCTCTGCCGATCAGCTGTTTGTCGGCAGATCGGGGCAGTCTGGACGCGCCGCGCCGACAAAGAAGCCTTTCTTGATCGGCACAGGTAAACCTGGTTTCACGAGGCATACCTGTGCCGATCAAGAAAGGCTTCTTTGTCGGCGCGGCGCGTCCAGACTGCCCCGATCTGCTGACAAACAGCTGATCGGCAGAGCGGGGCAGCCATTTAAATTTAAATGAAGCCGCGATTATTTTAATCGCGGCTTCATTTCCCTCTGCCGATCTGGCTAATCTACATGCCTCCGTCGACGGAGGCATGTAGTCTAGACACACCCCAAGTGTCTGAACAGCCCCAGTTTGTCAGTTCTGGGCTGCCATGAGCATGTGAGGGCAGCCAGGCTGGGGCAGACCAAAGGTCCATGTAGCCCAGCGTGTCGTGTCTGCCGATGCCAGGTGCCCCAGAGGAGGTGAACAGAACAGGGAATCCTCACGCGATCCCCCCCGTTACCCTATCCCAGCCTCTGACAAACAGAGGCCAGGGACACCATTCCTACCCAACCTGGCTAATAGCCATTGATGGACCTAACCAATTTTCTGAACTCTGTTAATGTCCTTGGCAAGGAGTTCCAAAGGCGGACTGTGCAGTGAGGGTACGTCTAAACTACATGGCTCCGTCGAACGGGTCCCATATGAGGAGAGGTTAAAGCGACTGGGACTTTTCAGCTTAGAAAAGAGGCGACTGAGGGGGGATAGGATAGAGGTCTATAAAATCATGAGTGGTGTGGAGAGGGTGGATAAAGAAAAGTTATTTAGTAGTTCTCTTAATAGAAGAACTAGAAGACACCAAATGAAGTTAATGGGTAGCAGGTTTAAGACTAGTAAAGGAAAGTTCTTCTTCACACAGCGTGTAGTCAACCTGTGGAACTCCTTGCCAGAGGAGGCGGTGAAGGCTAGGACTATAATAGAGTTTAAAGAGAAGCTGGATAATTTCATGGAGGTTAGGTCCATAAAAGGCTATTAGCCAGGGGATAAAATGGTGTCCTTGGCCTCTGTTTGTCAGAGGCTGGAGAGGGATGGCAGATGAGTCAGGCCTGTACAGCGGGGCCGCCTAACTGTCGTCGCACCCCGCTACTCCTCAGAAGGGGCAGAGTGGTCCATCCCTGCACTGCGGGTGGAGTGTGGGCAGGGCACCCACTGACAAAGGCACCGGTAGACTCCCGCCCAGCCTTAGCTCATAGGAACAGGAGCCACCAGCTGCCTCAGGGGAGGGTGTCAGTAGGCTGTGTCAAAAGCCTTGCTAAAGTCAAGGTCTATCACATCCACTGACTTTCCCACGTCCACCGAGCCAGTTACCTCATCATAGAAGCTAATCAGATTGGTCAGACACGACTTGTCCTTGGTGAATCCATGCTGACTATTCCTAATCCCTTTCCTCTCTTCCAAGTGCCTCAAAATGGATTCCTTAAGGATCCCTTCCATGATTTTTCCGGGGACTGAGGTAAGACTGACTGGTCTGTAGTTCCCTGGATCGTCCTTCTTCCCTTCAACTGGTCCAGAATGAGGCTGCTTGAGTTTTCACTAGAACTCATTATATGGAGCACATCTTGCTGGTGTTCTTGTACCTACACTAGCTTCTGGTGTGTTTCTGGGCACAATTCAAGGTCCCAGTTATTTATTTATTTGTTTGTTTGCTTCATTTAAATATTTTTATCCCACCTCTCTATATAAATTATTCAAGGTGGCTTACAAAAATATTAAACACAATACAAATATATATAAACATTTTAAATGAGACCCCGGGGGGACATAAAACCTGCTAAAAACCTTTCAAGGAGAGGAACACACACATAGGGTATGTCTACACTCCTCCACTAGTTTGAACTAGGAGGGTAATGTAGGCATACTGCACTTGCAAATGAAGCCCGGGATTTGAATTTCCCGGGCTTCATTTGCATAAGCGTGGAGCCGCCATTTTTAAAACCCCGCTGGTTCGACCCACGTGCAGCGCGGCTACACGGGGCACGAACTAGATAGTTCGAACTAGGCTTCCTAGTCCGAACTACCGTTACTCCTCGTTACTCCTCGTCAAATCCCGGGCTTCATTTGCAAGTGCGGTATGCCTACATTACCCCACTAGTTCGAACTAGGAGGGTAGTGTAGACATACCCATAGAGACTCAAACACCAATAAAAGCATGAGTAAAAAGGGCAGCTTTAGCCGAAACAATGCTAACATTGGTGCCATACAAATAACCCGAGAGAGAGAATTCCACGTCCTGGGAGCAAAAGCTGAGAAAGGCCCTGCTCCACAAAGACGTTAATCTTATCTCCATAAGTGGGGGAACAGTAAGCAGAGCCTCCCTAGATGACCTCAATCCCCGGGCAGGTTCATATGGGAGTTCTCTCCCTCGGAACATTCCCCTGGCACCAATACTGTCAGGCTGCGACTAGACTGGTATGTTTTTCCGCAAAAGCACCTGCTTTTGCAGAAAAACTTGCCAGCTGTCTACACTGGCCACTTGAATTTCCGCAAGAACACTGATGATCTCATGTAAGATTGTCAGTGTTCTTCCGGAAATACTGTGCTGCTCCCGTTCGGGCAAAAGTCCTTTTGCACAAAAGCTTTTGCACAAGAGGGCCAGTGTAGACAGCTCGGATTTGTTTTGCACAAAAAAGCCCCAATCGCGAAAATGGTGATCAGGGCTTTTTTGCACAAAAGCACATCTAGACTGGCACAGACGCTTTTCCACAAAAAGTGCTTTTACACAAAAGCATCTGTACCAATCTAGATGCTCTTTTCCGCAAATGCTTTTACCGGAAACCTTTTCTGTTAAAAGCATTTGCAGAAAATCATGCCAGTCTAGATGTAGCCTCACTGTTTTAGCACCAAGCTAAAACTACCCCTTTGTAAGCCACCTCAGCTATTTTAAATAGAGAGGATGGGTAAAAATCATTTTAATTAAATAAATAAACAAACATACAAATAAATACATGAAAAATAAACAACATACAAAGCACAGGATCCAGAAGTGATGGGGAACTTAATCTACCCAGACACATACTGAGAAAATAAATAGCAGAGTATGGATTAGCCAACAAGTTCTTGAACTGCATTGGAGTTTGTTTGTTTGTTTGTTTGTTTGTTTGTTTGTTTCAGAAGTGGGAGAAGGCAACTAGGGTCAGGGCTCTTCTAGATTTGAGTTTTGACTTTGCTGCGATTTGGAAGTGGAAGGCAGCTTGGGGGGACGTGGCTGTGAGCTGACGCAGTTCTAAGGAACGCTCAGGTAGAGTGCAGCACAGGAAGGACAGTGGATTTCAGGGAGTCAGACGTTAGCAGAGTCAGGGAGTGAGCAGGTAAGATCCCAAGGGAAGCAAGTCGAATTGGAACAACAGCTCAAGCCCTGGCCACACTAGAGCTTTATTCCAAAATAGCCCCCTTAGGTCAAATTCATAAACAGAGTGTCCACTGTGCCAAGCCTGTTATTTTGAAATAACTGGTCACTTGTTTTGAAATCTGCACTCCCACTTTTCTCAGGGAATAATGCTAATTGCAAATTTGTTATTTTGAAATAGCCATAGTGTGGATGAGCCAGTCCTGCAATTTTGAAATAACTCGTCCCCCGAGTAATTCATACTAAGTACTCCTCATTTCTTCCTGGGGCTCTAAGTCAAGGTAGCGTCCACAGTAACAGAGCCTGGCTGGGAATCATTGCAAGGATTCCTCTTAGTGGGGACACACTAGCTCAAATGTATCATTTCAGGAGTTATTATTTAGAATTTAGTTATTTTCAAATAATTTTCTAGTGTAGACTGGCCCTTTCAGTGCTACACTTCTATGATTCTATGACATCTCTCAGGAATAGGGTGAAGGCTTGGAGTCCCTAGAGATTGGCGGGGAGGGTGCGGCCGCCATTATGGTGAAGCTGACTCCTTTCCCTTCTCTCAGCTTTCAGTCAGTCACCTTTCCCCAGAAAGGGAATGATGAGCGGACTAGCACATCCCCTTATGTTATCACCACTTAATTCTAATTTGTGACACAGCAGTTTTGGTTCATTGATATCCAGTCCCACCCTCCTCGGCTAAGTCTAGACTGGCATGATTTTCCGGAAATGCTTTTAATGGAAAAGTTTTCCGGTAAAAGCATTTTTGGAACAGAGCATCTAGATTGGCAGGACGCTTTTCCGCAAAAGCACTTTTTGTGGAAAAGCATCCGTACCAATCTAGACGCGCTTTTCCGGAAAAAAGCCCCGATCGCCATTTTCGCCATCAGGGCTTTTTTGCACAAAACAAATCTGAGCTGTCTACACTGGACCTTTTGTGCAAAAGCTTTGCGCAAGAGGACTTTTGCCCGAACGGGAGCAGCATAGTATCCGCAAGAACACTGACAATCTTACAGAGCCATACAGTCCTAGAATCCCAGCGCTGGCAGAGACCTTAGGAGGCATCGACTGCAGCCCCATACAGAGCCAACCACTGACCCACAATGCACAGCACACAAAGGCACACACTGACACAATGCAGACCACACAAAGGCACACACACTGACACAATGCAGACCACACAAAGGCACACACACTGACACAATGCAGACCACACAAAGGCACACACTGACACAGAACCCAGAGCACACAAAGACACACAGTTCAGGGCACACAAGGGGACATGCTGACACACATTGCAGAGCACGCATAGGAACACACTGACACACAACACAAAGCACCCGCAGGCCCAGTCTCCCAGGGTTATGTGAACACTCACAAGCTTCCTCTACCCTGAACAACCCCCCACTGGGACAGTGAACGGGGCTGCAGGGGTTCCCAAATGGCTCAGTAGCTCCCTGCCCAGGTTATCAGAGATGCTGCCCTTGCACACAGCAGGATGCACAATCCCACATCAAATCCTGCATGGGGGACCAGGCCTGCTCCGGCGAGCAAGGGACCCCAGCTGAGCTGAGGCAGGAGGTGACAGCTGGCCAGGGCACCTGTCCCTGCGTGAGGGCGTAAGGGGATGTTTGGGGGGGAGAGGCTGGTCTGAGGGGAGGGTCCTAGGTCTGGCAGCAGTGATGTGGGAAGGTCTCGGCAGCACAGAGCAGCCAGGGGCCTGTCAGGTGCAGGTCTCAGCTCAGGGCCATGCTCAGTTTTAAGCTCCTGGGGTGTGTAGCAGGGACGCTGAGGTGAAATTCCTCAGAGCCAAGTGAGAGCTGCCACCGAGCCAGCTCCCGAACCGATTGGAAACCAGAGCCCCTGCACATGGCCTGGGCAGAAAGGAAGCAGCTGGACAGGAGCGTGTGCTCCTAGTGCAGAGACAGCAGGGACACGAACACCAGCTCAGTGAGGGTCAGTATGTCTGTGACACACACACACACACAGACACACACACACACACCAGTGACAGGAAGGGAAAGAGAAACCTGCCTGCGGGGGACACTTGGAGCCTGTAGCTGCTGCTGGGGCAGAGCCCGGAAGGGAGAGGGAGCAGAAACCGCAGCAGAGGGCAGTTGGTGACCCAGCCACTCAGAGACGTGTGAGTTGTGCACGATACAGATACAAAACCAGGAAGGGAAAGTGGAACTAGCACAGTGTCGCTAATCACCGCCCTTCCGCTGTCGCAGTGCAGGCATCCGGGCAGGAGAGACCAGACTATGTAGCTCCACGTTATTATGCACAAATCTTTGGGTGCTTTTTAGCTGTCCCAGCACATCAGACCCTGTGGGCGCATGTCATGTAACACAATGGTGGTGTGTAGTGTGTTGTTCCTGCAGCTCCCCCACAACACCCGGCAGTTAGGAGAGTGGGACGCTGCTGGACCGTGGTCTGATTCCAGCTGGGAACGCAGGCAAAGTGAGCTAGATGGGAATATGGGGAACAGTGTCCCCAACCTCACACACCCAGCACCAGGAGTCAGGCCCTAGAAATCCTGAGACAAGTGACTTTTGGGGTCTTTTCATTTTCTTCCTGGGTAGTTTTATTGTGATTGTTTCCTATTCATGGGACTGAAACGCTTCCGAGCCCAGGGCCCCATTGCGCTAGGCCCTGCACAAACAGCACAACATGGTGCCCCTGGTCCAAAGGGCTCTCGCTGTATCTCTACATCAGGACCCCAGAGAGGGCTACAAAGAGCCCAAGGGGAGCACACGCCAGCTGTGGGAGGCGAGGCCTGAGGCTTTGTGTGTGTGTGTGTGTGTGTGTGTCTGCATCTCAACCCAACCCCACTCAGACAACCCCCCTGCATGTCGAGTGCAGTTGTAGGTGTGAGTCATAGTCTCAACACAGTCCTTCCAATTTGCCTTTTGCTCTGCACACAGGGTTCCCAGCATATTTATGAGTGTTCGGTTGAACTGCTAAGTAATCCCATTCCCCTGTGGGTGGTAGGGGGTGGTTCTGCTTTTCGAGATCCCCAACAGTTTCCAGAGCTGAACAAGGAGATTACTTTCAAAATTCGTCCCCTGGTCTTCATGTTTCCTTTTGGGGATGCCGTAGCTGCAAATGAACTGTTTCCACATCACCTTGGCCAGGGTAGATGCCCGCTGGTCACGAGTAGGTTATGCATGAACATGGCAACTGAAGTGATCAGTAGTTACAAAGATATTTTCGATGCCCCCTGGGATGGTTCCAGGGTGAGAAAGTCAATACATACTAGCTCCAGGGGCCTACTGGTATGGACTGAGACAAGTTGAGCTCTGCTTCCAAAGATACCTCCTATTTAGACAGCACCTTGGACAGGAGAGGCACCACTTCTGGACAGTGGACTGCATGCCTGGCCAATAACAGAGTGCAGATGAGGTCCACTGTATGATCAATGTCCATGTGTCCCAGGTCTGGGTGCAGAGCCTCGAACACTTCTCTCTGGAGTTTCTCTGGCAGCACAACTTCTTGGATCTGTTCCTCTGATGGGATTATTGTTTTCACGTAAAAGATCCCTTTTACGAGTTGCAATCGCTTCCATGAGTTAAAATCATATAATCAAGTCCAGCCCCCTGTCCAAGGCAGGACCAATCCCAACTAAATCAACCCAGCCAGGGCTCAAGCCGAGATTTAAAAATCTGTAGGGATGGAGATTCCACCACCTCCCTAGGGAACCCATCCCAGTGCTTCCCCACCCACCTAGGGAAATCCTTTTTCCTAATATCCAACCTAGACCTCCCCCACTGTAACTTGAGCCCATTGCTCCTTGTTCTGCCATCTGTCACCACTGAGAACAGCCTCTCTCCATCCTCCTTGGAACCTTCCCTCAGGAAGTTGAAGGCTGCTATCAAATCCCCCCTCACTCTTCGCTTCTGCAGACTGAACAAACCCAAACCCCTCAGCCTCTCCTCGTAGGTCATGCACTCCAGTCCCCTCAGCATTTTCGCCACCCTCCGCTGGACCCTCTCCAGTGCATCTGTAATGAGATGTAGTCACAGAAGACCCCTTGGGAGGCTCCCCAGGGTGCTGACAAGGCCACTGCCACTTGCCTTTCCTGGTCTCTGGGGCTTCTCACCACCCAGTCCTGCTGGGCCAGCTCCCTGATCTCCTGCAGCCAAGACCCAGAGATGAGGTCCCTGCCTCTGCCAAGCAGCACAGACACTGAACCTCTTCAGGTCCAAGGAGAATCCAGTTTAGGGCCCAGCTTCCCAGAATACCACTCCCCAGATGGGATCAGAACTCCACATGAATTATAGAGGTGAGCCCCCATTAGCAATGAAAGGGGAATGTTCACACTGGTTGCTCCACCAGGTAACAATTATTTGCACTGGGCTTGATAGTAAATAAAAGTAATTTTATGAAGTACAAGCAGTAGGATGTAAGTGATAATAAGTGCAAGCAGGCAGAGTAAAGTAGATCACAAACTCAAAATAACAGAAAATGCTGAGCTAACTCTACCACTGAAATGTCAGTGCAAATGTATTACAAACTCACCCTAAAACTGTTCCTTTTTAAGCTAAGCCTTCAAACCAGGCAAGTGCCTCTCCTTGGCTACATCTAGACTTCAGGCTCCTTGCTCAAGAAGCTTTTTGGAGAAGAGATCTTCCGCAAAAACTTCTTGGGCAGGAACACGTCCATACTGCTAAAGCACGTCAGGAAAGTGATGCACTTTTGCTCAAGAGCGTGTCCAGACTGCATGGATGCGCTCTTACAAGAGAGCTGTGATTGTCATTAGCAGAATGGCTGTCAGGGCACCGGTGCTTCTTTTGATAGGCTCTTTTTGCACAATGAACCCGTTTACTGTCCATACAGGCCTTTTTCAATCATAGCCTTTTTCAATTCCTCTTTTGGGCAAGAGGAATAACTATTGTGCAAACCCCCCTCTCTTCCTCTGATTTACTGTAAATTTTCTTGCACAAAAATGCACTTGCAGTGTGGATGCTCCGCGAGTTTTTGCACAAAAACTCTGCAGTCTAGATGTAGTCGCTGAGGTCTCTGGTTCGTTCCATTGGGTGTGTTACGCCAGCCAGCCAAAGACCAAGACCTGCTAGTTTCCTATTGTTTTCAAGATTCCCACTTTTGCATGGGAAGTTACCTGGCCAGTCCCTACTAGTTAGGTGGGTCATGTGACTTCCTATGACCACCCACTTCGAAGACTTAAGGACAAAAGTCTATTTACACATGATTTGTCCAGACAATGAGACATCCCAGCATTGGAAACACCCTTGATGGTTTTCCTTTGCACATTTAAAACCCTAAACCATTCCCTACTCCATGGGTATGTCTTGACTGCAGGAGGCATAAGGGATCTGTCGAAAAAGGCTTTCTTTCTCGACAGATCCCCCTCTAGACTGCCGCTTTTTGCCAACAAAGTGCTGAGTCGGCAAAACGCGGCAGCCATTTTTATGCAAATTAAGCATGGGATATTTAAATCCCTGCCTCATTTGCAATGTTGACCTGCCTAATCTGCATCCCTCTGCCGACAGAAGGATGCAGTCTAGACATACCCCATATGTTTATTTTAACATACAAGAATAATACATACACGAAAGTAAGATCATAGAATCATAGAACACTAAAACTGGAAGGGTCATCGAGTCCAGTGCTCTGCCCTTACGGCAGGACCAAGCTCTTTCTAGAGCATACCTGACAGAGTCTGTCTGACCTGCTCTTTAATATCTCCAGAGATGGAGCTTCCACAACCTCCCTGGGCAATTTATTCCAGTGTTTGACCACTCTGATAAGGGGTAAGGGAAGCCGATGGGAGATGTGCTCTGTGGACACAACCGTGGCTAGCTTAAATGGAAGTCGACTCCAGCTATGTATTTTGTGTAGCTGCAGTTGTGAACCTTAACCCAACCTGCCTGGTCTCATGTTGACTTGGCCTCTGAGAGCCATAGCTTGGAGAAATCAATTTAACTGCCACAGATTTGCAAGTAACCTAAGGAAACTTAATCTTAGCATTGTAACTTTTAAATGTGCAAAAATCCAAGGCTGTAAGTTAAATGCCTTGTAGACACAGCCTTTCCTAGTATTTAGGCATTGCTGCACTCAGCGTTGCTGTGTCTAATTGGTTTCAAGGCATAAGTCTTTTTTTCAAATAAGATTTAAGCACGTAGAAGCCTAAATGCCATTGGCAGAAAAGCTACAAAAAGACATAAAACAATTCAGCAAATGGCCATTTTCGTGGCCACATCTTGGTGGGGTTGTAAGTTTGCTTTAAAAGTATCACAGTAGACTACAGCAGTCAGGCCAGGCTAATACTTGGTGTAACTCCAGGAAGGTCGATAGAGTCTTGCCGGCTTGCCCTTTGCCTGAATTTCAACCCAGCAGGGTCTGCGACTGTGTTTTTACTACCATGGAAGCTACATGTGAGCTACTGGACGTTGACCTGGGAGCTGACTAGCTCTCCCAGCACCAGCGAAAGGGCCAAACGCATCTCTCAGTCACCTCTCAATGCTGCTAGTTCCACTGCTGCTAAGGGAGAGGCGCCGTTACAGATGCAAGTTGAGAGCTGTAACGTGTGTAAACCCAGTCAGCCAGGCTGAAATTAATGGAATTAATCCATTCGAAAAACAGTGTAGCTGAATGTAAAAACTAGATTAGCACATTTAAATTATTCAAATAGACTTTGTTAATAAAGAACAGCGGTTACAGACTTTGTTTATGCATGGTATGAATGGGCGGCACTGGAGAAAGTGCGGGTGCTGAGAAGCTGAGGTGCGAGGTTTGGGAAGCAGTGGGGTTCTGTTGCACTGAGAGACTGTCAGTGGCTGTTAGTGTCGGAGGAAGATCACAAGAAGCAGGACAATGAGAACCCCCACAGCTGCCACGATGCCCCAAATCACTTTCTTGTACTTGATGCAAGCAGCTTCCACGGTTCTCAGCCCTGTTCTCTTATTGACTCCAATGTAACCTCTCACTTTCTGCTCAGTTAAATGGGGCTCCAGGTACATCTCATTGGTGTAATACCTGTCCCCGTTCGCCTGCACCATTCTCTGGATCACTTCCACCAGCTCCGAAACCTGCTCCGTCTGCTCGGCCCCGGTTGCTTTGTTGTTGAAAGCGCAGTAGTGGTTTCCACACACCTGAATCAGCCCCTTAAGATCTTTGTTATCTGAGTATCTCACGTAGTCATGCAGGGAGCCGACCGCTAGATCTTCTTTCCGGGTGAACAGGAGGACCGTGTGCCTCATGGCTCCATCTCCAAAGATCTCCCAGACTCGCTTCACGGCTTCCTTGTCCTCTGCAGTGTAACGGCCCAGCTGGGTCACCAGCACCAGCGCGTGGGGGCCTGGGGCGGAGAGCTCGACACAGCGACAGATCTCACTACATGTCACTGTATCACACACCTTACGGTCAAAGATGGCAGGTGTGTCAATCACCACGAGCTCCCTCCCGTTCCAGCCCCTTCTCCCCTTTTCACAAGTCAGAGTCACTGGCGTTGCCCTAAGCTTGGACTCAAATGTTTTTTCACCGAGGATGGTGTTTCCCGTGGCACTTTTCCCAGCACCGGTTTTGCCAACGAGGATGATTCTGAGCTCTGATCTCCTGCTGTTGTCTGCAGGTTGGACAGTCAGAGCATCATTGCACAGATAGAAGATACAAGTCCTACCCATGTACTATTTATATACCTGCTAATTAATGCACACAGCGTACCCTGGGGCTGAGAGGCCCAGAGTAACTAATGTCCCTCCCGTCCCACATCTCTGCTTGTCTCTGTCCCCTTGGATTTCCTGACAATGACCAAACCTGAGCCCCTTCTCCTCTCTCCTGCATCTTCTCCTCTTCCTTCTTCCTCTGTCACTTTTCTCAACCCCTCCATTCCCGCCACCCCCCAACCCTGCAGTCTGGGGAAAATTGTTGAGCCCTCTCTCACCTTCACCCTGAGCATGTCGGCCACATCCAAATCCACCCTGTTCTTCCCCCTCAGCCCCTCCAGGAGCTTCCTTCCCTCTCCAGCCCGACCTCCGAGTTCCTTCCCAGAGCCCATGTGTTCCGCCTGGATTATGCAGTGTTCTCCTCTCCGGCCTCCCCAACACGCCCCAGGACCTCTGTCCAGTCACAACACGGCCCCTGAATGTGTCTCCCTTCCCCGTTTGACTGAGCCAACAGGGCCAGTTCTTACACCGCACTCCTCACTGTCCAGCCAGAGCACCTGTCTCTGGCGGGACACAGATAAGCTATGGGAGCGGAGCGGAGCTGATGCTCTGCCCTGGATCCGAGAGTCAGATGTGAACACGAGGCGCGTCCAAAGAAACCCTTGTTCTGCTCAGGCCACGTCCTCCTGCGGACGGGGCTCGGGGCTCTCAGACCTCTGAGCATTTCCCCAGGGCGTTTCTGCTCCTTCTTGCTGCCTTTCAGAAATGTCTGCAGAACGCTGCCCCCTCACTGCACCTCCTCCCCCGCCAGCCCCTGCACTGTCCCAGCCCTTCCTCTGCACCAGCGCTCTTCACATGAGGTTTTCAGAGTGTTGCACGACTGCCCTTGGCCCTCCTCTTTCAGCCCCAGCTCAGGGCAGGGCCTTGCTGGGCTCCCTGCCAAACCCCTGCCGCGCCCACGCCAAAGTCCCCTGCGCAGCCCCTTGTGTGTGCTGCACCCAGGGAGCCAGGCCGTATTGGCCTCAGATTGCCTCCTGCTCTCCCCTCGCACTGTGGAGCAGGGCAAACAGGCCAGCCCACCTCACACACGTTTGTTTGCACGGTGCAGGGCTGGAGTTTGCCCAGCTTGGCAGAAATGCCCAAGGGAGCTGGGGATGGGGCATGAGTGGACTGGAACAAGGCCCTGCTCTGCCTCCCTTCTCGTCCCCTTTCTCAAAAGCTGCAGGGGCTGGTGTAGGTGCAGTTCCTGCATCAGCCCGGTGTACTGACAGAATGACGGACCCTGGGAAAGGTTTTCTCTGTGGGGGTTGTCCCTGGAGAAGGCAAAGTTACACGGGACACGTCACTGCCTCCCTGGAACGGCCGCCATGCTGGAGCCTCTACACGATGCTGTGTGACCAACGATGCCCTCGGAACCTGCCTCGGTCCCCGAGAGCTTGTGGACTTCACTTGTCTATGCCAGGGCTGAGCAAAATCTAGGGGGTGAGGCTGGAATAGGGCCCCTGATGTCTCTCTTACCAGGGTCTCCTCTCGGCATCTGCCCGTCCATCTCGCTCTGAAAGAGATGCAGTAAAATGTGTTATTTAAACACATGCATTAGCCAAGGAACTCAGCAGATCGAGAAATACCCAGCTAGACAAATCCAGGGATAGAAACAATGGGCAGTAGCATGGACAAGCAGTGCTACCTGTGTGATCCTGAGTGAGACGGGAGTTTGGGAGCAAGACACCTTGAGATTTCATGTTTAACCATGGTCAGCACATCTGCTTAGCTCTGAGCACTGGGGGAGTTCTACTGACGTCCAGAGAGTGACTTAGGTGTTGTACACACACGTGTGTTGGCTGCCATGAGCCACAACAGCCGCTCTAAGTACAACGAGTCAGAAAATCAGTCCTGTTACTGCAGCCTCGTGCACACAAACGTTTTCATCAGCCATCGAGATTCTGGATTCGAGAACTGTCAGCAGTTTGACTTGGTCCATGAGGCAGAGGGAATGTAGCTTGTGCTACAGCACCAATTTGGCCCTTGTAAACCCACTGGTACAAACCAGGCATCAGTTCTTATTCAGACAAAGCCAATACGGGGAGAAGATGGCCATAATGGAGCTGGGCAGACTGTTTCTGGTCCAGCTCCTTTCCCCTGGACAATGCAAAATTGCATCGACCAAAACATGTTGTAAATTTGAGTTGAAATTGCCTTGTGTTGGCCTGGAAGAAACTTCAGCAAAAAGTTGAAATATTTCAAGTCAAGTCGTTCTACAAGAAATGTTTAGATTTTCTGTTCAAATGCCTTTTCATTTTGAAATTGGCCTTGACTTTACTCTAAAAAAAAAGTTTAAAAAATCCCAAATGAAACAAAACACTGTGTTGGGCCGAACAAAATATATAACCCAACATTTTTTCCTTTTGCCGTTTGCCAAAGAAATTGGATTTTCCCCCAGTTCAATGTGATTTGTTTAAAAAAATTCAATCCTGCTACTGAACAAAAACCCTGGTTACTTGCACAGCTCCAGTCACATCCTCAGGATTGAACATCGTGTGTGTGTTGGTACCGCACTGAGCAACCTGTTTGAAACTGGGAGAGATGAACAGCTGCAAATTCATTCTTATCCCCACTCTGCCCCCTCGTGCAACTGAGCACTGCTGTCTGGGGAAAACCTTCCCGGTATCTCAGCCAAAGCCTTGGTGGAGGCCACTGGACTGAAGAGAACAATTTCCACCGGCAAAACCAATGTGCTCAGTTGTGCCGACTCCAGACAACCCAGCATAGGGGCAGGGCCCAGTAACACCCCCTGTTCCTCTCCCTTCCCTCCTTGTCCCCCCTCTCCCTTCCTCCCTTCCCCCCTTGTCTCTCCTCTCACTCCCTCTTTCCCTCTCCCTTCCCTCCTCATCTTCCTCTGTCTCCTTCCCTTCCTTTCTTCCTTTCTTCCTCCCACCTTCCCTCCCTCCCTCAGACCTTGTTCCAATGTTGGAGTTAGGTGATTGTTTAAGACACCACCTGGCTCTACGGGGAGGCAGGGTAACTGGGCAGGTCCCAATGAGTAAGGGGCCTGGTGGGAAGGTGCATCTTTGACACCACTTTGCCGCAAGTGCTGCTTGCTGGAGTGACCAACTCGGGGAAATGACGCGGAAACGTTCACCTGGCTCTGCACTTACTGTCTGTCTGAAGCCCTCGGCCAGGCCACTTGAAATGCTGCTGCAGGCTCCTCTTTGCCCATCTCTGAAATCCCGGGGATGCCCCCCTTCAAACGCATTCCGCTCACAGGCCTTGGCTTCATCCCCACGGCCCCTTGAAACTCGCCCCTTCCTCTTGTGCCCTGTGGCCTCGGCCAGCAGCGTCCTTCCCCCTAGAGGTGCCTTTTCCCAGCCCTCTCTGCCAGCTGGGAACCGACATGCTGGCCCCACCCACAGACGCCTTCTGCAGGCTCCTTCTGCAGGCCCATCCCACCACGGTGTCCACAAGCAGGTCGCAAAGAGGGCAAAGGGGGCAGGCGCCACCAATTCAAAAGGGCCTGGGGCTCCCAACTCTCACTACTGCTGCTGCAGCAGAGGGGGCAGCCAGAGCCCTGAGACCATAAATTGCTGCCAGCGCCCAGCTTGGTGCTTCCCAGGTGGGGCTAAGGGCTGGTGGAGCTGTGTGTGTGTGTGTGTGTGTGATGCACTCCAGGTGGTGCTAAGGGCTGGTGGAGGGTGGGAGTGAGGGGCACTCCAGGAGGTACTAAGGGATGGTGGAGTGTGCGTGGTGTGTGGTGCACTCTGGGAGGCGCTCAGGGCTGACTGCCCCAGTGCCACCTCTTCCACCCAAGGCTCCTCCCCTTCCATCCCCAGAGCTGCCCCTCCCCCACCATGCCCAGCGCCCGGCAAGTCTGTCGCCTGGTGCCCACAAGGATTCGCTGTTTGATAACATCTAGGGCCACGGTGGGCAAGATACAGCCCAGGGGCCAGACCCGGCCAACAAGCCTTTCAGTCCCACCCATGGCCCACCTCACTGCAGCCACAGGCAGGGAGCCACCGCAGGGATCAGAGTGGCCGGCTGCTCCTTCTGCCTCTTTGCACCAGGAATGCCAACAACACCATCCTTGACCCGAACCCCCTCTAACACCCCCACACCCTCATCTCCAGCCCAATCCCCTCCCCGAGCTCCCTTCTGTATCCAATCTCAAGCCACACCCCACGCCCTTCCATGGAAAAGTGCCCCCTCCTATGAAAAATGATTGCCCATCCCTAGTCTAGGGGAAAGTCCAGTGAGGAGCGTTGGGGGGCTCTTGTTGTTTTTAGGGGCTTGTTATTTCTTAACATCTAGATGAAAATTCCCTGGAAAGATCATGCAGGAGATACTCCAGGAATCCATTTTGAAGCACTTGGAAGAGAGGAAAGTGATCAGGAATAGTCAGCTTGGATTCATGAAGGGCAAGTCGTGCCTGGCCAATCTGATTAGCTTCTCTGATGAGGTAACTGGCTCTGTGGACATGGGGAAGTCAGTGGATGTGATATCCCTTGACTTTAGCAAGGCTTTTGATACGGTCTCCCACAATATTCTTGCCGGCAAGTTAAGGGGATGTGGATTGGATAACTGGATGGTATGATGGAAAGAAAGATGGCTGAAAGGTCGGGCCCAGCAGATAGGCTACGTCTACACTGGCCCCTTTTCCGGAAGGGGCATGTAAATTTCATGAGTCGTAGTAGGGAAATGCGCGGGGGATTTAAATATCCCCCGCGGCATTTAAATAAAAATGTCCGCCGCTTTTTTCCGGCTTTTAAAAAAGCCGGAAAAGAGCGTCTACACTGGCCCCGATCCTCCGGAAAAAGCGCCCTTTTCCGGAGGCTCTTATTCCTACTTCGAATACTTTGGTACTTTGAAGTAGGAATAAGAGCCTCCGGAAAAGGGCGCTTTTTCCGGAGGATCGGGGCCAGTGTAGACGCTCTTTTCCGGCTTTTTTAAAAGCCGGAAAAAAGCGGCGGACATTTTTATTTAAATGCCGCGGGGGATATTTAAATCCCCCGCGCATTTCCCTACTACGACTCATGAAATTTACATGCCCCTTCCGGAAAAGGGGCCAGTGTAGACGTAGCCTTCGTGATCAATGGCTCGATGTCAGGATGGCGGTCGGTTTCTAGCGGAGTGCCCCAAGGTTCAGTTCTGGGACCGGTTTTGTTCAATATCTTTATTAATGATCTGGATGAGGGGATGGATCGCACCCTCAGCAAGTTTGCGGAGGACACGAAACTAGGGGGAGAGGTAGATATGCTGGAGAGGGATAGGGTCTAGAGTGACTTAGAAAAATGGGAGGATTGGGCCACAAGAAATCTGATGAGGTTCAACAAGGACAAGTGCAGAGTCCTGCCCTTGGTATGGAAGAATCCCAAGCATAGTTATGGGGTGGGGACTGACTGGCTAAGTAGCAGTTCTGTAGAAAGGACCTGGGGATTACAGTGGATGAGAAGCTGGAGATGAGTTGACATTGTGCCCTTGTAGCCAGGAAGGCTAATGGCATATTAGATTGCATTAGGAGGAGCATTGCCAGCAAATCCAGAGACGTGATTTCCTCTTTACTTGGCTATGGTGCCCAGGGCTGGTACTTACCCGGGCAGTTGTTCCCAGCGATTGATAGGCGGCCATTCCTCCTCTGAAATGGGGATTGGACTCGGCGTCTCCTGAAAAATCAGTGGTCGTGGTCACTGCACGACAGCCAGATCCCAGCCAGTCGGTGTCCCCTGGTTCCTGTGCTTTGCCTGTCAGTTGTGGTTTGGTGCAGAGAGTGCCATGGGTGTGTGTGACACGTGACCTGAGTGGAGGACGCTGGGGCTACGTCTACCCTACATGCTTCTTGCAAAAAAAGCCTTATGCGCAAGAGTTTTTGAACAAAACCTTATTGCGCAAGAGCACGTCCACACTTCAACACACATCGCAAAAGTGATGTGCTTTTGCACAAGAGAGCGTCCACACTGTATGGACACTCTTGCACAAGAAAGCTCTGATGGCCATTCACAGAATAGCCATCAGAGCACCTGTGCTTTTTCCCTCTGGACGTCCACACTTGCCTTGTTGCACAAGAACTCTTGTGCAAATGGAGTTATGTCTTGTAAACGGAGGTTTACCTAAGACAGAAAAAGCCCTCTGTTCTGCTGTTTTACTCTTGATTTCCTTGCACAAAGTGCATTTGAGGTGTGGACGCTCCATGGGTTTTTGCGCAAAACCCTTGCAGTGTAGACGTAGCCTGCGAGAGATGCTCAGAGGCAGACCCTGCAACACATGCCCGGGGGAGTTAGGCCCCTCGGGGACGCTGGGCCGTTGGAACTCTCCCCTGAGTCCCTGAAACAAGTGCTGAAGAGCGATGTCCTTACTCCTGCAACTGGAGCGGTGAGCATGGGGAGACTGGGCGGGGGTGGGGAAGCCCATTGGCTGTGTCTGTGGCTTTGCCGGGTGCATGTAAAGCAAGGCAGGGGAGGTTTCTGGAGCCCCACTGACAGGGAGCTAAGTCTCACTGACCCAGCAGAGCCTGGGCTGGTGGATTGAGCTGTAGGACCAGGGCCTAAGGCCTCAATGCGCAAAGGGGCCGAGGGGCGTAACACCTCACGTGTAGGCCTCTTGCTATTCCCTGGCACCCCACATGCCGGGTTAGGTGCCTGGGCTCCCACTGCCTGGGGAGGGACAGGGACAAGCCAGGAGCCAATGGGAGACCCGCCCCTCATGAATGTGGTGCCAAAGCCCGAGGTGCAGAGTGACCCCTTGTCTCTGCGGGTCCCACAGCCAGGATCCCCCAGCCAGGCAGCTGCCTCCGCCCAGCTCCAGTGAAATGGGAGGAGGACAATGGCTCCCTCACAACCTTCCCCCAGAGGTCGGACACTCACCAGGAGGTGGGAGACACGAGCAGATGGCCTGCCCTGTGCCTGAGCGGATGTGGGTAGAACCAGGGCTCAGGGAGAGCCCTGCAACACAGGGTTGGTCCAACTCACTGCGCATTCGGGCTGGACTGGGCTGCGCAGGCAAGACAGGAGCTCGCTCTGTGTCTTACCAAAGGGAAAGAGACGGGGTGACTGGCTCCCCGCCTAGGGGAACATGTGTGGGGCCCCAGGAGCTGACAGTGGGATCTGAAACACTCTCCAGTGGCTGGACGTTGAAGCAAACACAATTCTGACTGGAAATAAGATGACCGTTTAGAAATGGGAGGGTAATAAACCACAGGGTTGTGGTGAATTCTTTCTCAAGGTTAAAATTTAAACCAAGACTGGATCATTTTCTAAAGCCCCACCAGAATGGAGCTAAGGCCGGGACTTCGCTAGGGCCAAGATGGACGCTGCCACGATCAATCTTCTGGCATTTGATTTAGCTGGTGAGTGTCTGAATTTGACCTTCCCCTGTGGGGCAGACCTGGCTGAAGTGTAACTAGCCCAGCAGAGCCCTGGCGCGGGTTCAGACTCTCCGAGAGGGAGCCCAGGGCACATCTGTCTGTAGTCAGGACACCTGCCCACTTAGTGCGACTGGCATCTCGAGTGGGCAGATCTGGGAAGCTTGAAACACACCCAGAATTCCCAGAATCCCGCAGTGTCCGTTCGGATTTGCACGTTTTCTGCCAATCACCTGGTTCTGCTGGGATTCGGTGCCTCCCGTGGAATTCTTTACCCGCGGTTCATCGCCACCCAGCTCTTCCAAAGGGATCTCCCTCCTCCCTGGACGCTCCTGGCACAGGCACGACGGAGGCAGCAAGGCCCAGGTTTGTCCGGGTATTTCGGGGCCTACGAGCTGACAGGCGCAGAGTGGGATTTGCAAATGCTCCTAATCAGGCTGGCGCCCGAGGCCCACTGCAGTTAGTGAAACTGCTTCCAAATGCGGGAGTGTTTCCCCCAGCCCCTGGCACTGACCCCGCATGGGCCTGGCGGGCCCTGCAGGAGCTGAGGAAAGTCTGCGCTGCCGGGCCCTGGTGGAGCCAGGGACAATCCCACGTTTCCGTTGTGCTTCCCCCCCGCCCGAGGGTTTGCCGTGAGCCGCCGAGTGCTCCAGAGAGTCAGACGTGGCTGGATCCCGTGGGCCTGAGCGCTGAGGGAAGGGCTGGGGGGCCTGGGCCGCGGCACCCAGCCGAGTAAAGAGACTGATGGGGGAAGGTGGCTTTATAGAACCCTGGGTACTCGTCTGCCTTGGCCCAGGGCAGGGCCGGATTCTCTCCTGGGGCCCAAAATTCCACCCGCTGCCTGGGGGTTTGCGATATTCTCTGTAAACTATGAGTCTGCTCCTCATCTCTGTGTTCCCTCCCCTGCCCCATGCTCCCACCCCCGGGTGACTTTAGGCACCCAAATGTCAGAGACCGCGGCTCGTCCCCTGCTTTTCCTCCTGCGCACTCACCAGCATTTTCACTTGGCAAACTTTGTAGCCAGTTTAAAATACCCCCACTCTCGCCAGCCCTCCCCCTGGCCCTGCCTTTCCCTCTTATGCCATAGACACACACACACACACATACATACAGACGAATGTATGCACACACAGACACGTACGCACACAAACAGACACACACATACAGACAGGCACACACTCGCACACACACAGACACGCAGACATGCAGACACACACAGATGTGCACACACACAGATACACTCAAACACATACACGCGCACAAACACACTCACACACACGTTTCCAATATCAGCTCAATTTGGAGCCCAAACCTGCAATGTCTCTTCAGATGGGATAGATGTTTCCAGCCTCTGCCCAGTCCTCCCAGCTGGCGGTATTACACCAAAATGTCAGCAGCCATCTGGGTTCTTCTTTTCCACAGCCAGTTCATATTAACAGCTGAAGCAACTGGTCTGCAAATGAACCAGCCAGCGATCCACGTTTCTCAGTGAATGCAGTAGGATGAGCTTCTGCCCGGACTGAGAAACGCTTTGCAGTGAAGAGCGAAGTCTGATTGTACAGGAAGAGGCTTTGTGCAAGTAACAGCTGAAAACCCAGCTGGCCCCGTGTTCCCTGGTACAATCCCAGCTTTTGGCCCTGAGCGTGGGACACGTGTGCAAAAGTAACTCCTGGTGCTGATTCCATTTATGACTGTTGCTCTTATTGTGTGTTTGCCCACAGGGAACATTTGGGGTCAGTGCCTTGCTCTGTGCCAAGGCACTGCCTGTTCAATTCCAACTTCCTTCTTACAAAAGTGGCACAGAAAATCTTATTGAAACTCTGAGAAAAACCCGACAGATGTAGCTGTAGGTATCAGTCTGCGCACACACACGTGTATAGCTCTTGGATTAATCTGTCTGTGCATCTTGCCTTGTTTCTCATGCACACGTAGATAAGGCTTTGGAGACCCTGAGAAAAATACCTGTGAGAAAAGAGACAGAAAACTTGGGCTGCGATGTGTTTTCCATGAGGACACACTGTTGCCATTACTCATTCAGGATCATCACAATTCTCTGTGTGTTATTTTGGCACCATGTAGAGGGGTCAGTGGGCCCCCTCACCAGAGCAGTGTTCAATCCCAGAAAAGACGCAATCCTGTCCCAAAAGGGTGCACAAGGCAAAGATACAAACCGATGAACAGTGGAGATGGGGTTACAACACACACACAAAAGTATCTCATGAAGACCTGGGAGGCACTAAAATTGTGCCTGATTTCCCCGTACAGAAAACATATGAATGATAACGAAGGCTCTGTCCAAGAGGGGGATACTGCTTTGGACCTCAGCTTGACAGGGAAAAAGGACTTGGTCACCGATTACTGATCTGATAATTAATGCTAATGTAGGTGCAAGTAGTCTTTTCTAAAGCTGGGTTAATGTGATGGCAGTGTAGTTGCATGGGTGCTTCCTATGGGGCCGAAACCCATTCCTGTTGGTAGAGGATGGTGGGAAGAGTTCTTAGAGGGGTCACATGACACCCTTTACTTCTGGTCATGTGTTCATCTTGACCCCGTAAGTACTACCCCAGAGGTGGGACTTCCTGTGGCCGACAGTAGGGGTGTCAGGGGCCAGGGGCAGAGCTAGGGTTTTCAGGGACTGTGGTTAAGGTGTCCCTATTTTTGGTTTAGGAAATATGGTCACCATAGGTTTGAGGGTGAGTTTGAAAAGTCTGTGTGGGAGGTTTTCAGTGGAGAATTAGCCAAGCGATTTGTTTCTTTTGATTTGTAACTGACCTTGCTCTGCCTGTTCTCACTTACCACCACTTAAACCCTACTGCTGGTACTTCATCAAATCACTTGTATTTTCTATCAAACCCAGTGCAAGTAATTGTTACCTGGGGGAAACCAGTGTCCACATTCCTCCTATTATTGCTAAAGGGGGTTGCCTAATTCTTTCGTAGTTGATCCCATTTGGGGAGTGATATCCCAGGAAGCTGGGCCCTAAACTGCACTCTCCTTGGACCTGAAGAGGTTGTGTGTGTGAAGGCACAGGGGCATGAGGGAAATTGGGGCAGAAGGTGGTGAGGGGGTGGGCAGATGGAAACTGTTGGCTTCTAATTAAAGTTTGAATTCTAGAAGTCTCTGCTGATTGGCTGAGACTTGGTAGGGGGAGGGACTTTCAGGCAGTCCAGGGCTTTATAAAGCAGTGAGCAAGCGACCAAGGAGCTTGTGAACAGGTGAGTGCTAACAGGAAATTTAGAGAGGGAGTTGGGAATGGGAGAGGGAAGGGGGCGAGGCTCTCTTGCCTTTCTTTTAAATCCTTTTTCCAGGACAGCAGGTATGGATGGTGGTAGGTCTGCTGTTGTTACCTGCACAGTGTGTGCCATATTTGTCTTCTTCCCAGAAGAAAGAACGATTTCATCTGCACTAAGTGCTAGTTGGTCGCCATTTTGGAAGAAAAAATTAGAGGACTGGAGGCCCAAGTGTCGACCCTACGCTCAATCAGAGAGGATGAAAACTTCCTCGATAGAATAGTGATAGAGATGTAGCCGTGTTAGTCTAGTGTAGCTGAAACAAAATACAGGACTATGTAGCACTTTAAAGACTAACAAGATGGTTTATTAGATGATGAGCTTTCGTGGGCCAGACCCACTTCCTCAGATCAAATAGTGGAAGAAAATAGTCACAACCATATATACCAAAGGATACAATTTAAAAAAATGAACACATATGAAAAGGACAAATCACATTACAGAACAGAAGGGGGATTTGGGGGGGGGGGAAAGGAAGGTGAATGCCAGTTTTCCCCTTCCCCACCTCTAATATCAACAACTCACTGGCATTCACCTTCCTTCCCCCCCCCCCCCTAAATCCCCCTTCTGTTCTGTAATGTGATTTGTCCTTTTCATGTGTGTTCATTTTTTTAATTGTATCCTTTGGTATATATGGTTGTGACTATTTTCTTCCACTATTTGATCTGAGGAAGTGGGTCTGGCCCACGAAAGCTCATCATCTAATAAACCATCTTGTTAGTCTTTAAAGTGCTACATAGTCCTGTATTTTGTTCCTCGATAGAAGGCAGCATTTAATCCTGCAAGCAGGGCAGGCAGAAGAGCTGGAGAGGGCAGTACAGGACCAGGAAGAGAGCTGGTGGCATGTAACTTCTAGAAAGAGAAAAAGGCCAGCACAGGAATCCCTCAATGCAATAGAGGTAAGTAATCGCTTTCAAACTTTCTCCACAGGCTTTACGGTGGTCAGTGCTTTGGAAGGGACCTCACAAGGAGGAAACCGCAAGGGAACACCATCTACTGGAAGATTTGGGATGGGTAGTCCTAGGGATCAGGGTTCCACGACGACCACCCCCAAAAGAAGATGAAAGATGGTGGTGGTTGGGGACTCCCTTCTAAGAGGGACTGAGCCATCCATCTGCCGTCCGGACCTGGAATCTTGAGAGGTGTGCTGCTTACCGGGAGCTCGCATTCAGGATGTGACTGAGAGGCTTAAAAAACTGATCAAACCTTTGGATCGCTGCCCTTCCTGCTTCTCCACGTGGGATATAATGATACGGCCAAGAATGACCTTGAGCGGGATACTGCGGATTATATAGCACTGGGAAGAAGGATCAAAGAATTTGGGTCGCAAGTGGTGTTCTCATCAATCCTCCCTCTTTAAGAGAAAGGACTGGGCAGGGATTATTGAATTGAGAAAGTCAATGCGTGGTTGTGCAGGTGGTGTCGCAGAGAGGGCTTTGGTTTCTTTGACCATGAGACTCTGTTTCGGGCACAAGGATTGTTAGGAAGAGATGGGATCCACCTAGCCAAGAGAGGAAGGAGAATCTTCGCGGGCAGGCTTGCAAACCTAGCAAGGAGGGTTTTAAACTAGGTTCGTTGTGGGACGGTGACCAAAACCCTGAGGGGAGTGGAAAAGTTGGATACCAGGAAGAAATGCAGAGAGGAACGAGCAAGAAAGGAGGACCCATGTTTAGAATGGAGAAGATAGGGCGATCAACTGGTTATCAGAGGTGTTTATACACTAATGCAAGAAGCCTGGACAACAAACAGGAAGAACTGGCGGCTCTGGTCCAGTCCAAGAAATATGATTTAATTGGGATAACAGAGACTTGGTGGGATGACTCACATGACTGGAGCGCTGTCATGGAAGGGTATAGACTGTTCAGGAACAACAGGCAGGGGAGAAAAGGAGGAGGAGTTGCACTGTATGTAAGAGAGCACTACGATTGCTCTGAACTCCAGTATAAAGAGGGAGAAAAATCTGTTGAGAGTCTATGGGTTAAGTTTAGAGGTGCAAACAATAGCAGTGATGTGTTGGTTGGTGTCTACCACAGGCCACCGAACCAGGTGGATGAGGTAGATGAGGCTTTCTTCACACAACTGAGAGAAGTTTCCAGATCGCAGGCCCTGGTTCTCATGGGGAACTTGAATCCCCCTGACATCTGTTGGGAGACCAACACGGCAGAGCACAGACAATCCAGGAAGTTTTTGAAGAATGTTGGGGATAACTTCTTGACACAAGTGCTGCAGGATCCGACCAGCTTGACCTTCTGCTCACAAACAGGGAGGAACTAATACGGGCAGTACTTTAAAGAAGCCTTATTGAAGGCACAGAAAGAAACCATCCCGACGCGTAGCAAGAGAGGCAAACATGGTAGGAGACCGGATTGGCTTATAGGGGAAATCCTTGGTGAACGTAAGCACAAAAAGGAAGCTTACAAAGAGTGGAAACTTGGACAAATGAGCAGGTAAGGGTTTAAATGTATAGCTTGAGAATAAAAAAAAATAAAATTGATGGAGATTGCCTATCTCCTAGAAGTGGAAGGGACTGTGAAAGGTCAATGAGTCCAGTCCCCTGCCTTCAAGGAAAGACCAAGTACCATCCCTGACAAATATTTGCCCCAAACCTCTAAATGGCTACTGTAAGGATTGAACTTACAACTCTGGGTTTAGCATGCCAATGCTCAAGCCCCTGAGCTATCCTTCCCCCCAATACTAAGAGCTTATCAGGAAGGCAAAAGCACAAATGGAATTGCGACTGGCTAAGGATGTGCAGGATAACAAGAAGGGTTTCTACAGGCATGTTAACAAGAAGAAGGTGATCAGAGAGGGTGTGCGGCCCCTAATGGATGAAGGAGGTAACCTAGGGTACGTCTACACTACAACGTTAATTCGAAGTAACTTAGTTCGAATTAGTTAATTCGAACTAAGCTAATTCGAACTAATGGATCAGACTAAAAAACTAGTTCGAATTAGCATTTTGCTAATTTGAACTAGCATGTCCACATTAAGTGGACCCTGAACCAGGGTTAAGGATGGCCGGAAGCAGTGCCGGCAGGGCATCAGAGGAGGACGTAGAGCGTGGAGATGCTGTCTCAGGCTAGCCGAGGGCTTTGCTTAAAGGGTCCCTACCCCCACCCCGGACAGACAGTTCTCAGGGGTGCCCCGCTTGCAAAGCAGTCCTGGCTTGGATTGCCCGGAGTACCCACACTGGGCACATCACAGCACTCGGCCATCAGCCCGGCTGCACTTGCCGCAGGCTGCCATCTGGGGAGAGGGGGTAATTGGGGGGCTTCCACCCTGAGGAGCCTGCAGAGCCAGCCCAGTCCTCCCCATCGGGTGCTCGTGCCCCATTCCTCCCTCACCTCCTTCCACTTACCCTTCCCTAGCCCCTCTTCTTGATGTACAAAATAAAGATAATGTGTCTTCCAAAATGGAATCTGTCTTTATTGAACAAAACTGGGGGAGACTGGGAAAAGGAGGTGGGAGAGGGGAAGAGAGAGGCTGGGAGAGGGGAGGGCAACTACAATGATCAGGGGTTGGGAACTGGTCCCATATGAAGAGAGGCTAAAGAGACTGGGACTTTTCAGCTTTGGAGATGGAGGGGGGACAGGATAGACGTCTCTAAAAGCAGGAGTTGGGTGGAGATGGTGCATCAAGAAAATTTCTTCATTAGTTCCCATAAAGAAGGACTAGAGGACACCAAAGGAAAGGAATGGGTAGCAGGCTTCAAACTAGTAACAGAAAGTTCTTCTTCACAAAGCACAGAGTCAACCTGCGGAACTCCTAGCTGCAGGAGGCTGTGAAGGCTAGAACTGGAACAGAGTTTAAAGGGAAGTGAGATCAAGTCATGGAGGTTGGGTCCATGGAGTGGTATTAGCCAGGGGGTAGGAGTGGTGTCCCTGCACAAGGTTTGTGGAAGGCTGGAGAGGGATGGCATGAGACAAATGGCTTGGTCACTGTCTTCGGTCCATCCCCTCCAGGGTCCCTAGGGTTGGCCGCTGTCAGCAGACAGGCTACTGGGCTAGATGGACCTTTGGTCTGACCCAGGACGGCCGATCTTATGTTCTAAGCTCAGGGCTCAGGGTCGGGGGTCTCAGTGGACCCTCTTGATTCTCTTGCACACCTGTTTCTGGGTGGCCAGGCTGGAAGCTCTCCTGCCCTAGCCGGCCACATTCCTGTGCCTAGTGCGGAGATCGTGGACGAGGTCCACGATGTCCGCACTAGCCCAGGCGGGTGCCCGCCTCTTGCAGTCCCGGGCAAGCTCCTGGGAGCCACCAGCCTGGTCCCGGGAAGAGGGGGAGGGCTGGGGTGCATCGAGTGGGTGACTTGATCTGTGCCAGGTGTAGGGTCTGCTGGCTGGGTGCTGGCAGGCTTGCACCCGGCACGGGCACCGTAGCCAGTCCGTGCCCCTTTAAGGGCTCTGGGGCCGGGAGGGGGGCAGACGAGCTTCCCTGGTGTTGGCCAGAGTGGCCACCAGGGAAACCTGGGGAGGACTAGCCTCCCACTAGTTCGAATTAAGGGGCTACACACCCCTTAATTCGAACTAGCTAGTTCGAACTAGGCTTAATCCTCGTGGAATGAGGATTACCTAGTTCGGACTAAGCGCTCCGTTAGTTCGAATTAAATTCGAACTAACGGAGCGCTAGTGTAGCGCCTATGAAAGTTAGTTCGAACTAACGTCCGTTAGTTCGAACTAACTTTGTAGTGTAGACATACCCCTAGTGACAGATGTGGGGAAAGCTGAAGTACTCAATGCTTTCTTTGCCTCTGTATTCACGGACAAGGTCAGCTCCCAGACTAATGTGCTAAGTTTTGCAAGATGGGATGAAGATGGACAGCCCTTGGTGGGTAAAGAACAGGTTAGGAACTATTTAGAAAAGCTAAACGTACACAAATCCATGGGTTCAGAATTAATGCATCCGAGGGTACTGAGGGAGTTGGCAAATGTCATTGAGGAGCCTTTGGCCATTATCTTTAAAAAGTAATAGAAATCAGGAGAGATCCCAGATGACTGGAAAAAGGCAAATGTAGTGCCCATCTTCAAAAAAGGGAAGAAGGACAAGCCAGGGAACTATAGGCCGGTCAGTCTTACCTCGGTTCCTGGAAAAATCATGGAAGGGATCCTTAAGCAATCTATTTTGAGGACTTGGAAGAGAGAAAAGTGATCAGGAATAGTCAGAATGGGTTCACAAAGGGCAAGTATCACATTACTGGATCTTGAGGGGAGCAGCCAGATCAATGCTGCACCCATAGGTGGGGGTGTTGGCCCCAGAAAATGGTCTAAAAGGGAGCCATGTGGGGTGCTGAATAGAAGCTTATTATATGATAATCCTATGTAAGCTATTTATGTGGTTGTATAATGTCTGTGGGTATGTCTACACTACCCTCCTAGTTCGAACTAGGAGGGTAATGTATGCATACCGCACTTGCTAATGAAGCCCGGGATTTGAATTTCCCGGGCTTCATTAGCATAAGCGGAGAGCCGCCATTTTTAAATCCCCGCTGCTTCGAACCCCGTGTAGCGCGGCTACACGGGGCTCGAACTAGGTAGTTCGGACTAGGGTCCTATTCCGAACTACCGGTACACCTCGTTTCACGAGGAGTACCGGTAGTTCGGAATAGGACCCTAGTCCGAACTACCTAGTTCGAGCCCCGTGTAGCCGCGCTACACGGGGTTCGAAGCAGCGGGGATTTAAAAATGGCGGCTCCCCGCTTATGCTAATGAAGCCCGGGAAATTCAAATCCCGGGCTTCATTAGCAAGTGCGGTATGCATACATTACCCTCCTAGTTCGAACTAGGAGGGTAGTGTAGACATACCCAGAGTGTGTAGTTAGGAGTCTGTAGTCTGTGTGGATACTGAATATTTCTCTGCATGTGGTTGAGCATTGGGCAGAGACAGGGCCTGTGGACATGCTAATTAGCGAGGTCCTGTGGGACAATGGCACTCAATGGGCCAAGGACACACCTAAAGCATGAGGGCGGACATCTAAGAGCAGCCAGCAGAGAGAGGCTGAGGACCAGGTGACCGGCTGAGACCAGAAGAGGCCAGGAAGGAGGTATAAAGAGGCCATGTGGTCGATGCCATTTTGTTCTCAGCTCAGCACTTCATCCCAGAGGCAGCATTGCAGGGATCGAAGAGCCTGGAAGACCTGTGAACCCATCCTGATGCTAGGATGTGCAACAAGAACTTTTAAACCAGCAGCTGTAACATCTCTGCTAGAGCCTGCATCGAGGACTGGGAGATTCGGTGCATGTAACATACTAATCTTTAACAACCTCACTCTCATGCTTTTCTTGCTTGTGATAATAAACCTTTAGATATAGATTCTCAAGGATTGGCTCAGCGTGATTTGTGGGTAAGATCCAGAGGGTAAATTGACCAGGGATCTGTGGCTGGTTTCTTGGAACCGGACAGAACTTGTTCGGGGTAGGTGGGATTGGGTGCTAGGACCCCACCACCTGTGTATGAGGCCTGGGGCCATCTGGGGCACGGATATTGCTGGGGTGTTGGAGGGGTTTTGCTCAGGAGGCTTCAGGCAGGCAGCTGAAGCGCTCTGTGGGACTTGTTTGTGGCTGGTTTGGAGAGGTCACCAGTCTGGGGACTGTAAGGAGCCCCGAAGTTGAGCAATAAGCGCTGAGTGGACGCCCTCAGTTGTGCCCAGACACGGCCCGGTCCGTCACAGTGGCGTAGTCAGCAGGATCTACAGATCTTGGTCAATTGAGCTTTGGTATCAGGACCCCACGCGATCTAAATTTGATTTGTGGTACTGAGAGTGCGGTTGGTTAAAGGGCAGCTGAAATGAGTCAGTGCCAGTATGAGAGCCTAAGTAGAGAGGCTCTGAAGGATTTGTGCTCGGGAAGAGGCATTGCCTTTAGGAAAAGGGCCTCTAAACTAGATCTGGTAGTGTTGTTACTAGCCAGAGATGTGGATGAAAGGGATCAGAAGCGAGCCAAGGAAGCTGCTGAAAGAAGGCGGAAGGCAGATAAAGAAATTGCTAAGAGACAGAAGGAGATGGATCGGGAACTTGAAGAGAAAAAGGCAGAATATGCTGAGAGACAGCGGAGGGAAGAGGCAGAGCATGCAAAGAAGATGGCCGTAGCCAAGGAGGAAAATGCTAGACTTGACCTCCAGCTTCAGAGACTAAAAGAACAAGAGAGACTGTATTCTCCTGAAGGCTTAATGTATGACTCTGTGGGTATGCAGTGTGCTTATGATATGGCAGATGTATTTTGCCCAGCTGATGTGATGACCCAACCCCAAAGCATGTGTGAATGCAAACCTCTTGTGTTACCTGTAGCTAACAGGGAGGTTTGGGAAGGGGGTGCATGTGGGTATGGAAAGTTTCCTGGAGCTGGTCAGTCTCCCTGTAACCAAGGGGAAAGTGTCTTTACATGTGTGCCTGTGGCAGATGGCTGTGTGTCTGTGCAGGGGGGCAGTGAGCCTGTGGGTGAGGGCCCGTCTGATGCCTCAGAGGTGAGGCTGGAATCAGAACCAGGGCAGGAAGAGCCCAGAAGTCAGGGAAATGTTTCTCTGGGGCAGCCTGGAGTGGCTGGCCAGAGTGAAGTTTTAGTTGAGGAGTTGGTGGCTGGTGAGGTTTGTGGAATTGAACCTGCACAAGCTGAAATTGAGTGGTGTGAAGCACAGTGTGTGCAAGCTGGCAATATGGCTGGTGGAAGTAGCAGTGGGGCAGTAAAGGAAGCTGTCCCAGTGGCTAGCTGTATGCCTGAAATTAGCCAGGGGTGTTGGGACAAGGGAGAAGCTGTCTCTGGTTGTCTGTCTGAGTGTGGGGAGGAGCTTCTTCCTGTGTCTGAGGAAGGTGCCCCACAGCCTGTGATGGCTGAGAGCAGTGCTAATGTCCTGGAGTTGGGTCTGGAGATGGCTAAGGCCCAGAAAGGAGGTGGCTCTAAGTTTGTATCTGCTGGGAAGGAGGATGCTGTGACTTGGGTAGATCCAGGCAGTGTCTTGCCAGAACCCCAGAGACCAGACAGTGGTGAAACTATTGTTGTGCCTGATGCTGCTGTGTTGCTGGAAGAGGGGGGAGCAACCCTGTGGGACCAGGGTGACCCCTTAGCCCAGGCACAAGGAGAGAATGAGGGCATGTTGACTCTGGAGCCTAATGATGGTGTGGACGTTTATAGTCATCTGGAGAGCTGCAAAGGGGGAGATGGTGCCTCTGACCCTGTCTCTTGTGAGTCTGTCTGTGTGCCTGAGAGGGGATTGTTTGTGAATCCACCAGAGGAGCTGGAGATAGGGAGTTAGGGAATTGCAGGAGGAGCTGGTTGTGGCTCAGCAGGGCAAAGCTGCTGCAGAGCCAGGGAAGGGTGAACTGCTGCTTAAGGAAGCTCATAGGGAGGAGAGTCCTGGTAGTGCTTGTAGCAAGCAGTTTGCTGTGAGTGAGGGAGGTGACAGGACCTTGCTGAGAAAAGGCATTCAGGAGAAAGCTCTGCCTGTAAAAGGCAGCAGCTTCTTGTGTGAGGCACTTGTTGCAGTGCCTGACAGACAGAACTTGTCTGTTAGCAGTGACTCCACTAACTTGCGTTTAGGGAGACCCAGTGTGGATGGTGGTGGAGAAGTCTCGGAGGGACTGAGGGTTGTTCCAGATGAGGCAGGAACAGCCAGAAAACTGGAGCAGGCTGATAACCCAGTGACTGTGTGTGACCAGCTTGCTGGGAAGTCAGTGTGTATGGAACAGGATTATTCCCAGGTGAAGGAGGAGAGTGGGAAGTTAGTGTCTCAGATTCAGGAGAAGGGCTGGGTAGCTAAGTATGCAGAGCAGAACAGCTGTGTGGTTACTTTCTCTAGGATGCAGGAGATGGCAGTTAAGCTCCCATCTCTGGACACGGTGGACACTCATACTCAATCAGGGAGGTTGATATCTGGTTCCATGTGGAAACAGAGGTTGGAGGTGGACAGAGGAGAGACTTGGGAGTCTACAGCTCACTGCTGTTACCCCACTGAGTGCGGGAAGGGGGAGAATTCCAGGGCCATTGTGAGCCAGGGAGTCACGCCCAGCCAGCCCTTTGTCTTGGTCTGGCCAGAGGTTTCAGGCCTGGATCCCACAGGACAGGGAGGAGGGGTAGGACTTGCTTTGACAAAGAAGATTTGCAGGTTGAACCTGAAGGGCCAAAACTGCAATGGTGTGGGACCAGAGAAGGGGCAGGATTGGGAATGTCAATTTACACCTGGTATAGGATTGTTCTTGTTACTGATGTTAATTCTTGTAACCAATGTATTATTGTTGCAGAGAATTGTAACGGTATACAGTGTGCATGATCTTATGGAAACACTTGGTAACTTGTCAGGAAATGTGCCCAGTGATAGACGGTATATAAGGGGACATTATGATATTGCTAGTTCATGGTTAATGCTTGTAACTAGTCTTGGAACTTCTTACCGGACAAAAATGGTTCCCGCCAGAAGGTCCTGTGTGAGAAGGGAAATTGAGGCACGCCACCATTTTGTTGGGGGAGGCCTGTGATGCCCTCAGTGGTGTTACTGGCATCACTTCCTGCATCAATTTTGCGTTGGGGGTGTCACATTACCGAATTGGAGGGAAGCAGCCAGATCGCTGCTGCACCCCTAGGTGGGGGTGTTGGCCCCAGAAATTGGTATAAAAGGGAGCCATGTGGGGTATTGAATGGGAGCTTATTGTTTGTTGATCTTATGTACGCTATTTATGTGAGTATATAATGTCTATGTGTGTAGGTAGGAATCTGTAATCTGTGTGGAAGCTGCACATTTCTCTGAATGTGGTTAAGCATGGCTATGGACAGGCTAATTAGCCAGGCCCTGTAGGACAATGGTACTTGATGGGCCAAAGACACACTCAAAGAATGGGGGCTGTCACCTGAGAGCAGCCAGCAGGGAACATAGAGATTGGCCTCTGACCAGGTGACTTGCTGCATACAAGAAGAGGCCAGGAAGGAGGTATAAAGAGGCCATGTGGTCGATGCCATTTTGTTATCAGCTCAGCACTTCATCCCAGAGGCAGCATTGCAGGGATCGAAGAGCCCGGAAGACCTGTGAACCCATCCTGATGCTAGGATGTGCAATAAGAACTTTTAAACCAGCAGCTGCAACATCTCTGCTAGAGCCTGCGTCGAGGACTGGGAGATTCGGTGCATGTAACGTACTGTACTTTAATAACCTTACTCTCAGGCTTTTCTTTCTTGTAATAATAAACCTTTAGATATATATTCTAAAGGATTGGCCCAGCGTGATTTGTAGGTAAGATCCAGAGGGTAAATTGACTTGGGATCTGTGGCTGGTTTCTTGGAACCGGACAGAACTTGTTCGGGGTAGGTGGGATTGGGTGCTAGGACCCCCCACCTGTGTATGAGGCCCGGGGCCATCTGGGGCACTGATATTGCTGGGGTGTCGGAGGGGTTTTGCTGGTGAGGCTTCAGGCACGCAGCTGAAGCGCTCTGTTGGACTGGTTTGTGGCCTGTTTGGAGAGGTCACCAGTCTGGGGGCTGTAAGGAGCCCCCGATTTGAGCAATTCGCCCTAAGCGGACGCCCTCAGTTGTGCCCAGACATGGCCTGGTCTGTCACAGTTCACAGTTCTTTCCGGCTCTTTGATCCCTGCACTGCTGCCTCTGGGGTGAAGTGCTGAGCTGATAACCAAGTTGGCGTCGACCACATGGAACCTTTATACATTCCTCTCTGGTCTCTTCTTGGCTGCAGCAGGTCACCTGGCCAGCAGCCTATCCCTGTGTTCCCTGCTGGCAGCTCTCAGGTGACAGCCCTCATTCTCTAGGTGTGTCCTTTGTCCACCAGCCCTGCCCAATGCTCAACCACATGCAGAGAAATATTCAGTATCCAAACAGATTACAGATTCCTAACTACACACACAGACCTTATACAAACACATGAACAGCTTACATAGGTAAGCTTCTATTCAGCACCCCACATGGCCCCCTACTATACCATTTTTGGGGGCCAACACCCCCACCTATGGGTGCAGCAGTGATCTGGCTGCTTCCCTCAAATTTGGTAACTTGACAGGATGGTAGGGTGTGGTTCTGCTTTTTGAGATCCCCAACAGTTTCCAGAGCTGAACAAGGAGATTACTTTCAAAATTCGTCCCCTGGTCTTCATGTTTCCTTTTGGGGGTGTGGTAGCTGCAAATGAACGGTTTCCATATCACCTTGGCCAGGGTAGATGTCCGCTGGTCACGAGTAGGTTATGCATGAACATGGCAACTGAAGTGATCAGTAGTTACAAAGATATTTTCGATGCCCCCCTGGGATGGTTCCAGGGTGAGAAAGTCAATACATACTAGCTCCAGGGGCCTACTGGTATGGACTGAGACAAGTGGAGCTCTGCTTCCAAAGATACCTCTTACCTAGACAGCACCTTGGGCAGGAGAGGCACCACTTCTGGACAGTGGACTGCATGCCTGGCCAATAACAGAGTGCAGATGGGGTCCACTGTATGATCAATGTCCATGTGTCCCAAGTCTGGGTGCAGAGCCTCAAACACTTCTCTCTGGAGTTTCTCTGTTAGCACAACTTGTCAGATCAGTTCCTCTCCTGGAATTATTGTTCTCACGTAAAAGATCCCTTCTACGAGCTGCAATCGCTTCCATGAGTTAAAATCATATAATCATAGAGCTGGAAGAGACCTCAGGAGGTCATTAAGTCTAGCCCAAGGCAAGACCAATCCCAACTAAATCAACCCAGCCAGGGCTTTGTCAAGACGGGATTTAAAAATCTGTAGGGATGGAGATTCCACCACCTCCCTAGGGAACCCATCCCAGTACTTCCCACCCTCCTAGTGAAATAGTTTTTCCTAATATCCAACCTGGACCTCCCCCACTGAAACTTGAGCCCATTGCTCCTTGTTCTGCATCTGTCACCACTGAGAACAGCCTCTCTCCAGGCTCTTTGGAACCTCCCTTCAGGAAGTTGAAGGCTGCTATCAGATCCCCCCTAACTCTTCACTTCTGCAGACTAAACAAACCCAAATCCCTCAGTCTCTCCTTGTAGGTCATGTGCTCCAGCCCCTGAATCATTTTCGCCACCCTCCATTGGACCCTCTCTAGTGCATCTGTAATGAGGTGTGGTCACAGAAGACCCCCTTGGGGTGCTCTCCAGGGTGCTGACATGGACACTGCCACTCGCCTTCCTGGTCTCTGGGGCTTCTCACCACCCAGTCCTGCTGGGCCAGCTCCCTGATCTCCTGCAGACAAAGCCCTGAGCTGAGATCCCTACCTCTGCCAAACAGCACAGACACTGAACCTCTTCAGGTCCAAGGAGAATCCAGTTTAGGGCCCAGCTTCCCAGAATACCACTCCCCAGATGGGATCAGAACTCCACATGAATCATAGAGGTGAGCCCCCCTTTAGCAATGAAAGGGGGAATGTTCACACTGATTGCTCCACCAAGTAACAATTATTTACACTGGGCTTGATAGTAAATAAAAGTAATTTTATGAAGTACAAGCAGTAGGATGTAAGTGATAATAAGTGCGAGCAGGCAGAGTAAAGTAGATTACAAACTCAAAATAACAGAAAATGCTGAGCTAACTCTACCACTGAAATGTCAGTGCAAATGTATTACAAACTCACCCTAAAACTGTTCCTTTTTAAGCTAAGCCTTCAAACCAGGCAAGTGCCTCTCCCTGCCTACATCTAGACTTCAGGCTTCTTGCTCAAGAAGCTTTTTGGAGAAGAGATCTTCCGCAAAAACTTCTTGGGCAAGAACACGTCCATACTGCTAAAGCACGTCGGAAAAGTGATGCACTTTTGCTCAAGAGCGTGTCCAGACTGCATGGATGCGCTCTTACAAGAGAGCTGTGATTGCCATTAGCAGAATGGCTGTCAGGGCACCGGTGCTTCTTTTGATAGGCTCTTTTTGCACAATAAACCCGTTTTCTGTCCACACACACTTTTTTGTGCAAGAGGAATAACTATTGTGCAAACCCCCCTCTCTTCCTCTGATTTACTGTACATTTTCTTGTGCAAAAATGCACTTGCAGTGTGGATGCTCCGCGAGTTTTTGCACAAAAACTCTCAGGTCTAGATGTAGCTGCTGAGGTCTCTGGTTCATTCCATTGGGTGTGTTACACCATCCAGCAAAAGACCAAGACCTGCTAGTTTCCTATTGTTTTCAAGATTCCCACTTTTGCATGGGAAGTTACCTGGCCAGTCCCCACCAGTTAGGGAGGTCAAGTGACTTCCTATGACCAACCACTGCTAAGACTTAAGGACAAAAGGCTATTTACACATGATTTGCCCAGACATTGAGGCATTCCAGCATTGGAAACACCCTTGATGGTTTTCCTTTGCACATTTAAAACCCTAAACCATTCCCTACTCCATGGGTATGTCTAGACTGCATCCCTCTATCAGCAGAGCGATGCAGATTAGGCAGGTCAATATTGCAAATGAGGCATGGATTTAAATGTCCATGCCTAATTTGCATAAAAATGGCCACCATGTTTTGCTGACTCAGCACTTTGTCAGCAAAAAGCGGGAGTCTAGAAGGGGATCTGTGGAGAAAGAAAGCCTTTTTTGACAGATCCTGTACACCTCCTTGCAGGAGACATAAAGGATCTGTTGAAAAAGGCTTTCTTTCTCAACAGATGCCCTTCTAGACTGCCAACAAAGTGCTGAGTCGGCAAAACGCGGCAGCCATTTTTATGCAAATTAAGCGTGGGATATTTAAATCCCTGCCTCATTTGCAGTGTTGACCTCCCTAATCTGCATCCCTCTGCCGACAGAAGGATGCAGTCTAGACATACCACATATGTTTATTTTTACATATAAGAATAATACATACACGAAAGTAAGATCATACAGGTAAGAAGATACAGGTTAGATAGACATCTGTCAGGGATGGTGTAGGTGGAGCTTGGTCCTGCCTGGAGGGCGGGGGGCTGGACTCGATGACCTCTTGAGGTCCCTTCCAGTCCTATTATTCTATGATTCTATGATCATAGAATCATAGAACACTAAAACTGGAAGGGTCATCGAGTCCAGTACTCCGCCCTTATGGCAGGACCAAGCTCTTTCTAGAGCATACCTGACAGGGTCTGTCTGACCTGCTCTTAAATATCTCCAGAGATGGAGATTCCACAACCTCCCTAGGCAATTTATTCCAATGTTTAACCACTCTTCTAAGGGGTAAGGGAAGCCGATGGGAGATGTGCTCTGTGGACACCACCATGGCTCGGTTAAATGGAAGTCAACTCCAGCTATGTATTTTGTGTAGCTGGAGATGTGAATCCTAACCCGAACTGCCTGGTCTCATGGGGTATGTCTACACTACCCCGCTAGTGCGAACTAGCGGGGTAATGTATGCATACCGAACGTGCAAATGAAGCCCGGGATTTGAATTTCCCGGGCTTTATTTGCATAAGCCGGCTGGCGCCATTTTTAAATGCCGGCTTGTTCGAACCCCGTGCCGCACCTCGTGGAACGAGGTGTACAGATAGTTCGGAATGGCTCGCTAGTCCGAACTATCTAGCCCATGCCTCGTGTAGCCGCGCGGCACGGGGTTCGAACAAGCCGGCATTTAAAAATGGCGCCGGCCGGCTTATGCAAATAAAGCCCGGGAAATTCAAATCCCGGGCTTCATTTGCACGTTCGGTATGCATACATTACCCTGCTAGTTCGCACTAGCGGGGTAGTGTAGACATACCCATGTTGACTTGGCCTCTGAGAGCCAGGTGGTAGACAGCTGACATGGGAATTGCTGTTATAGGACAGTGACCCTTTGCCAATTGGGACTTGTGAATTCATAGCTTGGAGAAATCAATTTAGCTGTCACAGATTTGCAAGTAACCTAAGGAAACTTAATCTTAGCATTGTAACTTTTAAATGTGCAAAAATCCAAGGCTGTAAGTTAAATGCCTTGTAGACACGGCCTTTCCTAGTATTTAGGCATTGCTGCACTCAGCATTGCTGTGTCTAATTGGTTTCAAGGCATAAGTCTTTTTTTCAAATAAGATTTAAGCACGTAGAAGCCTAAATGCCATTGGCAGGAAAGCTACAAAAAGACATAAAACAATTCAGCAAATGTCCATTTTCGTAACCACATCTTGGTGGGGTTGTAAGTTTGCTTTAAAAGTATCACAGTAGGCTATAGCAGGGAGGCCAGGCTAATGCTTGGTGTGACTCCAGGAAGGTCGATAGAGTCTTGCCGGCTTGCCCTTTGCCTGAATTTCAACCCAGCAGGGTCTGCAACTGTGTTTTTAATACCACGGAAGCTACATGTGAACTACTGGATTTTGACCTGGGAGCTGAGTAGATCTCCCAGCACCAGCCAAAGGACCAAACGCATCTCTCAGTCACCTCTCAATGCAGCATGTTCCACTGCCGCTAAGGGAGAAGCGCTGTCACAGATGCAAACTGAGAGCTGTCATGTGTGTAAACCCAGTCAGCCAGGCTGAAATTAATGGAATTAATCCATTCGAAAAACAGAGTAGCTGAATGTAGAAACTAGATTAGCACATTTAAATTATTCAAATAGATTTTGTTAATAAAGAACAGCGATTACAGACTTTGTTTATGCTTTGTATGAATGGGCGGCACTGGAGAAGGTGCGGGTGCTGAGAAGCCGAGGTGCGAGGTTTGGGAAAAAATTGGGTTTGGTTGCACTGAGACTCTGTCAGTGGCTGTTAGTGTCGGAGGAAGATCACAAGAAGCAGGACAATGAGAACCCCCACAGCCGCCACGATGCCCCAAATCGCTTTCTTGTACTTGATGTAAACAGCTTCCACGGTTCTCAGCCCGGTTCTCTTATTGAGTCCAATGTAACCTCTCACTTTCTGCTCAGTTAAATGGGGCTCCAGGTACATCTCATTGGTGTAATACCCGCCCCCGTTCTCCTGCACCATTCTCTGGATCATTTTCACCAGCTCCAAAACCTGCTCCGTCTGCTCTGCCCCGGTTACTTTGTTGTTGAAAGCGCAGTAGCGGTTCCCACACGCCTGAATCAGCCCCTTAAGGTCCTTGTTATCTGTGTATCTCACATAGTCGTGCAGGGAGCCGATAGCTAAATCTTCTTTCCGGGTGAACAGGACGACCATGTGCCTCATGGCTCCGTCTCCAAAGATCTCCCGGACTCGCTTCACGGCTTCCTCGTCCTCTGCAGTGTAACGGCCCAGCTGGGTCACCAGCACCAGCGCGTGGGGGCCTGGGGCGGAGAGCTCGACACAGCGACAGATCTCACTACATGTCACTGTATCACACACCTTTCGGTCAAAGATGGCAGGTGTGTCAATCACCACGAGCTCCCTCCCCTTCCAGCTCCTTTGCCCGTTTTCACAAGTCAGAGTCACTGGCGTTGCTCGGAGTTTGGACTCAAATGTTCGTTCACCGAGGATGGTGTTTCCCGTGGCACTTTTCCCAGCACCGGTTTTGCCAACGAGGATGATTCTGAGCTCTGATCTCCTGCTGTAATCTGCAGGTTGGACAATCAGAGCATCATTGCACAGATAGAAGATACAAGTCCTACCCATGTACTATTTATATACCTGCTAATTAATGCACACAGCGTACCCTGGGGCTGAGAGGCCCAGAGTAACTAATGTCCCTCCCGTCCCACATCTCTGCTTGTCTCTGTCCCCTTGGATTTCCTGACAATGACCAAACCTGAGCCCCTTCTCCTCTCTCCTGCATCTTCTCCTCTTCCTTCTTCCTCTGTCACTTTTCTCAACACCCCCTTCCCACCTCCCCTCAGCCCTGCAATCTGGGGGCAGTTGTTGAGCCCTCTCTCACCTTCACCCTGCACATGTCAGCCACATGCAAATCCACCTTGTCCTTCCCCCTCAGCCCCACCAGGAGCTTCCTTCCCTCTCCAGCCCAACCTCCAAGTTCCTTCCCAGAGCCCATGTGTTCTGCCTGGATTATGCAGTGTTCTCCTCTCCGGCCTCCCCAACACGCCCCAGGACCTCTGTCCAGTCACAATACAGCCCCTGAATGTGTCTCCCTTCCCCGTTTGACTGAGCCAACAGGGCCAGTTCTTACACCGCACTCCTCACTGTCCAGCCAGAGCACCTGTCTCTGGCGGGACACAGAGAAGCTATGGGAACAGAGCGGAGCTGATGCTCTTTGCCCTGGATCTGAAAGCCAGATGGTGCATCCAAAGAAACCCTTGTTCTTCTCAGGCCACGTCCTCCTGTGGACTGAGTTCGGGCCTCTCAGACCTCTGAGCATTTCCCAAGGGCATTTCCGCTCCTTCTCACTACTTTTCAGAAATGTCTGCAGAACGCTGCCCCCTCACTGCGCCTCCTCCCCCGCCAGCCCCTGCGCTGTCCCAGCCCTTCCTCTGCGCCAACTCTCCTCACATGAGGTTTTCAGAGTGTTGCACAACCACCCCTTGGCCCTCCTCTTTCAGCCCCCAGGGCAGGGCGCGGCCTTGCTGGGATCCCTGCCAAACCCCTGCCGTGTCCATGCCACGGTCCCCTGTGCAGCCCACTTGTGTGTGCTGAACCCAGGGAGCCAGGCCGTCTTGGCTACAAATTGCCTCCTGCTCTCCCCTCACACTGCAGAGCGGGGCAAACGGTCCAGCCCACCTCACACGCGTTTGTTTGCACGGTGCAGGGCTGGAGTTTGCCCAGCTTGTCAGAAATGCCCCAGGGAGCTGGGGATAGGGGATGGAGCGTGCATGGTGCACGGACTCTCCCTGGACTGGAACAAGGCCCTGCCCTGCCTCCCCTCTCGTCCCCTTTCTCAAAAGCTGCAGGGGCAGGTACAGGTGCAGCTCCTACAGCAGCCCGGCGTACGGACGGAATGACGGACCCTGGGAAAGGTTTTCTCATGGGGGTTGTCCCTGCAGAAGCAAAGTTACACGGGACACGTCACTGCCAGCCCCTGGAACGGTCCCCATGCTGGAGCCTCTACACGGTGCTGGGTGACCAATAGTGCCCTCAGAACCTGCCTCGGTCCCCGAGAGCTTGGGGACTTCACTCGTCTATGCCAGGACTAAGCAAAATCTAGTGCTGAGGCTGGAATAGGGCCCCTGGTGTCCTTCTTACCAGCTTCTCCTCTCAGCGTCTGCCTGGCCATCTCGCTCTGAAAGAAGTGCAGTAAAACGTGTTATTTAAACTCACGCGTTACCCCAGGAACTCAGCAGATAGAGAAACACCCAGCTAGACAAATGCAGAGATAGAAACAATGGGCAGTAACAAGCACAAGCACTGGTACCCATGTGATCCTGAGCGAGATGGGAATTTCAGAGCAAGACACAGTGGCTACGTCTACACTGGCCCCTTTTCCGGAAGGGGCATGTAAATTTCACCAGTCGTCGTAGGGAAATCCGCGGGGGATTTAAATATCCCCCGCGGCATTTAAATAAAAATGTCCGCCGCTTTTTTCCGGCTTTTAAAAAAGCCGGAAAAGAGCGTCTACACTGGCCCCGATCCTCCGGAAAAAGTGCCCTTTTCTGGAGGGTCTTATTCCTACTTCCTTTGTGCTTCAAAGTAGGAATAAGACCCTCCGGAAAAGGGCACTTTTTCCGGAGGATCGGGGCCAGTGTAGACGCTCTTTTCCGGCATTTTTAAAAGCCGGAAAAAAGCGGCGGACATTTTTATTTAAATGCCGCGGGCGATATTTAAATCCCCCGCGGATTTCCCTACGACGACTGGTGAAATTTACATGCCCCTTCCGGAAAAGGGGCCAGTGTAGACGTAGCCCTTGAGATTTTATATTTAACCACAGTCAGCGCATCTGCTTGGCTCTGAGCACTGGGGTAGTTCTACTGACGTCCAGAGAGTGACTTAGGTGCCGTACGCACACGTGTGCTGGCCGCCTTGGACCACAACTAGCTGAGCTGCTCTAGGTACAACTAGCTCAGAAAATCAGTCCTGTTACTGCAGCCTCGTGCACCCAAACGTTTTCATCAGCTATCGAGATTCTGGATTCAAGAACTGAGTCAGCAGTGTGACTTGGTCAATGAGGCACAGGAGATGCAGCTTGTGCTTCGTCACGGACTCGGCCTTTGCGTACCCACTGGTACAAACCAGGCGTCAGTTCTTATTCAGACAAAGCCAATACGGGGAGAAGATGGCCATAAGGGAGCTGGGCAAACTTGTTCTGATCCAGCTCCTTTCCCCTGGAAAATGCAAAATTGCATCGACCAAAACATGTTGCGAATTTGAGTTGAATTTGCCAACAGGTTGTCCTGGAAGAAACTTCAGCAAAAAGTTGAAATATTTCAAGGCAAGTCGTTCTATAAGAAATGTTTAGATTTTCTGTCCAAAATACCTTTTCATTTTGAAATTAACCTTGACTTTACTCTTAATTTTTTTGTTTAAAAATCCCAAATGAAACAGAATGCTCTGTGTTGGGTCGAACAAAATATTTTAACCCAAACTTTTTTCTTTTGCCATTTGCCAAAGAAATTGTATTTTCCCCCTGTTTGATGTGATTTGTTGAAAAAAATTCAGTCGGCACCACTGAACCAAAACCCTGGTTACTTGCACAGCTCCAGTCATATCCTCAGGATTGAACATCGTGTGCGTGTTGGTACCGCACTGAGCAACCTGCTGTTTGAAACTGGGAGAGATAAATAGCTGCAAATTCATCTTTATCCCCATTCTGCCCCTTCGTGAAACTCAGCACTTCTGTCTGGGGGAAACCTTCCCGGTATCTCAGCCAAACCCTTTGTGGAGGCCGCTGGACTCAAGAGAACAAATTCCACAGGCAAAACCAATGTGCTCAGTTGTGCTGACTCGAGACAACCCAGCATAGGGGCAGGGTTTAGTAACATCTGTCACATTACCGAATTGGAGAGATCGCTGCTGCACCCCTAGGTGGGGGTGTTGGCCCCAGGAATTGGTATAAAAGGGGGCCATGTGGGGTATTGAATGGGAGCTGCTTGTTTGCTGATCTTATGTACGCTATTTATGTGAGTGTATAATGTTTGTGTGTGTAGGTAGGAATCTGTAATCTGTGCGGAAGCTGAATATTTCTCTGAATGTGGTTGAGCATTGCTATGGACAGGCTGAGTAGCCAGGCCCTGTGGGACAATGGCACTTGATGGGCCAAGGACACACCTAAAGCATGAGGGCGGAGACCTAAGAGCTGCCAGCAGAGAGAGGCTGAGGACCAGGTGACTGGCTGCATACAAGGAGAGGCCAGGGAGAAGGTATAAAAAAGGCCATGTGGTAGATGCCATTTTGTTCTCAGCTCAGAGGCAGCATTGCAGGGATCGAAGAACCCATCCTGACCTAGGATGTGCAACAAGGACTTTTAAACCAGCAGCTGTAACATCTCTGCTAGAGCCTGCATCGAGGACTGGGAGATTCGATGCATGTAACGTACTGTACTTTAATAACCTTACTCTCATGCTTTTCTTTCTTGTAATAATAAACCTTTAGATATAGATTCTAAAGGATTGGCTCAGCGTGATTTGTGGGTAAGATCCAGAGGGTAAATTGACTTGGGATCTGTGGCTGGTTTCTTGGAACCGGACAGAACTTGTTCGGGGTAGGTGGGATTGGGTGCTAGGACCCCCCACCAGTGTATAGGCCCGGGGCCATCTGGGGCACGGATATTGCTGGGATGTCGGAGGAGTTTTGCTCGGGAGGCTTCAGGCAGGCAGCTGAAGCGCTCTGTGGGACTGGTTTGTGGCCTGTTTGGAGAGGTCACCAGTCTGGGGGCCGTAAGGAGCCCCGGATTTGAGCAATTCACCCTGAGCAGACGCCCTCAGCTGTGCCCAGACATGGCCCGGTCCGTTACAACATCCCCTCTCCCTCTCCCTCTCCCTTCCCCCTTTGTCTCTCCTCTCCCTCCTTCTCTCCCTCTCCCTTCCCTCCTCATCTCTGTCTGTCTCCTTCCCTTCCTTTCTTCCTCCCTCCCTCAGACATTGGCCAATGCTGGAGCTAGGCGATTGGTTAAGACACCACCTGGCTCTACGGAGAGGCAGGTTAATTGGGCAGGTCCCAGCGAGAAAGGGGCCTGGTGGGAAGGTGCCGCTTTGACGTCACTTTGCCCCAGGCGCTGCTTGCTGGAGTGATGGTCCTGGGGGGAACGACAGGGAAACGTGCACCAGGCTCTGCACTTACTGCCTCCCTGCAGCCCTTGGCCAGGCCACTCGAAATGCTGCTGGAGGCTCCTCTAGGCCCATCTCTGAAATCCCGGGGGTGCCCCTCCCTTCAAACACATCCTGGTCACAGGCCTTGGGTTCATCCCCACGGCCCCTTGAAACTCGCCCCTTCCTCTTGTGCCCTGCAGCCTCGGCCAGCAGCGTCCTTCCCCCTAGAGGGGCCTTCGGTGCCTTTTCCCAGGGAGCTCCCCAAACGGTGGGAACTGATGCCCTGGCCCCACCCACAAACTCCCTGTGCAGGCCCATCCCACCACAGTGCCCACAGGCCGGTCTCAAGGCGGGCAAAGGGGGCAGGCGCCACCAATTCAAAAGGGCCTGGAGCTCCCAACTGTCCTTACAGCTGCTGCGGCAGAGGAGGCAGCCAGAGACCTAAATCAGTAAATTGCTGCCAGAGCCCAGCATCCCAGGTGGGGCTAAGGGCTGGTGGAGCCGTGTAGGGTGTGAGTGTGTGTGTGTTTGTCACGATCCTGAAAGCACTACGGACTGGTAGAGTGTGTGTGTGTGATGCGCTGCAGGTGGTACTAAGGGCTGGTGGAGTGTGCTTGGTGTGTGGTGCACTCCGGCTGCCCTAGTGCCACCTCTTCCACCAAGGCTCCTCCCCTTCCATCCCCAGAGCTGCCCCTCCCCCACCATGCCCAGCGCCCGGCAAGTCTGTCGCCTGGTGCCCACAAGGATTCGCTGTTTGATAACGTGTAGGGCAATGGTGGACATGATATGGCCCAGGGGCCAGACCCACCTGACAAGCCTTTCAGTCCCCCCCGTGGCCCACCCCACTGCAGCCACAGGCAGGGAGCAGCTGCACATCTCCCTCTAACACCCCACACCCTCGTCTCCAGCTCAATCCCCTCCCCGAGTTCCCTTCTGCATCCAACCTCGAGCCAGACCACAAGCCCTTCCATGGAAAAGTGCCCTCCCCCATGAAAAATGATTGCCCATCCCTGGTCTAGGGGAATGTCCAGTGAGGAGGGTTGAGGGATTCTTGTTGTTTTTAGGGGCTTGTTATTTCTTAACATCTAGATGAAAATTCCCTGGAAAGATCCGTAAGGAATCCATTTTGAAGCACTTGGATGAGAGGAAAGTGATCAGGAATAGTCAGCATGGATTCACAAAGGGCAAGTCGTGCCTGACCAATCTGATTAGCTTCTATGATGAGGTAACTGGCTCGGTGGACATGGGGAAGTCAGTGGATGTGATAGACCTTGACTTCAGCAAGGCTTTTGATCTGGTCTCCCACAATATTCTTGCCAGCAAATTAAGGGAATGTGGATTGGATAAATGGACGGTAAGATGGATAGAAAGCTGGCTGGAAGGCTGGGCCCAGCGGGTAGTGATCAATGGCTCGATGTCAGGATGGCGGTCGGTTTCTAGCGGAGTGCCCCAAGGTTCGGTTCTGGGACTGGTTTTGTTCAATATCTTTATTAATGACCTGGATGAGGGGATAGATTGCACCCTCAGCAAGTTTGCAGATGACACTAAGCTAGAGGGAGAGGTAGATACGCTTAAGGGCAGAGATAGGTCCAGAGTGACTTAGACAAATTGGAGGATTGGGCCACAATAGATCTGATGAGGTTTAACAAGGACAAATGTAGAGTCCTGCACTTGGGACGGAAGAATCCCAAGTATTGGTACAGGCTGGGGACCAACCAGCTAAGTAGTAGTTCTGCAGAAAAGGACCTGGGGGTTACAGTGGATGAGAAGCTGGAGATGAGTCAACAGGGTGCCCTTGTAGCCAAGAAGGCTAATGGCATATTAGGTTGCATTAAGAGGAGCATTGTCAGCAGATCTAGAGAAGTGATTATTCCTCTTTACTTAGCTCTGGTGTCCAAGGCTGGTACTTACCCGGGCAGTTGTTCCCAGCGATTGATAGGCGGCCATTCCTCCTCTGAAATGGTGGTTGGACACTGCGTCTCCTGAAAAATCAGTGGTCGTGGTCACTGCACGACAGCCAGATCCCAGCCGGTTGGTGTCCCTTGGTTCCTGTGCTTTGCCTGTCAGTTGTGGTTTGGTGAAGAGGGTGTCATGGGTGTGTGTGACATATGACCCGAGGAAAGGTCACTGGGGCTACGTCTACACTACATGCTTCTTGCGCAAGAAATCTTTTGAACAAGAGTTTTTGCACAAAAACGTATTGCACAAGAGCACATCCACACTTCAACACACATCGCAAAAGTGATGTGCTTTTGCGCAAGAGAGCGTCTACACTGTATGGACACTCTTGCACAAGAAAGCTCTGATGGCCTTTCATAGACTAGCCATCAGAGCACCTGTTCTTTTTCCCTCTGGACGTCCACACTTGCCTTTTTGCACAAGAACTCTTGTGTAAATAGAGTTATTCCTTGTAAAAGGAGGTTTATAAGGCAGAAAAAGCCCTCTCTTCTGCTGTTTTATTCTTGATTTCCTTGCACAAAGTGCATTTGAGGTGTGGACGCTCCATGGGTTTTTGCACAAAAACCTTGCAGTGTAGACGTAGCCTGTGAGAGATGCTCAGAGGCAGACACTGCAGCACATGCTCAGGGGAGTAAGGCCCCTCATGGATGCTGGGGCTTTGGAACTCTCCCCTGGGTCCCTGCAACAAGCACTGAGGAGCGACGTCTTTGCTCCTGTGACTGGAGTGGTGAGCATGGGGAGACTGGGCAGGAGGGGGGGCCATTGGCTGTAGCTGGGGCTTTGCCGGGTGCATGTAAAGCAAGGCAGGGGAGGTTTCTGGAGCCCCACCGACAGGGAGCTAAGTCTCACTGACCCAGCAGAGCCTGGGCTGGTGGATTGAGCTGTAGGACCAGGGCCTAAGGCCTCAATGCGCAAAGGGGCCGAGGGGCGTAACACCTCACGGGTAGGCCTCTTGCTATTCCCTGGCACCCCACATGCCGGGTTAGGTGCCTGGGCTCCCTGCCCACTGCCTGGGGAGGGACAGGCACAAGCCAGGAGCCAACAGGAGACCCGCCCCTCATGAATGTGATGCCAAAGCCCGAGGTGCAGAGTGACCCCTTGTCTCTGCGGGTCCCACAGCCAGGATCCCCCAGCCAGGCAGCTGCCTCCGCCCAGCCCCAGTGAAATGGGAGGAGGACAATGGCTCCCTCACAACCTTCCCCCAGAGGTCGGGGAGCTCACCGGGAAGTGGGAGACACGAGTGGATGGCCTGCCCTGTGCCTGAGGAGAAGAGGGTGGAACCAGGATTCCCCGTGTCTCAGGGAGAGCCCTGCCCTGCGGGGTTGGTCCAACTCACTGTGTATTCTGGCTGGACTGGGCTGCGCAGGCAAGACAGGAGCTCGCTCTGCGTCTTACCAAAGGGAAAGAGACGGGGTGACTGGTTCCAAGCCTAGGGGAACATGTGTGGGGCCCCAGGAGCTGACAGTGGGATCTGAAACACTCTCCAATGGCTAGACGTTGACGCAAATACAATTCTGACTGGAAATAAAATGACCGCTTACAAATGGAAGGGTAATAAACCACAGGGTTGTGGTGAATTCTTTCTCAGGGTTGAAATTTAAATCAAGATTGGAGCGTTTTCTAAAGCCCCACCAAAAGGGAGCTAAGGCCGTGACTTCACTAGGGCCAAGATGGACGCTGCCACGATCAATATTCTGGCATTTGATTTAGCTGATGTAGTAAGTCAAACTCAGAGGGAGCCCCTGTTGGCGGCTGGTACTCCTGTTATTGTGAGGAGTCTGGGAAGCCTCCTTTTACTGTGAACAAGAAGCTGGATATGAGTCAACAGTGTGTCCTTTTAGCCAATAAGGCGAATGCATGAGGAGGAGCATTGCCAGCAGATCCAGAGATGTCATTATTCCCCTTTATTTGGCTTTGGTGAGGCCACATCTGGAGTATTGTGTCCAGTTCTGGGCCCCCCACTACTGAAAGGATGTGGACACATTGGAGAGGGTCCGGGGTGGGCCACCAAAATGATGAGGGGGCTGGCGCACATGGCCTAGGAGGAGAGGCTGAGGGAGTTGGGTTTTTTCTATGATTCTAAGCCAACGGGAGCTGTAGAAGACAGCAGGGAAACTTCCATTAAGGTACGTTGACTCCAGTGAGGTCACTGCCGGTGCCTATCTGAATTTGGCCTTCCCCTGTGGGGCAGACCTGGCTGAAGTGTGACTAGCCCAGCAGAGCCCTGGTGCGGGTTCAGACTCTCCGAGAGGGAGCCCAGGGCACATCTGTCTGTAGTCAGGACATCTGCACAGTTGCTGCGACTGGCACGTCAAGTGGGCAGATCTGGGAAGCTTGAAACACACCCAGAATTCCCAGAATCCCGCAGTGTCCGTTCGGATTTGCACGTTTTCTGCCAATCACCTGGTTCTGCTGGGATTCGATACCTCCCGTGGAATTCTTTACCCACGTTCATCACCACCCAGCTCTTCCAAAGGGATCTCCTTCCTCCCTGGACGCTCCTGGCACAGGCACGACAGAGGCAGCAAGGCCCAGATTTATCTGGGTATTTCGGGGCCTACGAGCAGACAGGCGCCTAGTGGGATCTGCAGATGCACCTAAGCAGGCCTGAGGCCCACTGCAGTTAGAGAAACTGCTTCCAAATGTGGGAGAGTTTCCCTAGACACGGGTGCCGACCCCGCGGTGGGCCTGGCTGCCCTGCAAGAGCTGAGGAAAGTCTGCGCTGCCAGGACCTGGTGGAGTCAGCGACAATCCCACGTTTCCGTTGTGCTCCCCCCCGGCCCGAGGATTTGCCCTGCGCCACCGGGTGCTCCAGAGAGTCAGACGCGATTTGCTCCCTGGGCCAGAGCTCTGCAGGGAAGAGCTGGGGGCTGAGCAAAGGGACTGGCTGGGGGAGGGAAGGTGGCTTTATAGAGCGCTGGGTACTCGTCTGCCTTGGCCCAGGGCAGGGCTGGGGCAGGGCTGGATTCTCTCCTGGGGAGAGCAGCCCCCGGGGGGCCCAGAATTCCACCCGCTGCCTGGGGGTTTGCAGCAGTTGGGAGCAAGTGAGAGTATCCGTAAACTTCGAGTATTCTCATCACCGTGCTCCCTCCCCCGCCCCATGTTCCCACCACTGGGTGACTTTAGGCTCCCAAATATCAGAGACCGAGGCTTGTCCCCTGCTTTTCCTCCTGCGCACTCACCAGCATTTTCACTTGGAGGGCTTTGTAGCCAGTTTAAAATACCCCCACCTTGCCAGCCCTCTCACTCTTACACACACAGACACACACACACACATACAGACCAATGCATGTACACACAGACACGTACACATGCAAACAGACACCCACATACAGACAGGCACACACTTGCACACATGCAGACACACACACACACATAGATATGAACACACACAGACACGCACACACACACAGACATGCACACACATAGATACACTCAGACACACACACACACATTCGCACACACACATTTCCAGTATCAGTTCAATTTGGAGCCCAAACCTGCAATGTCTCTTCAGATGGGATAGATGTTTCCAGCCTCTGCCCCGTCCTCGCAGCCGGCGGTGTTACACCAACATGTCAGCAGCCGTCTGGGTTCTTCTTTCCCACAGCCAGTTCATATTAACAGCTGAGGCAACTGATCTGCAAATGAACCAGCCAGCGATCCACGTTTCTCAGTGGATGCAGTGGGACGAGCTGCTGCCCCAACTGAGAAACGTCTTGCACTGAAGAGTGAAGTCTGATTGTACAGGACGTGGCTTTGTGCAAGTAACGGCTGAAAAACCCAGCTGGTCCCGTGTCCCCTGGTACAATCCCAGCTTTCGGCCCTGAGCGTGGGACACGTGTGCAAAACGTGACTCCTGGTGCTGACTCCCTTTGTGGCTGTTGCCGTTATTGTGTGTTTGCCCACAGGGATCGTTGGGGGTGAGTTGTTTCAGGCGTTACTGCTGCTCTGCACCAAGGCACTTCCTGTGCAATTCCGACTTCCTTCTTACAAAAATGGCACCGAAAATCTTATTGAAACTCTGAGAAAAACCCGACAGATGTAGCTGTAGGTATCGGTCTGCGCACACACACGTGTATAGCTCTTGGATTAATCTGTCTGTGCATCTTGCCTTGTTTCTCATGCACACGTAGATAAGGCTTTTGGAGACCCTGAGAAAAATGCTTGTGAGAAAGGAGACAGAAAACTTGGGCTGTCGTGTGTTTTCCATGAGGACACACTGTTGCCATTACTGATTCAGGATCATCACAATTCTCTGTGTGTTATTTTGGCATCAGTGGGGACCCATCACCAGAGCAGTGTTCAATCCCGGAGAAGATACAATCCCAGCCCAAAAGGGCTCACAGGGCAAAGACACAAACCAGTGAACAGTGGGGGATGGGGACACAACATACGCACAAAAGTATCTCATGAAGACCTGGGAGGCACTAAAATTGAGCCTGATTTCCCCGTACAGAAAACATACGAGTGATAAGAAGGGCTCTGTCCAAGGGGTGGGGGGGATACTGCATTGGACCTCAGTTTGACAGGGAAAGAGGTCTTGGTCACAGATTACTGATCTGATAATTAATGCTAATGTAGGTGCAAGTAGTCTTTTCTAAAGCTGGGTTAATGTGATGGCAGTGTAGTTGCATGGGTGGTTCCTATGGGGCCGAAACCCATTCCTGTTGGTAGAGGATGGTGGGAAGAGTTCTTAGAGGGGTCACATGACACCCTTTATTTCTGGTCATGTGTTCATCTTGACCCCGTTAAATACTGCCCCAGAGGTGGGATTTCCTCTGGCCGACAGGAGGGACCTAGGGGGCCAGGGGCAGAGCTAGGGTTTTCAGGGACTGTGGTTAAGGTGTCCCTATTTTTGTTTTAGTAAATATGGTCACCATAGATTTGAGGATGAGTTTGAAAGTTCTGTGCGGAAGGTTTTCAGTGGAGAATTAGCAATGCTGTTTGTTTCTTTTGATTTGCATCCTACGTTGCTCTGCCTGTTCTCACTTACCACCACTTAAACCCTGCTGCTGGTACTTCATCAAATCACTTGTATTTTCTATCAAACCCAGTGCAAGTAATTGTTACCTGGGGGCAACCAGTGTCCACTTTCCCCCTATTATTGCTAAAGGGGTTTGCCTAATTCTTTGTTGGTTGATCCCATCTGGGGAGTGATATCCTGGGAGGCTGGGCCCTAAACTGCACTCTCCTTGGACCTGAAGAGGTTCAATGTCCATACTGCTTCTCGGTGGGGGCAGGGACCTCAGCTCAGGGCCTTGGCTAGGGGAGACCAGGGAGCTGGCCCAGCAGAACCGGCCGCTGAGGAGCCCCAGAGAGCGGGAAGGCGAGTGGCAGTGGCCATGTCAGTGCCTTGGGAGGCAGCCCCGAGGGGGCTTCTGTGACTGCAGCCTGTCACACCCAGGTTGTTTATTTTTGTGATACTTTGACTTTTACTCAAATAGGATTTTGTGGGGGTTTTTAAAGAAAATATTGTACTTTTTACTCCACTGCTGGTCAGGGGTAGACCAGCCCGGCGGGATACCAGGAATTTCCCGGTGGGCCATCCTCCAAAGGGCTGGCTGGCGGCTATTGGAGGAGGAGGGGGTTTGTGATGAGGCACCACAGCCCCCGCACTTAAAATTCCCCGGCGCCGCACACCAGCCATGTACAAGGCAAGGTGGGGCTGAGGGAGGGCATGTGAGGCATGCTCAAATGCTGTGCAACAGCTGAGAGGGGAGAAGTCACGGCCCGGCCCACAGTTGCACCGCACAGCTCAGCTCCAGGCCTGGCATGTGCTCTGGAGCCCTGGAAGCAGCTGGGGCCAGGGCTGTGGAGACTTCTGGGGCCTGATCACAGGCTCCAGACCCGCAAAGTGGAAGGCAGAAGGTGGGGGAGGGGAAGGGGGAAAAATAGGGCGAAGGGGCGGGTGGTAAGGGGAGGGGGGCAGGTCAGGAGAAGAAAGGGGAAGGCACCAAGGGACAGGGTGGAGGAGAGACAAATGGCAGGGGACAAGTGCAGACAATGAGGAAAAGGGCAGGAGGGAAGGTGTCAGTGGGAGGGGGCAGGGTGATGCTGGGAGAGGAGAGAAGAGGGTAAGGACATTGGGGGCTAAAGGGGGAAGTGGGAGGTGCTGGGAGAAGGCTTGAAAGAAGGAGTGGGAATGATGAAGTTGGGAACAGAGCAAATCATGTGAGAGGGCACAGAGGGGCATGAGGGGAATGGGGCAGAGGGTGGTGAGGGGGTGGGCATCAGGGAAAAAAGGGAGAGGGGGCAGGGGCAGTGAGGGAAGGGGGACACAAGGACGGTGCAGGGGTAAGGGAAGGTGCAGGTGCCAGGGGATTCTGGGGGTGAACCAGAAGGGCAGACACCTGCAGGGGAGGGACCAGCACCAGAGGAGAGAGGCAGGGCAGGGGTGTAGAGGGAGGTGTTAGGAGAGGGGATGATCCAAGTGGGGCTACTGGAGGAGTGGGCACAGGGGGGAGAGAAGGGCTGGTGGAGGGGGGCAGGTCTCAGGAAGGCTGAGAGCAGTGAGAAGGGCAGGAGTCAGGACAGCAGAGGAGGGTGAGGGGTTGGGGGGCAGCAGGCACCAGGGGAGCTGATGGAGCAAGGGGAGGAGACATGGCAGCAGAGGGAAAAGGTAAAGGTTTATAAGAGTATGTCTACACTACAAAGTTAATTTGAACTAACAGCTAACACCCGTTAGTTCAAACTAACTTTAATAGCATCTATACATACAAACCGCTATTTCAAATTTAATTCAAAATAGTGGAGCGCTTAATTTGAAGTTAGTAAACCTCATTCTACGAGGAGTAATGCCATAATCAAATTAAGTAGTTCGAATTAAGGGCTGTGTAGCCCCTTAATTCGAACTAGTGGGAGGCTAGCCCTCGCCAGCTTGCCCTGGTGGCCACTCTGGGCCAAACCAGGAAAACTCTTTTGCCCCCCTCCCAGCCCCGGAGCCCTTAAAGGGGCACATTCTGGACACAGTGCCTGTGCCAGTTGCAAGCCTGCCAGCATCCAGGCAGGAGACCCTGCACCTGGCACAGCATGAGCCAGCCACCCGCTGCTACCAACACTCCACCACTTCCCAGGACCAAGCTGGCGGCTCCCAGAAACCTGCCCGGGACCGTAAAAGATGGGCGCCCGCCTGGTCTAGTGCAGAGATCATGGACCTCATTGAGGGTTGGGGGGAGGCCTCCAATGCCCACAATCTCTGCACTAGCCACAGGAACGCAGCCATCTACAGCTGCATGGCTACCAGAGTCTCCACCAGAGGCCACATGTGGACCCAGGAGCAGGTCTGCTGCAAAATATAAGACCTGTGGCAGGCCTACTCCAGGGCCTCCCAACCAGGGGATAACCTGGACACCTGCCCTCATTATGAGGCCCTAGACCACATCTTGGGAGCTCACACAGTCTGTGCCCCCCAGGTGGTGATTGACCCTGGGACAGAGGGCCCAGCCCCTGAAACAGGGGAAGAGGAGGAGGACAACAGCCAGGAGCCACAGGAGCGTGAAGGGAGCCTGCCCAGGACCCAGGACCCCCAAGTCATCCCACAGAGCCCGTCAGCTGTGTTGTCTGAGGTTGGGGAGGGCTCCACATGTGAGTGCTATCATGGTCCCCTTATATGGCAGGGGGAGAGGGACCCCAGGGACCGTGCGCCTGGGCCTTGCCCACCATGGAACAGCAGCCGGGTGTCATGCAGGGGCCCTGGCCTGTTCCCCACACACCGACCTTGCCTTGCAGAGGGGGGCTGGGTTTCACCCACTGTCTCCCCAGGGAGAACTGACCACTGCTCTTGTTTCACCACAGCCGCAGCACATGGGAGTGCAGGGCACACAACCACGCCTGGAACAGCCACCTGCACCCGGGCCAGCAGGTGTACCAGGAACCTAGAGGACTACCAGCGGCAGCACCTGTGGCTACTGGAGCACCAGCTCCGCACCCAGGAGCACTGGGTCCAAAAGGACCTGCGGCTGCGGCAACAGAGCTTGCAGGCTCTGGAGGAGCAGGGCTGTCCATCAGAGGTCACCTCCAGACCCTTGTGGACAGGTCCCTGCATCCTCCTGCTCCAGCCCCTGCGGCTGCCCCAGCTCTCGCTCCTTCTCCCACCCCTGCTCTCCCTCCCACCTCCTCCACCCCCCTATCCCTCCTGCCCCCCCCACACCCACTCCCCCCGACTTCCCCGCACCCGCAGTGCTGCGAGATGGGAGAGCCAGCAAGACCCCAAACCCTGAGCTTTCCCTTCCCTTCCTCCCCTTCCTCCCCCTTCCATCTCCCTCCTCCCAGGTTTCCCACTCCCCTCTTCCACCCTCATTCCTCCCTTCCCCCACCTCAGTTCTGTGAAATAAAAGAGATTTTTGTTGGCAAAACAGGTGTTTTTATTTTACTTTAGGAAGGGGTGTTAGGGAGGGAAAAGGGGAAGGAGGAGAGGGTGGAAGAAGGCCCCAGTGGGGCATGCCAGGGAGAGTTCAGTCCTCCTCCACCTGGAAGCTTTCCCGCAGGGCTTCCTGGATCTGGACAGTCCCCAGTTGGGCCTCCCGGATGGCGGCGGTGCGGGGCTGCGTGTACTGGCCAGTCATATGTTCTGCCTCAGCCATCCAGGCTGGCAGGAAAGCCTCCCCCTTCCTCTCTCATAAATTGTGCAGCACACAACATGCTGCCACCATGCGAAGGATATTGTGCTCGGCGAGGTCGACGCAGGTGAGGAGGTATCTGAAGTGGGCTTTCAGGCGTCTGAAGACCCCTCGACCACAATGCGGGCCCTGGTGAGCCTGGCATTAAAGGCCTGCCGGGAGGGGTTGAGGTGCCCCGTGTAGGACTTCATGAGCCAGGGCTGTAGGGGGTAGGCTGCATCCCCCACCATGCACACGGGCATGTCCATGTCCCCGACTCTGATGTGTCGGTCGGGAAAGAAGGTCCCGGCCTGCAGCCTCTGGCACACGGAGGAGTTGCAGAACACCCTCATGTCATGTGCCTTGCCGGCCCAGCACACATTGATGTCCGTGAAATGACCCTGGTGGTCAGACATGGCCTGCAGGATCACTGAGAAGTAGCCCTTCCAGTTGATATACAGGGAGCCCTCATGGTCCGGGGCATGGATGGGGATGTGCATTCCGTCGATCCCCGCCCCCACAGTTGGGGAAGCCGAGGGCGCTGAACCCCTGGATGACCGTGTTCAGGTTGGTGAGGCGGACAACCCTGCAGAGCAGCACCTGGTTGATGGCCTTGACCACCTGCAGAGAGACACACCAAACTGAGAATCACTGGGGTGCCTGAGTAGCTGGGAGTGTTAGTTCCCTGGCACTGCCCCGCGCCCCACTCCCAGAAGTGGCCAGTGAGTGCTGTACCTGCATGAGCACTGCTCCAACGGTGGATCTCCCCACGCTGAACTGGTTCCCAAAACTGGATAAATAGCTGTCTGGCGTGGAGAGCTTCCGAGGGCAACGGCCACCCGCTTGCGGAGGGGAATGGCGGGCTTCATGTGAGTGTCCCGTTGCCGCAGAGCAGGGGTGAGCCACTCGCAGAGCTCCAGGAAGGTGTCCTTCTTCACCCTGAAGTTCTGGGTCCACTGTTGGTCTCCCCAGCGCTCCAGGATGATGTGGTCCCACCAGTCACTGCTGGTGTCCAGACGCCAGATGCGGTGGGGCACGCTGGTATCCGGGGCACTGCTGCAGCTCCTCCATGGCCCCAGGGAGGCCAGAGGGAGGGGGAGGGGGCTGACATTCACCAGATGGTGCCAGGCAGCCTCCAGCCATTGGTGCCAGGCTTGCAGCAACAATTCCAAAAACTGCACCAGAATGCCCAGGGCCAGCTCTGGCTCCATGATGCCAACTGGAACGGTGTCCCCAGTGAGAACAGACAGGCAGAGAGGAAAATGCTTTGCTGTCCCTCGGCGAGGTTGGCAAGCAAGTGGAAAAGCTGAGAACCGGCTGTCCAGGGGGATCCCTTTAAGCACGAGCCTCAGATAGCCTCAGACAGCAGCCACACAAAGCAACTACTGACCTGATGCCCTGCTGGAGCCGGTTTCAGCTGCCCTTAAATGCGACCCAGTGTCCAATAAATGTGGACGTGCTAATTCGAATTAGCAAAATGCTAATTCGAATTAGATTTTGGGTCTAGATGCGTTAATTTGAATTAGCTTAATTCGAAATAGCACTGTATTGTAGACATACCCTGAGATATTTATTAATAACTTGGATGCCACAGTGACACATCCAAACAAGCCACATGAACTCAGTACAGGTGCACAGCATAAAATTCATTCTGCTTATGGGAGGAAACTCTTAGAAGGAACACTTCCCCCTGCCTCTCCGCCCCTGAGTTAATGTCACACACATTGGGTTAATGCAATTGCAGGATAGTTGCATGAGGGGGGTTTGGTGGGAGCCAAACTAATCCATATTTGTAGGAGGATGGTGGGAAAAGTCTTTAGAGAGGGGTCACTTGACACCTTTTACTTCTGGTCATGTGTCCATCTTACCCTAAGAGTGTTACCTCCAGAGGCCTTGCTAATGGGAGTCAGGGGGTGTGGCTAATGGGGGCCAGGGGCATGGTTAACAGAGGTCATGGGTGTGGCTAATGAGGGTCAAAGAGTACATTTTAAAAAAATTCTTTGATTTCTGAACAAGCTTTTACAGAAAAAGGCGTCTTCCTTATAGAACAGGTTTACCACCGTTAGGAAAAAACCCTCTATTCTTTCAACTTTCTGTCAAAAGAACACAATAGCAGTATGGACATAAATATAGTTTTTCCAGAAAAATGGCTGCTTCCCTGGAAAAACGTTACAGTGTAGACATACCCTGAGAGGGGACATGATAGCAGTGTCACAAGTGGGAAGAACGAAAATTGTTCTCCTTGGCCTCTGAGGATAGGCCAAAAAGCAATGGGCTTAAACTGCAGCAAGGGAGGTTGAGGTTGGACATTAGGAAAAAGTTCCTACCTGTCAGGGTGGTGAAACACTGGAATAAATTGCCCAGGGAGGTTGTGGAATCCCCATCTCTGGAAATATTTGAGAGCAGATTGGTTTGACATCTATCAGGGATGATCTAGATGGTGCTTGGTCCTGCCATGAGGGCAGGAGACTGGACCTGATGATCTCTTGAGGTCCCTTCCAGTTCTAGTATTCTATGATTCTATATGGAAGTAGATTAATAATGAATTAGATGGGGAGTAATATTTTAATGCTAATCAACATGCATTTATGGAAAATTCATCCTGTTAAACTAACTTGATTGCATTTTTGATTAGGTCACAAATTTAGCTGACACCAATAATAAACAATTATGTATGATACGAGGTGGTGTTTGAGTTGGTATCACTTGATTTTGATTACGAAACTAGAACAATACAAAACTAACATGGCATACATTAAATAAATGAAATACCAGTTAAGTGAAATGAATAGAGGATTAAGTAAATCCAATCTATACATGCCATGCTGGCGATCAATCTTCTGGCACTCTATTTAGTATCGTGCCGGTACTCCTCAATTCACGAGGGGTAAGGGAAGCCAAGAGGAGTGTTTGCTCCTGTTGACCTCCTACTGTGGAAATGGTGCCAACCTCTGCTTAAAGTTGACCCGGGTAGACCTAGGCAGAGCTGAATTCATGGGCTAGGGGTTATGTCTCACCACTGGCCACATCTGTGCAGAAGATCTTTAGTTCCTCTCCCAGGTCAGGTTGCAGGGAGAGAGAACACAGGGCGCTCTGTCTCAGAAAAGGAATTTCAGGGCATGTGGCGAGGGCACTGGAATGGAGACAATATCAATTCATCAGCACTTTTATTGAAACAAATGGAGGAATAACAAACAGCGGGAAGTGTGAGGTTACAAGGCCATCGCCCAGTTCTAGGGCCCCCTCTGTACATTGCGAAGGTGAAGAATGACTCAGCCCAGCCCATTCACACCCCTTCCTGAAGGCCTCCCATGGCATGTCTGAGCAAGGGGAAGGTCCAAGCAGGTCGAATGGTCAGTGGCGAGGCTAGACGGCCAAGTTAAGCAAGCACTTTGCCAGAGCATTTCAACAGAGCGCACAGCTTAACAAGGTGCAACAATGATAACAACGATGACAATGACAACTTTTGCAGCGTAGCACAGACATTTACAGGGCCTTGGCTCTGCTCACGTCTGGCCCAACCTACTTCCCCAAAGTTTATCTCCTCGCCCTAAGAAATCTCTGAGCCCACTTACTCCATAGGTTAGTAGATTATGATGCTTATTTCTACATAGTAAGGAGGAGTATCTCACTCCCAAAACCATCACCTTGGCCTTTCTCACATTCCTCTGCCCAGAAGTCTGTTCTGTGGTGACCAGCTAACTCTGGGAACAGGATGAATTGGTTCAGTTCTAGGGTCAGTTCCCCTATTTGGTTTCCCAAAATCAAGGAGCAGCTGAGAAGGCATTTTATCTTCTACAGAGGTCGCTTATGCTAACTCACTCTACAGATTTGCTTTAGCTGCTCATACAGGAGTGAGGTCTGTAGGTTTCTTGCATTGCAGCTTAACAATGTGGATAACCATTAATCCTTATAACGAACAGGCATTATGTGTATATACTGGATATAACAGCAATTACTATGACTCAACCCAAGAAAAGACTGGTATCTGGTATGGCAGGCAAGCAGCAGACACGAGATAGAAACTGTTAAGAGACTCCTGAGCTAAGCAGGCACCAGGGCAGCCAGAGGCCTGCAGATGCCAGCTGAGCAGGTCTGGATTCAACTCCTGGACAACCACACAAAGCAATGGCGAATGCGACAGTCCAAGATGAAGCTGGTCCCAGGCTGTGTGAGGCAACTTCTGACTCAGGGCAAAGATGGAGAACAAATCAGAGGCAGTTGGCACATCTGAACAGACAACACTAAGGCCAGAGCCAGGAGAAAATAAGAACATGGGACCTCGAGAGATCATCGAGTCTAGTCCCATGCCTTCATGGCAGGACCAAATACTGTCTAGACCATCCCTGACAGACATTTCTCTAATCTACTCTTAAATATCTCCAGAGATGGGGATTCCACAACCTCCCTGGGCAATTTATTCCAGTGTTTGACCACCCTGACAGGTAGGAACTTTTTCCTAATGTCCAACCTAAACCTCCCTTGCTGCAGTTTAAGCCCATTGCTTCTTGTTCTATCCTCAGAGGCCAAGATGAACAAGTTTTCTCCCTCCTCCTTATGACACCCTTTTAGATACCTGAAAACGGCTATCATGTCCCCCCGCAATCTTCTCTTTTCCAAACTAAACAAACCCAATTTCTTCAGTCTTCCCTCGTAGGTCATGTTTTCTAGATCTTTCATCATTCTTGTTGCTCTTCTCTGGACCCTCTCCAATTTCTCCACATCTTTCTTGAAATGCGGTGCCCAGAACTGGACACAATACTCCAACTGAGGCCTAACCAGCGCAGAGTAGAGTGGAAGAATGACTTCTAGTGTCTTGCTCACAACACACCTGTTAATTTAGCCCAGAATCATGTTTGCTTTCTTTTCAACAGCATCATTCTGCTGACTCATATTCAGCTTGTGGTCCACTATAACCCCTAGATCCCTTTCTGCCGTACTCCTTCCCAGACCGTCGCTTCCCATTCTGTATGTATGCCTTCCTAAGTGGAGCACTTTGCATTTGTTTCATGCCCTTCGTCAATTATGTTTCCCTTCCATGTAGCTTCTCTAATTCTAATGGATTTTTTTGAGATGGGGTGACCAGAGCTGAGCACAGTATCTGGATGTGGGCGAACCAGGGATTTATACAGCGATGTTGTGACATTTTCTGCCCCTTTCCTAGCAGTTCCTAACATTCATTCAGGGTCGAGCCCGGAGCAGGTGTTCCCAGAGAACTCTGCATGCTGACTCCAAGGTTCCTTTCTTGGGTGGCAACAGTTAATTGAGACCCCCTCGTTATGTTTTCAAATGTGCCCTGCTTTGCACTTGCCAACAGGGAATTCTATTTGCCACTTTGTTGCCCAGTCACCAACTTTGGCAAGGTCCCTTTATACCTTTTCACAGTCTGCTTTGGACTCTGCTCTTCTGAGTGAATTTCTGTAATGGGCAAACATTGTATGAGGGATAAAGGATCTTTCAAAAAACGGTTTATTTTTCGAAAGATCCGCATCTAGACTGCCTTTTTTTTTAAAAAAAGCTCCATTTTGAAAAAAAGCAGCAACCATGTTAATGCTAATGAAGCGCAGGATATTTAAATCCCTGCTTCTTTAGCAATTTCGACGTGCCTAATCTACATCTCTCTCTGTCGACAGAGAGGTGTATTCTAGACCCAGCCTTACTGACTAGGGGGAGGCCCTTTCCCCTTATCCCATGGCGGCTTATTTAGAATGCGTCTCACACAACAGCTGGACTAATGCGGGTGGTGAGAAGTACAGGAGAGATGAGCAACATGCAGGACTAGCAGGATGGCACCCAGCAGACTGGGAGGAAGCAACAGGGTGAAATTGTGTCCCTCACCCACAGCAGTAACAGAGACAAGGCAGAAGAAGAGCAGCACACGTGTAAGACTGCGATGCCTGATCAGGCACAGTGGGCTGGTGACAAAGCCTGTATGCGTCTGGCCCCACCAGTAACCAAATGTCTGCCCAACAAAAGACAAAACCAATACATTATAAGACATAAAGGTGCAGCACCATGTGTGAGTTGTGCACGTTGCAGGGGGGAAGGGTTGGAGGTGGCTCCAGGAAGTCAGTCTGTGTGTGCATGGCTGGAATGCCAAGTAGAAGCAGGAGCAGCCCTGTAAGCAATTACCTCAATAAAGAGAAAATGTCTGTTGTACTTCCCCTGGTTTGTTTCCCTCTTTCCTTCCTGGTGTGGCTGCAGGGAAGCCAATGGAGTTCCATTTACTCACAGCGCTAAGTGTTCAAGATTTTACTTTTAATGGAAACTTTGCAGTGCTCAGTGTCTACCAAGTGCAAATGCACAAGCTAGTGGATGTTATTTCACATCTCTGGGGAGGGCACTTCTGCAATCCCTTGTCTGACCGTAAATTCACAGTACTCACCTGAAAGCAATAGAGGTATCCCACTGCAACTCCCATGTGACCGAACACAGCTACACGGCCATAATCCATATTTCGCCACCGAAATTCGAAACTCTACTGCAAATGGAGAGTAAATCAGAGCAGAGATTAACCTAAGCTAATATTGAGGCCTCTAGCCTGGACCACAGGACAGTTTCCAGTTCTGCCTGAGGGCTTCGGGGGTGCCTACAGGCAAATCACATCCCAGCTCTGAACTTTAGTTTCCGCATTTGTAAAATGGGGAGAATGCTGCCGTCTTGCTTGGTGAGCTACTGATGGAAAGTCTGTGTAAGAATTTGGCATCATAAGCACACATGATGTCAATAAAAAAGAAACACTGACATTGTAACTGGGATTTTGTACCAATGGGCTGCACTAGCATAAGGATGAGGATGCTGGAGAAACTGAGACAGAGGATTTGGGAAACTGTTAGGTTGGGTTGCAACAAAACTTTATGTATTGCTCTTAATAGGGGAAAAACATCAGGAGTAGGACAGGTACAGAAATACAAACCGCAATAACCCCCAAACACCAAATAATTTCATTATGGTTCACAGAATCTGCTTTTGCAGCCCTCAATGCACGAGATTTATTTATTCCCCTAGGAAATCGCTTCCTTTGCTCAGCTGCATAGCTCTTACTGGCATAATACCTGCCCCCGTTCTCCTGCACCATTGTCTGGATCATTTCTACCAGCTCCGAAACCTGCTCCGTCTGCTCTGCCCCGGTTGCTTTGTTGTTGAAAGCGCAGTAGCAGTTCCCACATGCTTGAATCAGCCCCTTAAGATCTTTGTTATCTGTGTATCTCACATAGTCATGCAGGGAGCAGCCAGCCCCTAAATCTTCTTTCCGGGTGAACAGGACAACTGTGTGCTGCACAGCTTCATCTCCAAAGATCTCCCGGACTGCCCTTCATGGCTTCCTTGTCCTCTGCAGTGTAACGGCCCAGCTGGGTCACCAGCACCAGCACGTGGGGGCCTGGGGCAGAGAGCTCGACACAGCGACTGATCTCACTACATGTCACTGTATCACACACCTTTCGGTCAAAGATGGCAGGTGTGTCAATCACCACGAGCTCCCTCCCGTTCCAGCCCCTTCGCCCCTTTTCACAAGTCACGGTCACTGGAGTTGCCCTAAGTTGGGACACAAACTTTCCTTCCCTGAGGATGGTGTTTCCTGTAGCACTTTTCCCAGCGCCGGTTTTGCCAACAAGGATGATTCTGAGCTCCGATCCCATATCTGGGTCTGCTGGTAGCAAGGTTCACACAGTAAGCACCTGAGAGGTATTTCTGCTGACATAATTACTGCTAAGAGGCCCAGGGGAATGTCGCTCAGAGCCTTTTGTTCTCCCTCCAGCCTCCTGCAACAAGGAGTTCCACAGGTTGACTCTGTGCTTTGTGAAGAACAACTTTCTGTTACTAGTTTGAAGCCTGTTACCCATTCCTTTCCTTTGGTGTCCTCTAGTCCTTCTTTATGGGAACTAATTAAGAACTTTTCTGTATGCACCCTCTCCACCCAACTCCTGCTTTTAGACACCTCTATCCTGTCCCCCCTCCATCTCCTCTTTTCTAAGCTGAGAAGTCCCAGTCTCTTTAGCCTCTCTTCATATGGGACCTGTTCCCAACCCCTGATCATTTTAGTTGCCCTCCCCTCTCCCAGCCTCTCTCTTCCCCTCTCCCACCTCCTTTTCCCAGTCTCCCCCAGTTTTGTTCAATAAAGACAGATTCCATTTTTGAACACAATTGTCCTTTATTTTGTACATCAAGAAGAGGGGCTAGGGAAGGGTAAGTGGAAGGAGGTGAGGGAGGAATGGGGTACACGCCCCTGATGGGGAGGACTGGGTTGGCTCTGCGGGCTTTTGGGGTGGAAGCTCTCCTGCAGCCCCCCAATTGCCTCCTCTCCCCAGATGGCAGCCTGCGGCAAGTGCAGCCGGTCTGATGGCCGAGTGCTGTGATGTGCCCAGTGTGGGTACTCCGGGCACTCCAAGCCAGGACTGTTCTGCAAGCGGGACACCCCTGAGAACTGTCTCTCTGGGGTGGGGGTCGGGACCCTTTAAGCACAGCCCTCGGCTAGCCTGAAACAGCAGCTCCACGCTCTAAGTCCTCCTCTGATGCCCTGCCGGCACTGCTTCTGGCCATCCTTAAGCTCTGTTCAGGATCCACTCTGTGTGCACATGCTAGTTCGAATTAGCAAAACGCTAATTCGAACTAGTTTTTTAGTCTAGATCCGATAGTTCGAATTAGCTTAGGGGCCAGAGATAACTCAGGGAGTAAAGGAAGTGCAGGAGGAGTTGGTTGTGGCTCAGCAGTGCAAGGCTGCTGCAGAGCCAGGGAAGGGTGAACTGCTGCTTAAGGAAGCTCATAGGGAAGAGAGTCCTGGCAGTGCTTGTAGCAAGCAGTTTGCGGTAACTAAGGGAGATGACAATGCCTGGTGTGGAGAAGGCATTCAGGAGGAAGCTCTGCCTGTAAAAGGCAACAGCTTGTTGTGTGAGGCACTTGTTTCGGTGCCTGACAGACAGAATTTGTCTGTTAGCAGTGACTCTGCTGACTTGGGTTTAGGAAAACCCAGTGCGGATGGTGTTGGAAAGGTCACCAGTCTGGGGACTGTAAGGAGCCCCAAAATTGAGCAATTCACCCTGAGCAGACTCCCGCAGCTGTGCCCAGACTCGGCCCGGTCCATGCCAGCCCCCTAGTTTGAACTAGGCTTTATTTGCATCTTCCCGTCTGGGCGCCATTTTTAAATCCCCTTAGTCCGAACTAACTGCCCTCGGCTACATGTGGCAGTCAGATGTTAAGTCCTTAGTTTGAGTTAACTGTTACACCTCATTCACTGTTAGGTGTCCAATCACTCCCAACTTTCTTATTGTCTTTGCCTCTTCATTGAGTTACTGATCTACCCTGACCATGGTCTTCCTCTTGCTTCTAATATATTTGTAGAACACTTTCTTCTTATCCTTTATGTCTCTAGCTCAGTGGTTTCCAAGCTTTTAAAGCACAAAATCATTTTTTTGAATGTAAGTGCAATGCAGAATCTATCTCAAACCCAAATCCCCTTACCCCGCCTCCGTCGTGCCTCTTCTCCAAGGCCACACCCCTGCTCACTCCATCCTCCCTCCCTCCCTCCCTTCCTCCCTTTCACCATGCAGGGGAGGGTTTGGGCACAGGCTCTGGTCTTGGGCTAAGGCAGCATTTCTCAAACTGTGGGTCCCAACCCCCCGGGGAGTCACAAGCAACTTAGAGGGCGGGTCTCAGTATCACAAGTTTGAGAACCCCTGGGCTAAGGGATGTGGCGTGTGAGAGGAGCTCTGAGCTGAGACTGGGGCAGGGAGTTGGGGTGAGGGAGGGGAACCAGGGGCCAGGCTCTGTAAGGGTATGTCTACACTAGCTCGTTAATTTGAGCTAGGTAGGCAAATGAGGGCAACCAGGGTTGCAAATGAAGCCCGGGATTTAAATATCCTGGGCTTCATTTGCATCTTCCTGAGTGCCACCATTTTTAAATCCCCCTTAGTCCAAACTAACTGCCCGCAGCTAGACACGGCAGTTAAACGTTAATTTGAACTAATTCATTAGTTCGAATTAACTGTTACTCCTAGTGGAATGAGTAACAGTTAATTCGAACTAAGGAGTTAGTTCAAATTAATGTTTAACTGTCACGTGTAGCCACGGGCAGTTAGTTCAGACTAAGGGGGATTTAAAAATGGCAGTCAGACGGGAACATGCAAATGAAGTCTGGGATATTTAAATCCCGGGGTTCATTTGTAACCCCGGTTGCCCTCATTTGCAAACCTAGCTCGAATTAACGAGCTAGTGTAGACATACCCTAAGGGAGTTTGGGTCCACGGGCTCAGGGCTGGGGTAGATGCTTGGGGTGTAGGAGGAGGTTTATGACTGGGGAAGAGGTTCGGAGCTGGCTCCAGTGGGCTCTACTTACCTCAAGTGGCTCCTGGGTGGTGGTGCAGTGGGGCTAAGGCAGGCTCACACGTGCCCTGGCCCTGGCCCTGAACCACTCTCAAAAGCAGCCAGTGAACTCCATCACAAGCCCTCTTGTGCCCTCACCCTCCATTCTGTGGAGATAAAATACAGAGTTGTAGGGGGTTTCCCTGACATCTCAGTACCCTCCTTACCCTTCTCTGCTCTGCACAGAAAACAGGAGGCTCCTGGGGTGGGGAAAGCTCAAAGGCAAAGGGAAGGAGGTGCACAGCAGTGGGAGGAGGGGCAGCTGAAGTGCTGGCACTTGATTGCTTCTTGGCCAAACCAGTCAGGATCACCCATTAGAGGCTCCCAGAATGACTGGTAGATCCCGATTGACTGGTTGGTGACCACTGCTCTAGCTAGATATATCAGGTTTTGTGCCTTCACCTTTATAATTTTGCCCCTACATACTTGTGTTCTTTCTTTCTATTCATCCTTTGTACTTTGACCTAGTTTTCACTTTTATAGGCTTCCCTTTTAACTTTTACATCTTTCAAGATCTCTTGGTGAAGCCAGAGTGGTCCTTCCTTTTCTACAGGGTGGGATAGTGTGCTCTTGCACCCTCTAAAATGTCCCTTTTGAGAACTGCCAACTGCCTTCAATTGCTTTTCCTCTTCGTTTTGCTTTCATGGGACCTTACCTACCAACTCCCTGAGGGTATGTCTACACTGCATTTCTCTGTCAAAAGAGTAATGCAAATGAAGGCATTCGAAATTGCAAATGAAGCCAGGATTTAAATATCTCACGCTTCATTTGCATAATCACATTATGGTGCAATTTTGAAATAAAACACACTGTGTAGACATGTATCAGAGGGGTAGCCGTGTTAGTCTGAATCTGCAAAAGCGGCGAGGAGTCCTGTAGCACCTTATAGACTAATTGAAGTGTAGGAGCATGAGCTTTCGTGGGCAAAGACCCACTTCGTCAGATGCAACTGTGTAGACATGTTATTTCAAGAGAAAACCCTTCTCTCAAAATAACTGTTAAACCTCATTTTATGAGGAATAAGGGTTATTTCGAGAGAAGGGTTTTCTCTTGAAATAATGCATCTACACAGTGTGTTTTATTTCAAAACAGCGCTATTTCAAAATAGCACCATAATGTGATTATGCAAACGAAGCATGAGATATTTAAATTCCGGTTTCATTTGCTATTTGGAATGTCTTCATTTGCATTCCTCTATCAAAAGAGGAATGCAATGTAGACATACCCTGAGTTTGCTACATTCTGCCTTCTTGAAATCTATTGTCTTTATTTTGCTGTTTTCCTGCCTACCATTCCTTAGAACCATGAACTCCATCCTTTCATGATCACTTTCACAGTATCATAGGGTTGGAAGAGACCTCAAGAGGTCATCTAGTGGAACCCCAAGTTTTCACCCACGTTGCCTTCTCAACCTTCTGAAATAAAAAAATGATCTCCAAAAAACTTGCTGTATCATCTGTACCATGCTGTGTTAGTTAAGAACATAATAACATTGGGACACAGTCATGCTGTGTCAAAGTAAAGGTCCATCTAGGCCAGTATCCTGTCTTCTGACAGTGGCCAATGCAAGATACCCCAGAGGCATCCCAACATCTTCACCAAGTCCTGTGCTTTGGATAATTTTGTTAGTTGTTTAAAAAAGCCTCATTCAGTTTTTCTTCCCAGGGAGGTGGCCTGTAGTAGACCCCCTAGCATGACATCACCCTTGTTTTTTAATCCCTTTTAACCTAACTCAGAGACTCCCCAAAAATCCGTCTTCTATGTCCATCTCCACCTCAGTCCAAGTAGGTAAATTTTTAATATCTGAGGGTATGTCTACACTAGTCCCCTAGATCGATCTAGGGAGGCTAATGAAGAGTGAGGGGGGATTTGAGAGCAGCCTTCAACTCCCTGAAGGGAGGTTCCAAAGAGGCTGGAGAGAGGCTGTTCTCAGCAGTGACAGATGGCAGAACAAGGAGCAATGGTCTCAAGTTGAGGTGGGAGAGGTCTAGGCTGGATATTAGAAGAAACTGTTTCCCTAGGAGGGTGGTGAAGCACTGGGATGGGTTCCCTGGGGAGGGGGTGGAATTTCCATCCCTAGCGGTTATAAGTTCCAGCTTGACCAAGCCCTGGCTGGGATGTTTGAGTTGGGGTGGGTCCTGCTTTGGGCAGGGGGCTGGACTCCTGAGGGCTCTGCCAGCTTTAGGATTCTCTGATTCTCTGATCATTTCTGTACTGGGGGCCCAGAACTGGATCCACGTCACCTCACCCATAGACACAGGCCTGAAAAGGTCAATCTGCTCTCACAGGCCCCATGCCAACCAGCGTGCCATCACCTTGTTCATTGTCTCCCTCGGCTTGTCACCCTGCAGGGTGTGTTGCTGTGTCCTAAGCACCAGTCGGTACCTAAGCATGGGAGAATGGCAGGTTCCCCCAGTGAGACGGGGAAGGACAAGAGGCTGAGAGCCCAGACAGGGGGCAGACAGGCAGCTCACCCTGTAAACCTGACAGAGGGGAAATAACCTGAGGAGAGGCAGTGTGTTTCCAGAAACCAGGAGAATTTGACTCAGCTTCGCACCCCACAGAATTTGACTCAGCTTCGCAAAGGCACTAGAGGGTGGCTATAATGTATGAAAGATTGCATCCAAGTACAACAGAGTAAAGAAGCTACATAACTAAACCGATACACCAGGGTCACAGTTTCATATCACAGCAAAACAACTTGGAAGGGAGCTGAGCAGCTCGGTGCAAACATTGCATCTGCCTCATGCTGTCCTCGAGTCTGAGGCTTCCTGTTACCTTCACATTTCTGCCACTTCCTCTTCTGCTCAGCTTGTGCATCAGATGCTATTTCTATCTGATGGTTTTAGGGGTTTGACTTTCTGGTCCCACTGTAGCATCAGAATGACCCAGGACTGTGGCGGAGACAAATGTAAAAAATACCTCAAAGAAACAAAGGTCCATACTGTGGCCAAGGCGGGAGTACTTGTCCCATACTGGGCTTTGTCCTCCTAGGGCCTGGGCTGCCCCTCCACATGCAGGGAGATAAAGCATCCTGCCGTTTGGCCGCCTTCTGCTGGCTGCAAACTGCCAGGAGATCCTCAGTCCCATGCAAGGAGCAGTTTAGCGTCGGGGTATCCCGGCCACACCCAGCACCCTGCCGCTCGGAGCAAGCTGTGACAGACCGGGTCGGTCTGGGCACAGCTGAGGGCATCCGCTCAGGACGAATTGCTCAACTTCGGGGCTCCTTACAGCCCCCAGTCCCCAGACTGGTGACCTTCCCAAACAGGCCACAAACCAGTCCCACAGAGCGCTTCAGCTGTGAAGGTGTGGGGGAAATCTCGCTCCCCTGGGGTACAGAGCCCCCAGAAGGGTCAGAGGCTGGACGTCAAAGCAGTGAGGCAGGAGAGAAACCTAGAAGGAAAACTTTATTATGCATGCATGCAGGCTGTCAGCTACCAGAGAGAGAGCAGCAGCAGCCCTGAGAGACAGGTTCAGGGATCCTTTATACAGAATGCTTAGACAGTTCAGTTGTTGATTGTTTTCTTTAACATATCAAAGTCTCAGCAGAAGTACTCTGAGATGTTTCTGGTCACACCAGGAGTGATAGAAGTAAGTTTTACAGTACAAAAAGCCACATGAGAACTTGAGTGGAGGAGTCTACAAGGCAAACTGTGACAAAGATAAGGGTTTACATGACAAATTGTGACAGACTAGGAGTCTCCATGAACTTGAGACGGATTACAAGCAATTAGAAACACTATCCCAGAGGACACTACTGCCAACCTGATAGCAGACCTATGTAACTTTGTTCTCACCCACAATTATTTCCAGTTTGAGAACAACTTATACCTCCAGATCAGTGGTACAGCCATGGGTACACGCATGGCCCCACAGTATGCTAACATCTTTATGGCTGACCTAGAACAACGTTTCCTCAACTCCCGTCCCCTTTCACCCCTCCTCTACCTATGGTACATCGATGACATCTTTATGATCTGGACGCATGGCCAAGAAACACTGGAGATATTCCACAGAGATTTCAACAACCTACATCCCACCATCAACCTCAGCCTGGACCATTCTACACGAGAGATCCACTTCCTGGACACCACAGTACAAATCAACAATGGAAAATTAGACACCACTCTCTACAGAAAACCCACCAACTCATACAGTTACCTACATGCTTCCAGCTCCCATCCAGAACACACCACACGATCCATCGTCTATAGCCAAGCCCTTCGATACAACCGCATCTGCTCTAATCCCACTGACAGAAACCAGAAGCTTCAGGATCTCTACCAAGCATTTATAAACCTCAACTATCCACCCAGAGAAATAAAAAAGCAAATTGAAAGAGCCAGACGAATACCTAGAAACCATCTACTTCAAGACAGACCCAAGAAAACCAACAATAGAACACCACTTGTCAACACCTACAACCCCCAACTTAAACCTGTCCAACACATTATCAATAAACTACAGCCTATATTGGAACAGGATACCATACTCAAAGAGGCTCTGGGAGACAGACCCATAGTCTCCTATAGACAACCACCTAACCTCAAGATGATTCTTACCAACCACCACAGGACATACCACACTAATACCAACCCTGGTACCTTCCCTTGCAACAAACCCCGTTGCCAGCTTTGTCCACATATTCATTCTGCTGATACCATTATTGGACCTAACCAAGTGAGTTATAAGATCAAGAACACATATTCCTGCGCATCCAGAAATGTAATCTATGCTATCATGTGCCGAAAGTGTCCGTCTGCTATGTACATTGGACAAACATCTCAGACACTTCGCCAAAGGATTAATGCCCACAAAACAGATATCAGACAAGATCACAAAGAGAAAACAGTTTCTTGCCATTTTAACCAGAAAGGACACTCTCTCAATGACTTAACCACCTGCATTCTGCTACAAAGACCTTTTACATCTGCACTTGAAAGGGAATCCTCTGAACTGTCATTCATGTTAAAATTCGACACTTTCCAAAAAGGACTTAACAAACATTTGAACTATCTTACCCATTACCAAGACAGTTTCCCCAATTATCACCTCTAATACCATTAACTCACAAACATCCCACTCTCCCTACCTCTAATATCATCAATTCACAGACACTTACCTTCCTTCCTTCCCCCGCCCGCCCGCATCCCCCTCCTGTTCTGCAATGTGATTTGTCCTTTTCATATGTGTTCATTTTTTTAATTGTATCCTTTGGTATATATGGTTGTGACTACTTTCTTCCACTATTTGATCTGAGGAAGTGGGTCTGGCCCACGAAAGCTCGTCATCTAATAAACCATCTTGTTAGTCTTTAAAGTGCTACATTGTCCTGCATTTTGCTTGAGTTAGGAGGCCTTGTAAGGGTCTTGATTAGAGTTAAGATGATTTCTCTCTGTTATAGGGAGAGAGGCCTGGAAAACTTGTAACCCTCACAGCAGTTTTCTTTTAGAGAGTTTTGATTTCCTGCACAGTCCCCCCTTAGACACAATTGGAGTTATTTGATTTTTCTCCCACAAAGGCTAGAACTATAATAGAGTTTAAAGAGAAGCTAGATACTTTCATGGAGGTTAGGTCCATAAAAGGCTATTAGCCAGGGGATAAAATGGTGTCCTTGGCCTCTGTTTGTCAGAGGCTGGAGATGGTTGGCACGAGACAAATTGCTTGATCATTGTCTTCGGTCCACCCTCTCTGGGGCACCTGGTGCTGGCTACTGTCTAGACTGCATGCCTTTTTTGATAGAATCATAGAATACAAGGACTGGAAGGAACCTCGAGAGGTCATCGAGTCCAATCCCCTGCTCTCATGGCAGGACCAAATACTGTCTAGACCATCCCTGATAGACATTTATCTAACCTACTCTTAAATATCTCCAGAGATGGGGATTCCACAACCTCCCTGGGCAATTTATTCCAGCCTGACAGTTAGGAACTTTTTCTAATGTCCAACCTAAACCTCCCTTGCTGCAGTTTAAGCCCATTGCCTCTTGTTCTATCCCCAGAGGCCAAGATGAACAAGTTTTCTCCCTCCTCCTTATGACATCCCTTTAGATATCTGAAAACTGCTATCATGTCCCATCTCAGTCTTCTCTTTTCTAAACTAAACAAACCCAATTCTTTCAGCCTTCCCTCATAGGTCATGTTCTCTAGACCTTTAATCATTCTTGTTGCTCTTCTCTGGACCCTTTCCAATTTCTCCACATCTTTCTTGAAATGTGGTGCCTGAACTGAACACAATACTCCAACTGAGGCCTAACCAGTGCAGAGTAGAGCGGAAGAATGACTTCTTATGTCTTGCTCACAACATACCTGTTAATGATTTCTTTGCAACAGCATCACACTGCTGACCCATATTCAGTCTGTGGTCCATTATAACCCCTAGATCCCTTTCTGCCGTACTCCTTCCTAGACAGTCCTTTCCCATTCTGTATGGCTGCATCTAGACTGGCATGATTTTGCGGAAATAGTTTTAATGGAAAAGTTTTCCATTAAAAGTATTTCCACAAAAGAGCATCTAGATTGGCACGGATGCTTTTGTGCAAAAAGTGCTTTTGCACAAAAGCATCCATGCCCAGTATATACGTGCTTTTGTGCAAGAAAGCCCCGATGTCCAATTTAACTGTCAGGGCTTTCTTGCGCAAAAAATTAAGGTGCCAGTCTAAACTGGCCTTCTTGCGCAAGTATTCTTGCACAAGAGGGCTTATCCCTGAGTGAGAGCGTCAAAGAATCTGCGCAAGAAGCACTGAATCCTTATATTACAACATCAGTGCTCAGAGACTTCCCACTGCCACTTCTATGGATGTCAGTGTCCCGTGATAGCCCCCGCACCCACATCCTTCATAGAGTCCTCTTCCAGCCCCACATGATGACAGAATCTTGTGCTTGTCTTCCAGGTGGCATCATCACTGTTCTTCTTCGAGTGGTTGCTCATGTCCATTCGAATTAGGTGTGTGCACCATGTGCACCGCGTCTTTGGGAGTGTTTTCCCTAGCGGTACCCGTAGTGCCGGCAGGGCACCTCCTAGAGTGGCACCACCATGGCAGGGCATAAGTACTCCTGCTGGCGCTTCCCCACCTCAGTTCATTCTCTCTCTTAGATTAGTTAATGGTTCTCTTAGCATTGTAAATAATTCAATTAGTTAGGTAGTTAGTGTCTACTTTGTTCTTTGTTCTCTCTCCCCCTTCAGGGTGAAGAATGCCAGGGCCGCAAGACTTCAAGGTGTGCACTGTCTGCTCAAAGTTCATGCCCAAAGGAGACCCACACGACAGCTGTCTGAAGTGTCTGGGTGAGAGCCATCTTACAGACGCCTGTAAGATCTGTAAGTCTTTCAAGCCGCGCACTAAAAGAGAGAGAGTCTCTCGCCTAAAACTCCTCATGGAGATGGCTTTACAGCCGGCACCGGCTGGGCACCCTGCGGTGCACAGTGCACTGGCGTCTACGCGGGATGCCCAGTCTTGGGCCCAGGTCTCGGTGTTGAGGACCCGGCACCGGTCTCACTCACCAGTATCGAAGAGGGCAAGAAAGTCTCGTGGGAGGTCCCCGTCTCGGAAAACCACACCAGCCCTGCACTGTGGTGCTGACTCACCGGTGCACACATCCTCTACGGTGTGGCTTAAGTGAGTGGAACGTCCCTCTAGTCCAGGGCAATTGCCCCCGCACTGCCTGTCCATGCTGGACACCTTTGAGGCGGCGCAGGACCTCATCAGTCTCACCACCTCCCCTCCGTCGTCGGTTGTGGTGGAAGAGTCGAGGTCGCCTATGCCAGAGGCCGTGTTGGCTCTGGCTTTGCCTCGACACTGGCATGACCGGCAGGCTCAGGCCACTTATGTGATGGGTCTGTCCCCGGTGGGACCAGCACCGCTTGCCTCGGCATCAACGCCGTTTTTGACGCTGCCTCCTAAGCCTCACTTGGCACCCAACTGGGTTCGGCCTACCTCGGTGTTGGGATCTCTCCCGGCCCCCCTTTTGGCTGCACCGGTGCCGTACCACCCTAGCCAGGTGGCTACGTCTGCGGTACCATCATCTTGGACGCCAGCACTGAGTAACTTTCCAGGACTATGCCTTCAATTGTTGGCACCGGGCTCTTCAGCACCGACGTACATCTTGGCACTGTCGCAAGCACCGGCACCGACCATGTGGATCTTGCTGGTACCCCAACAAGTGATGTCGACTTCTTCGGGGTTCATCTCGGCACCGTCATGCGCCATGTCGGAGATGCAACCGGCACCAGGACTGGGCCTCCCGGCATCTCTTTCGGAGCCAACACACTATTTTTGAACACACTAACGTCTGTTAGTTCGAATTAACTTTGTAGTGTAGACATACCCTATAATACCTCCTGATGTCCAGTCTACTATCCAAGATCTGCCTTTTGACGGCAAGGCGTTATTCTCAGAGCATACGGACTCGAGGCTCCATACGCTCAAGGACACGAGGTCTACCCTTCGGTCCTTGGGGATCCACACGCCTGCTCCTCAGTGTCGTCAGCTGCCATATAGACAGCAGGGGAGGCCCCAGTCCCAGATCCTTCATGGGGAATACTGGAGACGCCGTCCTCGTGTTTCCGGTGGGAGTACGGGGGTGGCTGCGGGTCCTTTGTCCTCAAGGGGGTGTAGGTGTCGCCCAAGAGGAGACAACCCCCCGTGGGGTTGGTCAAAGTCCCTCCCAACAGCACAAACAACAGTTTTGACAGGCTCCCAGACAGTCGCGCACCAGCCTCCCCTCCTGGCCTCCCATTTGGGGCCAGGTTATCCCGGTTTGCTCAAGCCTGGGCAAAAATCACAAATGACGCCTGGGTCCTAAACATAGTCAGGAGTGGCTATACCATCACTTTTCTGGGCTCGCCCCCTTCCAACCCACCTTCCCCATCCCTTTTCAGGGACACCTTTCATGAAGGCACCCTCCACCAGGAGGTACTGGCGCTTCTCCAAAAGGGAGCAGTAGAGAGGGTTCCATCGCACTTGGAGGGCAAGGATTTTTACTCCCGATATTTCTTAGTCCCCAAACCCAAAGGCAGGGTCCGTCCCATCTTAGATCTCAGGGACCTCAACAAGGAGGTCATGAAATCCAGATTCAGAATGGTAACCTTGGCTTCTGTCATTCTGGTTCTACAATTAGGAGACTGGTACGCCACTCTCGATCTCAGGGATGCTTACTTCCATGTGGCGATAAGACCCTGCCACAGGAGGTTCCTCCATTTCATTGTGTCTCAGTGCCATTTCCAGTTTACTGTGCTCCCATTTGGCCTTTCTACAGCACCCAGGGTCTTTACAAAATGCATGGCAGTCATGGCGGTGTTCCTCCGCAGATCAGGGGTACACGTATTTCCGTACCTGGACAACTGGCTAATTCGTGGTCATTCCTACGAACAAGTAGAAGCCCAGGTGTCCCTCACAAGGGCCCTCTTCGTAAGGCTGGGGCTCATGCTAAACGTGGAAAAATCACTTTGAATTCGTGGGTGCCCTCCTGGACGCCAGGGTGGCGAGGGCACTTCTCCCCAGAGCCAGGTTCCTGTCCATAGTGGAGCTGGTCTCCGAATTAACTCGGTCCTCTGTCACGACCACCTGGGTCTGTTCAAGGTTGCTGGGTCACATGGTGGCGTGCACGTACGTGGTACGCCATGCTCGGATGAGTCTCAGACCTCTGCAGGCTTGGCTGACAAAGGCATTCAACCAATCCAGGGGCCTCTGGGACTCAGTTCTTACAGTGCCCCCAGAGGTAATAGTTTCGCTGCAATGGTGGACTCAGGAGTCTGTGATGTGCAGCGGGGTCCCCTTCTCCGTACCTCCCCCCTCGCTCACTCTGGTCACAGATGCCTTGGACCTGTGTTGGGGCGCACACCTGGGGTGCCGCAGGAGCCAGGGTCTTTGGTCCCCTGCAGAGTGCGCTCTGCACATAAATGTACAGGAGGTCAGGGCAATCAGGACAGCGTGCGAGACCTTCCTGTCGAAGCTCTCTCGCCGCTCCGTTCTAGTCCGCCTTGACAACACGGCAGCTGTATTTTACAGCAACAGGCAGGGGGCTGCCCAGTTGCCTCCCCTCTGTCGCGAGGCCCTGCGCCTCTGGGACCTGTGTGTACAGCACAACATAGATTTGCAGGCAGAGTACCTATCGGGGTGCAAAAATTTGCTGGCCGATGCTTTGAGCAGGTCCATCGGAGCCCACGAGTGGTCTCTCAAGGACTCGGTTCTTTGCCAGGTCTTCATCAGGTGGGGCTATCCCCTAGTTGACCTGTTTGCCTCAGCACGCAATACTAAGTGCCAGAATTATTGCTCCCTGCTGGGGCTTGGGGAACACTCATGGGGGGATGCTATGATGGTGACGTGGCCGGCAGGCATCCTTTATGCTTTCCCTCCATTTCCCCTAATTCCCAGGGTCCTGACCAGGGCCAGGACGTTCGGGTGCACACTCGTCCTGATAGCCTCCCACTGGCCCAGGCAATTCTGGTTCCCTATACTGGTGGACACGCTCGCCAAGGAGCCTATAACGCTCCCACCAGCCTGGGATCTCTTGACCCAACCGTGGGACGGGGGGACCATGGTTCACCCAAATTTCAAGACTCTATACCTAACGGCCTGGTTTATCCATGGTTGAACCAACTGGAAAGAGAATGTTCCAAAGAGGTACAGATGATGCTCCTAAGTAGTAGGAAACCTTCTACCAGACGGTCGTACGCTGCCAAGTGGTGGTGCTTCTCGTCTTGGTTGTCCCGAAGAGGAGTGCACCTGTCCTGTGCTCCTGTCCCGTCCATTCTGGACTACGTTTTTGAACTTCGGTCCAGTGGCCTCTCTACCTCCTCTATCAAAGTCCATGTGACATTTCTCTCTGCCTTCCATGTTGGTTTGGCCGGATGCTGAGCTTCTCTGTTCTCTGACCCTGTGGTCAAAAAGTTCCTTACGGGTTTGGATAAGTTGTATCCCTCGGTTAGACCCCGTCTCCCCGCTTGGGACCTCAATCTTATGTCACCCCCTTTTGAGCCGCTGGCTATGTGCTCTTTGAAGCACCTCTCCTTGAAGGTTGCATTCATTGTGGCCATTACGTCAGCTCGCAGGGTTTCCGAATTGAGGGCGTTGACTATAAATCCACCCTACCTGGTGTTCTCTGACAATAACGCGAGGCTCCACCCTCATCCGGCTTTTCTCCCCAAGGTGGTATCACTGTTCCATTTGTCCCAAGAAATTCACCTCCCGGTTTTCTTTCCAAAACCCCACGCCTCCCCTAAGGAGCAGGTGCTCCATTCCCTGGATGCTAGGTGTGCACTAGCTTTTTATATTGATAGGACCAAACCCTTTCGCAGATCCCAGCAGTTGTTTATTGCTGTCACGGACAAGGTGAAAGGGCTCCCCATTTCAACCCAGAGGTTGTCCAACTGGGTCGCAGGGTGCATCAGGGAGTGTTATGCCTTGGCCGGGAAGGTCCCGCCCCGGGTTACAACACATTCCGCGCAGGCGTCCTCTGTAGCTTTTGGGGCGCAGGTCCCAATCACAGAAATCTGCAGGGCATCCACGTGGTTGTCGCTCCATACCTTTATGGCGCACTACGTGCTGGCACAACAGGCCAGAGAGGACGCAGGGGTGGGCTCTGCAGTCCTTAGCTCTGTATTGTAAATATGTATGGTTTATCAGTGTCACATTGCACTTTCTACAGTTTTCTGTGTTCGCTTGGTTGAATAAATTTGTTTGGATTGTTCAACTTTTGTGGACCTCTCTTTCTGAGTGCTCCGACCCCTCCTCCTTGAAGTGGGGTTGGCTTGGAAGTCACCTAATTCGAGTGGACATGAGCAACCACTTGAAGAAGAAAAGAACGGTTACTTACCTGTAACCGTTGTTCTTCGAGATGTGTTGATCATGTCCATTTGACTCCCCCCTACCTCCCCTTTGTCGGAACGTCTGGCAAGAAGGAACTGAGGTGGGGCAACGCCGGCAGGGGTACTTATGCCCCGCCATGGCGGCGCCACACCAGGGGGAGCCCTGCTAGCTCTACGGGTACCGCTAGGAGAAAACGCTCTGGAAGATGTGGTGCACGCACCTAATTCGAATGCACATGAGCAACACTTCTTGAAGAACAACAGTTACAGGTAAGTAAAAGTTCTTTTATTGCATTGCTGCTATTTTATTTGTGTTCCAGTTGCTCCCACCGTGCCCTAGACATGGTCTAAATACACACACACACACACACACACACACACACACACACACACACACACACACAAACACAAACACACACACACATCCCAACCATTCCTCTAACAGCTCTGTCACAGCCATGGACTCTATAATGTGTCCCTAGCTGCTCAGCGCCTCCATCTGCCCTCTCACCCTCAGCCCTAGCTTGATCCCTGCTCCCCCGCTCTGCCAGTTCCTCCCCCTCCCAGCTCCGATTGCTCCTCTCTCAGGGGCTGACACCCCTGCCGGCCTCCTCTGCTTTCCCGCCCATCTCATAGTGCAGGTCCCGCCCCACACGCCTCTGGCCCGTGTTGTCAGAGAGATGTTTGCCAGGCCCTCCCACCTCCTCCCCCTCTCACTGCCCCCCTCAGAGTCCCCAGCCCCGTTCTCAGCCCTGCCCCGCCATGGGAGAGCTGGCTGAGTTACACTGTGACTGGGCTGGTGCCCCTGAAATGGGTCCCTACGACCTCATGTGCTGGGCAGCTGGAAGGGCAGGTTGAGAGGAAACGGCCATTTTGTTTGGGGTGACACAAGGTATGTTCCTGGCCGAGTCTCTGTCCTGTCTCTAGATTCAGTATGAGAGCTGGGGGTGAAGGGGGGGGGGCGGGGAGAGTTACCCACACTGTGCAGGCCTCTCTTGGCCTTCCTGTTTATGTAACTGTGATAGGTGCCTGGAAATAGCTGTGAAAAGCTGTGGTCACCAGCCCCTGCTGTGAGGTTTCTGCTCCCTCGCCTGAACCAGCTGTAGTTGCAGGTTTCACTCTGTTTGCCACACTCAGAAAGAGAAAGAGAAACTAGTCTGTCTCTGTCTGCAGCACTGGCAAACTCTGCAGGCTGTGTGGTGCATGTGCATGCATTATCCACACTGAGGCAGACTGTGTCTTTCCCTCACTGTCTCTGCATGGGCAGCATATGGACATTCCTTGAACATGGGTTTGGGTTCTACTCAGTTCAGTTGCTGCCTCCGTGGGGCTCCATGTGGGTTCTGCAAGAGTTGTAGTTTGGAGTCAGGGTATGGCTACACTACCAGAGTTTTTCCATGTCCAGGGACACTTGTTCTTCCCCTTTTTTTTAGCAGAAGAACAAATGCACTATTTCGGCAGCCCCTGCATTCCTCATTCCACGAGGAAAAAGGCGGCTTCTGAAAGAGTGTTTTTTTCCAACATTTGCCCCAGTCCAGATGGGCCAAATGTCTCAAATACCTCTTCCAACAGCAGGATCAACAAAGTGGCAGTGTAGCTGCACCCTCAGGCTGTGTCTAGACTGGCAAGTTTTTCTGCAAAAGCAGCTGATTTGGAGGAAAAACTTGCCAGCTGTCTACACTGGACGCTTGAATTTCCGCAAGAACACTAACGATCTCATGTAAGAAATCAGTGCTTGTTGTGGAAATACTATGCTGTTCCCATTTGGGCAAAAGCCCTCTTGGGCAAAAGCAGTGAGACCCAGTTATGTAAAAGAAGCATGTCATTTGTAAATCCAAGCTTCATTTGCATTTTCAATTTGCTTCATTTGCATTCCACTTTTGAGAGAGGAATGCAGTCTTGACATAGCCTTGGTGTCTTTAGCACTGTCAGGCCTGCAATTTTATCCACCTGATGTGTGTAGCTTCAAATAGTGGCTCTTCCCATCTAGCCAATTTACTATGCCTGCAACTGTAGTTTTGTTTTGATTATAAAAGATTGTTTTTTTTCTAATTAACCAGTATTGGTTGATTATTGTGTCCTTAGGATTCAGTGCCTAGGTACAAGGGCAGAGTCCATTGTTCTCTGTGGATTCCCTCAGTTTCTCCCAACTCTCTTTCCCCCCTAAAGAGCTTGAAAAAGAAAAAAAAACAAGCTGCAGTCTCTGACAGCTGACAGCTAGTCAGGCATGCAGATACACACAGACAGACCTTCAAAGACACAAAAATCAACCAATATCAGTGTCTTAGAAAAACCCCCAATTGTTTATTATCAAAACAAAACTACAGTTGCAAGCGTAGCAAATTGGCTAGATGGAAAGAATTCCCCTTGATATAGATACTCAGGGAAAGTCCCTTGGCTGAAGGCTTAGTTACAAAAAAGAAAAAAGGAACAATTAGCAAGCTCAGACATTATTTCCAAATCCCCAAACAAGGAAAACAATAAACCCCGACAGACTAGCTAAAGTTTTCCCTACTTACGCATTTTAAGAAGTTCGTTCTTGGAGAGAGAATCATCTCCCATCTCCCCCAAACTGCTCTGCCTCTCAAGCAAAGAAGCAAGAGAAAAACCCCTCTTTTCCAGTTTGAAATTCCTACCTGCATTGTTATTGGCTGACCGCCCGACACCTGGCTAGGTATAGAGTTAACCCTTTAGTCACCAGGTGCTTGTCTGCATTCCTGATCATGACAGGCCCTGTTTCCTCTAGCGGCATCTGCACCTCCCAGACGGCGTGTGAGCTCGGGTGACTGGCTGCCAGTGGCTGTTGACTCAATGCAGCTACCCCTAGCCAGGGTCAGTGTATGTGTGGGAGGAGGAGGGATGGAACAGACCTGGGATGGTCACAGAGCTGGTCAAAAATGTCCAGCCAGGACTAGTATCCCATGCCACTGGCTTTGCAGCTGGACACACCTGGCATGTGTCATGGCCTGTGTCTCATTTCCATGCAGAATTCTGGATTGTCATAAAAACCATCTCAAAGTTGAAAAGTTCAAACCCTGAAAACGTTCAGCTCAGAAATGCTGCTGTGTTACCTTGTGGGAGGTGACGTTCGTTGCAGTGACTAGCACAGTTACAGATGGAAGGTGCATTTCTGTCAGCTGAGGGACAACCTAGTTGACTGATCACACCAGTGCACACAAGGCCTAAATTCACCTGGCCTGTAATGTTTAATGATTCTCTGGTTGCTACTTTCCTGCCTCTCATGCACAACTCCACAAACCATGTCATCTTCACTCTTCACCCTCCCGTTTCCCTTCGCTTTCCTTCCCTCTGTCTCTCTCTGTCCTCCCACTGCCACAGCTCGGCTTCTCCCTCTCTTTCCACTCCCTTGTCCTGCCCTTGCATGCCCAGCTTGGCAGGTGCTTGGGAGGTGCAGGCTAGCGAATGGGGGTGGGGGTGACTGTGACTAGCTGCTCACTAGAAGAAGACTCTTTCTCTGCACCCTCTTGCCTTAGTCACCCTCCTTCCCTCAGCCTCAGTATCCCCTCTAGTGATCGTGAGCAGCTGCATGGAATAGTGCCAGAGCAGCTACACTTGTCATAGACTTTGGGGGGGGCACGATGGGGAGAAATGCAACTTTTGTCCCCCCTCCCATCCCAGGAGTGGCACTGTGAGCCTGTGTGGTTCCTGCCGTGAGTGCTGGGCCTTTGGCTGCAGGGTGCATGGGCTGTGAGGAGGGTTCTTGCTGCGAGCAGCCAATCACGCTAACGGCAGTTCCTGTGACATGTTTGTGGGTTTTGGCAGAGGCAGTTTGCTGCGCCGTGCACTCAGCCGGCAGGTGCAGAACTGCACAGTGCTCGCCCTCTGCCTGTCTGCCCCATCTCCGCCCTTCACCTCCTCCAGGTGTGCCCAGGCCAGTTACAGAGACAGACCAGGAGGAGCGAGTCTCTTCTCATCTGACGTCGGCAGCTGACGCCAACAGTAGCACAGAGGAGGTATTGTGAGTAACTGTGTGTGTGTGTGTGTGTGTGTGTGCCTGCACGCGTGCCTATACAATGAGGTTCAGTATCCTGTTTTCTGCTCACATTGTCTACTATTTTGCTGTGTAAATTTCCTTTAAACATGTTTTCTTATTGTCTGTGCAATTTACTGATACCATGGGAAATAAAATGGTCTTGAAAAGAATGACCCTGGCAGGGCTCTCTGGCCCAGGAGGACAATGGATGTTGTGGGACCAGACAGCCCCTGGATCAGAAAGCCCTAGCAGTTCAGAGCGGGGGCCAGCTGGGAGCCTGGCAGTGAAGCGCTTGGTAGGCAGGTGTCTGGCCAGGGGGCCAAAGCAGAGCTGTCCCATGGCGGGGGCCCTGGGGGAGGGGGGGAGCAGAGCTGGAGCCCAGCCTGGGGTTGGGAATGGAGCCAGTTCAATGGTCAGAGAGCTGGGGGACGGGGGCTGGAAGCAGAGCCAGAAGCTGTAGAGGAGGCAGATGTGGAGCCAGTCCCATGGAGACAGGATGGATCTGGGGGGGCAGGGGTAGAGCCGGTCCCATGGCTGGGGGCCCCCAGTGGCTCAGATGTTGTGTAGCTGGAGTGTTTGCACAGGCTCCCTGGAGCTCCTGAGTTTTGGAGATTCACGTTTAGCCACTGGCCATGGTCAGGAAGGGCATCGTGGAGCGAGCTCAGCTCTGTGTTAACAGAGCTTCTGGGCAGGGCGTTTGCTCGCTTGTTACAAATACAATTCCCCAGCATCCCCTCTGCTCCAGCCCTGATCTCCTCTCCCTTGCTGCTGGCTGCTTGGCACGGGTCTGCATGACAGTCCCTTCCCTCCCTTACATCGCCTCCCCCCATCCCTCTGCCTTTCCAGTGCGGCCCTGGACTCCCTCCCCACAGACAGGCAGGCAGCTGCTTGGGCCCCACAGGCTGAGGCTATGGGGAGAGGAGGTAGACACAGAGCAGGGGGTACCAGGGAGTCATTGGGACAGTGTGGCAGGAGCTGTGGGCAAAGATGTTTAACTTCTGTGCCAGGAAAGGCCCTAAATCGAACTACCTGTTATTCCTCCTGCAAGAAGGTTTAACAGGTAGTTCGATTTAGGGGCTTTAATTCGAAATACCAGGTCCCTGCCACATGTAGACGCGAGCAGTTAGTCTGGACTTGTAAATTTCAAAAATGGCAACCGGCCGGGAAGATGCAAATCAAGTGCGGGATATTTAAATCCTGGGCTTGATTTGCAATTCCAAATGCCTACATTAGCCTCCCTAGTTCAAACTAGGGGGCTAGTGTAGACATACCCAGAGAGAGTTAGACAAACAGATAAAATAGATAGATAGATTTTCTAGGCCCTTTATTATTCTTTTTGTCCTTCTCTGAATCTCTATGGGTATGTCTACACTACCCTCCTAGTTCGAACTAGGAGGGTAATGTAGGCATACCGCACTTGCAAATGAAGCCTGGGATTTCAATTTCCCGGGCTTCATTTGCATAAGCGGGGCTCCGCCATTTTTAAATCCCCGCTCGTTCGAACCCCATGCAGCACGGCTACACGGGGCACGAACTAGGTAGTTCGAACTAGGCTTCCTAGTCCAAACTACCGTTACTCCTCATTCCATTACTCCATACCCTTACTCCTCATTTCCCAGGCTTCATTTGCATAAGCGGGGCTCCGCCATTTTTAAATCCCCGCTGGTTCGAACCCCGTGCCGTGCGGCTACACGCGGCATGAACTAGGTAGTTCGAACTAGGCTTCGTAGTTCGAACTAGGAAGCCTAGTTCGAACTACCTAGTTCGTGCCGCGTGTAGCCGCGCGGCACGGGGTTCGAACGAGCGGGGATTTAAAAATGGCGGAGCCCCGCTTATGCAAATGAAGCCCAGGAAATTCAAATCCTGGGCTTCATTTGCAAGTGCGGTATGCCTACATTACCCTCCTAGTTCGAACTAGCGGGGTAGTGTAGACATACCCTTTGAGCACTCTCCCTTTGGAGCTGGCATGGCCAGTCCTGCACAATTGATCAGATGACAGTGAAACATTAATTTATGTTAACAGCCTTATATTATTTACTATGTCATACTCCATCACATTCCTTCTGCATCTTAATGTCTTCTTATCTTTCTTCGCTATAGATGCACATTGAGGAGACAAGTAACAGAGAGGTAGCCATATTAGTCTGAACTTGGTAAAACAGAAAAAGCAGTCATGTGGCACTTTGAAGACTAACAAGATGGTTTATTGGTGATGAGCTTTCACGGGGCACACCCACTTCAGTCTGCCCCCAGAATGCTCATCACTAATAAACCATCTTGTTAGTCTTTAAAGTGCTACATGACTGCTTTTTCTGTTTTATTGAGGAGAGCGACTCACTGGGCTATCCATTGTGTTGCCCTGGTCCCTTTCCTGAACTGGCACTCTGAATTTAGATCCTGTGCAGTGAATGAGTTCCAATTTCCCTCTGCCATGTGTAGCTTGTGGCCAAGGCAGAGGCTGCTCTGCCTAAGGAAAGGAACATGCAGGAATGTGGCAGGGAAGTCCCTTTCACACAAGGACCCCGGTTCCACATCTCCTCTCCTCGGACTAGTCCAATCAATATAGGAAAGAGAAATGTGTATTGACAGAGGGAAGACTGGAACAAACCAGGGAGGAAGGAGGGAACACAACACACATCCCCACAGGCCCAGTGGTACCACACTACGACAGGGCACAGGCTAAGCAGCGCGTCTACACTCAGAGTTCAGGACTTCCCAGAGGGAGCACACATCAGTGAACAATGGGCTTGCTAACCTTCATGAACAACAGGAAGCTTTTCTCTCTTATGGGAAACTCTTTTTTCATAAAAAACAGAAGAACGGCCATATTGGGTCAGATCAAGGCTACATCTACATTGCATCCCTCTTGCACAAAATCCTATGCAAATGAAGCATGGATTAGCATATTGTTGCACTTCATTTGCATAATTAATTAGGGGCTGTTTTTGCGCAAGAGGCTTTTGGGCGAGAGCTGTTCTTCCTCATATTTTTAGGAAGAACAGCTCTTGCACAAGAGGGGGGTTTTGCACAAAAAGGAGCTGTGTAGACGGCTCCTTTTTATGCAAAAGCCTCTTGTGCAAAAACAGCCCCTAATTAATTATTCAAATGAAATGTGGCAATATGCTAATGCACGCTTCATTTGCATAGCCTTTTGCACAAGAGGGATGCAGTGTAAATGTAGCCCAAATGTCCATCTAATCCAGTGTCCTTTCTGCCAACTAGCGCCAAAGCCAGAGGGAAGGAACAAAAGAGGGATCAGCAAGTGATCTGTCCCGTCACCAATTCCCACCTTCTGGCAAACTGAGTTTAGGGACACAACCCTGTCTCTTCTGGCTAATAGCCACTCCACCCTCTCTGCATTTATCTAGTTCTATTTATTTATAATCGTGGCTTTCACAACATCCTCTGACAAGGCGTTTCACAGGTTAACTGTGTATTGTGTGAAGAAACACGTCCTACGGTTTGTTTTAAACCTGCTGCCTATAAATTTCATTTGGTGATTCAAAGGGTACGTCTAGACTACATGCCTCTGTCGCCAGAGACATGTAGATTAGGCTACCAGACATAGGAAAATGAAGCGGCGATTTAAATAATCGCCGCTTCATTTAAATTTACATGGCTGCCGCGCTGAGCTGACAAACAGCTGATCAGCTGTTTGTCGGCTCAGCGCGATAGTCTGGACGCGCGGGTGTCGACATCAAAGGTATTTGTCGACCCCCCAGGTATGCCTCCTGGGATGAGGTTTACCTGGGTGGTCGACAAATACCTTTGATGTCGCCACCTGCACGTCCAGACTATCGCGCTGAGCCGACAAACAGCTGATCAGCTGATTGTCAACTCAGCACGGCAGCCATGTAAATTTAAATGAAGCGGCGATTATTTAAATCGCCGCTTCATTTTCCTATGTCTGGTAGCCTAATCTACATGCCTCTGGTGACAGAGGCATGTAGTCTAGACGTACCCTTAGGTTCAGAATAAGGCAAAAAGAATGAGAGAAATGGCATTAAAATTGGTCTTTGTCTCATGATTGTTAACTGGCTGTATTGATTTTTACTAAAATAGGCAGTGGTGGATTTAGGGTTAGTGGGGCCCTGTACTAACTGGGGACCCAGGCATGAATAACAACATTCACTCTTCCTGCCCCTCCCATTTTTCATTCTTTTTTCTTCATCCTCTTATATTATAAAGAATATGAAGTAAATGAAAATGAAGTGAAGTACCTTGTTGCTTTTGTTGTCTAATTTTTTTCACAGGTCACTTGAAAATTGCAGAAGGTCTCAGTGGATCACATAATGATCTGTCCAAATATTGTTTGTACCATGAACTAACTATTGTAAAGTGCTTTAGATAAGAGTGCTTTATAAAACAAAATAAACTTTCCTCAGTCCACTTGAACGGAGTTCTCGGAGTGCAGTTTGAGAACTTCTGGCCTAGATGAAACCTTGTATTTGCATTGAGTTAACATGAAAAACATGTAAAAATATGTACAGCGGATGCACGAATTGAAAAATAGAAGATAACTTCCTCTGAAGAAATTCAATTTGAAAAAAGTATTTATTCAGATAGCTTTCACTGTACACGTTTTCTTTCCAAAATTTCTCAAACGTAAATGTAAAAATATAATAAGAAAAGCCAAAAAAGAGTTTGAAGAAGAGCTAGCCAAAACCCCCAAAATATTAGCAAAAAAATACATCAGAAGCAGGAAGCTGGCTAACCAATCAATTGGGCCACTGGACAATTGAGATGCTAAAGGATCACTCAAAAAGAATAAGGTCATTGTGGGGAAACTAAATGAATTCTTTGCTTCGCTCTTCACAGCTGACGATATTGGGAGATTCCCAAGCCTGAGCCATTCCCTTTAGGCGACACATCTGAGGAATTGTCCCAGATTGAGGTGTCATTACAGGAGGTTTTGGAACAAATTGATAAACGTAACAGTAACAAGTCACTGGGACCAGATGGCATTCACCCAAGAGTTCTGACATTGTGGGACTATTAACTGTGGTTTGTAATTTATCGTTTAAATCGGCTTCTGTACCTAATGACTGGTACATATTTTAAAAGGGCTCCTGAGGGGGTCAACAAACATGTGGATAAGGGAGATCCAGCGGATGTAGTGGACTTAGATTTCCAGAAAGCCTTTGACAAGGTCCCTCACCAAAGGCTCTTAAGTAAAGTAAGTTGTCAGGGGATAAGAGGAAAGGTCCTTTCATGGACTGAGAACTGGTTAAAAGACAGGAAACAAAGGGTAGGAATAAATGCTTAGTTTTCAGAGTGGAGAGAGGTAACTAGGTCTGTCCTAGGATCAATACTATTCAATTTATTTATAAACTAGCAGAAATACCCCGCATCACCCAGGAAAAATATAGTAAAATGTGCAATGAATGAACTACGTTGATTACATTAACATTGTATATTTTATTGGAAATACTTTTCTCTAGTATATTACTTTAAGAAATTAACCTAGGTAGTGATGTGTTTACAAAATGACAGATCTCATAGGGTGTCTTTTCTCAGTCCCCACAAATCAGGAAGGCCCATCTTCCCTTAAAGACTCTGTGCAAACCAATGCCTGCAGCCTCCTTGCCAGAAGCCCTGAGAAATGGAGGGGACGTCTCCTGGGCTCTGCAGCAGCAGCAAATCACTGCTCCCTAAGTAGTCACTCCCCAAGTGCCTTCAGTGCACACTCTGAATGCCTTCAGGGCAACCTGAATGGACTTCCTAGCGGCAATTGGACCAGTTGCATTGATCAGACAAAACAAAACACCTTCAGACCAGGTGCAATTAGTGAGATCTAGACCAGTGGTTCTCAACCGTGGGCCATATGGCTCCCCAGAGGCCACACCCTACCTCTAGGGGGCCACATGGAAAAAACGGAACATTAGGTAAATTATGTACCTTTTTTTCCAACTAACGGCGGCTATGAGGGGAGCCACAGAGGTAAATGAGGCTCAGAAGGGGGCCATGAGCAAGAAAAGATTGAGAAACACTGACCTGGATGATCAGAATATGCAGCACCTGAATGTATTTGTTCTAATGAGAATAGGCTGTTCTGAGTGTACCGTGTCCTCCCCAGGCTCCACAGTGCTCAAAACCTTGTCCTCCTACCCACTTTCTCTTTGTACTGTGAGCTGAATCCTGCAAAGTGCATAATACCCGTGGCACTTGCTGATAACGCACACAGCCCTGCCAGGAGAATGCATAAAGCCCAAAGAAGGGCAAGTGATGGGATGGCTAGTTTGGTTGTGTGGGGGGGGGGGGGGGGGAGAGAGGAGTGGGGAGGAAGAAGCCACTTTAATTTCCAGAATTGGTTCAGTCAGAGCCCGACTGTGTGAAGATGTTGAGAGGCTGTGATAGCTGGAGGTTTCTCCCAGACACAAATAGCAAAGCTAGACCCCAGCCAGCATCAGGCACATTTGGGTCTGTCTTGGCAACCTGCTAGTGCCCTAGAACAGGGGATGTTACTGATTCTCTGTCCCACTGCAGCCTCTCCCCCATAGGCTTTCCCTTGATGGTGCTGCAGGTGCCCACATGCTTTATCCTCCAGTATCTCGTAGTTGCAATTTATGTGATACGCTTAACAGAAGAGTCCAGCAAATGCCTACGATCAGGCACTACTAAAAGCTAATTATTAGCGGGCCCAATTGGGGCTCTGGGGGAACCAATTTTGAGATATAACCTATCCAGTGATTTAAGTTAGGAAATCAGGAGTATCCGTGTAAAATGCTGTGTTTCTATGATCAGGTGCTACTAAAAGCTAATTATCAATAGGCCCAACTGGGGCTCTGGGGGAACTGATTTTGAGATATAACCAATCCAGTTATTAAAGTTAGGAAATCAATAATATTCATTCAAAATTAGCTGTTTCTATTGCTTACTGTTTCTGAGATCTTTCAGAATTATCAATAGGGCCAATTGGAGCTTTGGGGGAACCGAGGGAACCGATTTTGAGATATAACCAATTAAGTTATTTAAATTAGGAAATCAGTAGTATCCGTGCAAAATCTGGTGTTTCTAGCTCTTACTGGTTCGGAGATCTTTTGGGACAAACAAACAAACAAACAAACTTTCAGAAATATTGCTGAAGATACACCTCCCTAGGGAACCCATTCGAGTACTTCACATCCTCCTAGCAAAATGGTTTTTCCTAATATCCGACCTGAACCTCCCCAACTGTAACTTGAGACCATTGCTCCATGTTCTGCCATCTGCCCCACTGAGAACAGCCTCTCTCCATCTTCTTTGGAACCTCCTTTCTGGAAGTTGAAGGCTGATATCAAATCCTCCCTCACTCTTGTCTTCTGCAGACGAAATAAGCCCAAATCCTTCAGTCTCTCCTCATAGGTCATGTGCTCCAGGTCCCTAATCATTTTGGTCACCCTCTGCTGGACCTTCTCCGAGGCATCCACATCCTTTTTGTAGAGGGGGCCCCAGAATTGGACATAATACTCCAGATGTGGATGAGAAGCTGGATATGAGTTAGTAGGATGCTCTTGTACGCAAGAAAGCTAACACAATATTAAGGTGCATTAGGAGTAGCAGTGCCAGCAGATCTAGAGAAGTGATTATTCCGCTTTTTTTCATAAGATCATAAGAATGGCCATACTGAGCCAGACCAAAGGAACATCTAGCACAGTATCCTGTTTGCCAACAGTGGCTAATACAAGATGCCCCAGAAGTAGGAAACAGAACAGGTAATCCTAACGTGATACCTCTCCTGTCCCCCATTTCCAGACAAACAGAGGTTAGGGACACAACTGGCACTGGTGAGGCCACATAGAATCTAGAATGATCCTTGGTACGCTCTGCTAGAAACTGAGGGTATGTCTACACTAGTGCCTTACATTGATCTAGGGAGGCTAATGAGGGTGACCGGAATTGCAAATCAAGCCCGGGATTTAAATATCCTGCGCTTGATTTGCATGTTCCCAACCGGTCGCCATTTTAGAAATTGACTTGCCTGAAGTAACTGCCCGTGTCTACACGCGGCAACGAAACGGGATTCCAATTTAAAGCCCCTAATTCGAATTAGCTGTTAATCCTCATTGCAGGAGGAATGCCAGCTAATTTGAGTTAGGGCTTTAAATCGGAATCCCGTTTCACTGGCCTCGTGTAGACGCGGGCAGTTACTTCGAGCTAGTCAATTTCTAAAATGGTGACCGGCCTGGAACATGCAAATCAAGCATGGGATATTTAAATCCCAGGCTTGATTTGCAATTCCGGTCGCCCTCATTAGCCTCCCTAGATCGATGTAGGGGGCTGGTGTAAACATACCCTTACTGTCAACCTGACATCAAGCAATTAATCACTACCTGTTGGTCCCAACAACCTAGCCAACTTTCTATCCATCTTACAGTCCATTTATTCAATCCAAACTTCTTTAACTTGTAGGCAAGAATTTTGTGGGAGACCATTATCAAAATCTTTGCTAAAGTCAAAGTATATCACTGCCACAGACTTTTCCATATCCACAGAGCCAGTTACCTTATCATAGAAAGTGATCAGATTGGTCAGGCATGACTTGCCCTTGGTGAATCCATGTTGGCTATTCCTGATAATTTTCCCCTCTTCCATGTGTATCAAAATGTATTCCCTGAGGATCCCCTCCATGATTTTTTCTGGGGGCTGAGATAAGGCTGACTGATCTATAGCTCCCTGGATTGTCCATTTGCCTTTTTCCAAAGATGGGCTCTACATTTGCCTTTTTCCAGTCATCCAGGATCTCTTCCAATTTCCACAAGTTTTCAAAGATAATGGTCAAAGGCTCCACAATGACATTTGCCAACTCCCTCAGTACCCTCGGATGCATTAAGTCCTGACCCATGGATTTGTGTATGTTTAACTTTTCTAAATAGTTCCTAACTTCACCATTGCATCCAAAACGTGCCTCTTCTGTGGCATGAGGGAGATCCTGGCGCACATCTACATCGAGTGCACCAGGCTACAGTCCCTCTTTCGGCTCCTCCAGAACCTCCTGTGGAGGTTCTGGCTGCACTTTTCCCCCCATTTGTTAATTTACGCACATCCCATCCATGGCCCCACAAAGTCGTGGGACCTCCTGGTCAACCTCCTCCTGGCTATGGCCAAATGGGCAATCTACAAAGCCAGGGAGAAGAGGTTTGCCAGGGGAGAGGCCTGCAACTGTGGGGCCTATTTCCGTTGCTGTGTCCGCTCACGTATCTGGGCAGAGTTCCAATGGGAGGCATCCGCTGGCTCTTTCGAGACCTTCGGGGGGCAGTGGGCACTGTCTGGGGTTCTCTGCTCGGTATCCCCATTCGGTTCCCTTGTTTTAACCCTTTAACTCTCACACCCGTACCTGTTTTTTGATTATTTGTCCCCAGTAATTAGTTGGTTCTTCCGGGTTCTGTAGACCCTCCCCGCAGGCTACAGGGTCACCTCCTAGACACCAAATAGTTGAGGAAAGAAAAAAAAAAGTCACCATTGCTGGTCACATATCTTAAAATTAATGTTAATTGGTCTACATGACTCAAAACTGGTGTTAAATTGACTATTATGGAATAATACTTAGCATCCTTTACTTCATCAGTGACTTGGTTTCTGAGCTGCTCTTCCATTATAGTAATGAATTCATTGTAGATTTGCTGCATTAAGAAGTTAGTCTTCCCTGAGAGATCAAATTTTTCAAAATTTCTTTGAGAAAATTGTCAAATTCACTAAGGGTATGTCTACACTACAATGTTAGTTCGAACTAACGGATGTTAGTTCGAACTAACATTCATAGCCGCTACACTAGCACTCCGCTAGTTCGAATTTGAATTGAACTAGCGGAGCGCTTAGTTCGAAGTAGGAAAACCTCATTTTACGAGGATTAAGCCTAGTTCGAACTTACTAGTTCGAATTAAGGGCTGTGTAGACCCTTAATTCGAACTAGTGGGAGGCTAGCCCTCCCCAGGTTTCCCTGGTGGCCACTCTGGCCAACACCAGGGAAACTCTATGCCCCCCTCCCGGCCCCGGACACCTTAAAGGGGCACGGGCTGGCTACGGTGCCCATGCCAGGTGCAAGCCTGCCAGCACCCAGCCAGCAGACCCTGCACCTGGCACAGCACAGAGCCACCCACCCGATGTCCCCCAGCCCACCCCCTCTTCCCAGGACCAGGCTGGCGGCTCCCGGGAGCTTGCCCTGGACCGCAAGAGGCGGGCACCTTCCTGGGCTGGTGCGGACATCGTGGACCTCGTCCACGATCTCCGCACTAGGCACAGGAAAGTGGCCGTCTAGGGCAGGAGAGCTGCCAGCCTGGCCACCCAGGAGCAGGTGTGCATGAAAATCAAGGGGGTCCACTGAGACCCCCGACCCTGAGCCCTGAGCTTACAATGGCCGTCCTGGGTCAGACCAAAGGTCCATCTAGCCCAGTAGCCTGTC